>NC_079316.1:92192363-92493297 GCF_029931775.1 Euleptes europaea | reverse complement strand
GCTGACTTCATGTGTAGGAGCAGGGAAACAAATCCAGATTAGCCTCCACCGCTCATGTGAAGGAGTGGGGAATCAAACCCAGTTCTCCAGATTAGAGTCCACCGCTCCAAACCACCTCTCTTAACCACTACACCATGCTGGCTCTCAATTGATCATAATTTTGCTTTACAGATTATACCCCCCCCCCAAAAAAAAACCCTGGGAATTCAAACACAGGGGGTCCTCCAAGCCCGAACAAAAGTCTGACTGAAACTTTACCCCCCCTCTGTTGTTAACAGAATCCAAACCAAAGTCATAAGTCAGATCCTAAATATGTTTACTTACAAATGAGTCTCTCATGCGTGTTCATTCAAATGTATGTTTCAGGGTGCTCAATGGGAGTACACGTATCTAAGCATAATAGGTTTTGTCAACTGAGTTCCCTGCCAACATTCATGTTACTTGTTTGGAATAAGGATTTAATTGAAAAAAAATGTGATGGTGGAAGTTGACCACAAACAGAATAATACCTATAACCCATATTTGGGAGGTATGTTGTGCATTTTGAGGTTGTCAAGTTTATTTACTTGACCCTCCTGAAGAACTGGGAAGAGTAGTCTTGAAGAAGTTCTGCTTCTTTACGGAGTGGATCTCTTCAATTTTATTGGCAGCAACAGTACAAAGATCTCTGACAGATTGGTCAGAATATTCAGGTTTTTGGTATGTAGTTCCAAGAGACTAGAGAGAGGGAATTGGGCAGCTTGGAATGGTGGATAGGTAAGTAATAAAGTGATGGATTGTAAAAGACTACATTTTTCCTGGGAGTGTTGTTGATTGTTAGTCCTTAGATTTTCTTTCTTTTGCTTTGTGTGTTAGGGTTGGTATGGTTGGTTTTGTGTCTTTTGCTACCTTTTGCATTATTAGTTTAGCCTTTCATTTGTATATGGGGGTAATGCTATTTATATTTTGTCAATATTGTACTCTTTGAATCCTTTAGCTTTGTTGTGAGTGGTAGGCTGTTGTAGCCTTGTCTGTTCCTAGTTTTTGCTGCCTCTCAACCAGGAGGAGGAGGAGGAGGAGGAGGAGGAGAGTTGATTTTTATATGCCGACATTTTCTACCACTGAAGGAAGAATAAAACCAGCTTACAATCACCTTCCCCTCTCCTCCCCACAACAGACACATTCGTGATCTTGCTGACGCTCTAAGCCTAAAAGTGCTGCAGCTGAATGTCAGATAAGTTCATCATAAAGCTGCACTTATCCAAGATTTAATTAATATGAGGATGACCTGATAACTGGCATGCATTATGGAAGTGCTTTGTCCTCATTTTGTGCGTATGTATGAGATGCGGAGATTGGGACAGAATATGGATTCTGTTGGTGTGCTTGCTGCTCAACAGTCTCCTTAGGTGAGCTGATGGAGCTGGTATTGTTTGGTGTTGAGCACCCAAGGCTTGTTTTCCTTGAGAACTTCAGTGTTCATGCTGGGGTTGCCCCTCAAAGGGATGGCTCAGGACTTTATGGCTACCATGAGAACCATGGAGGCGGTTCTCCAGAAATTCTGGTTCCTATGCATGTATGTACCTTTGATTCTGTTTTCTCTGGGGATAAAATGGATGGCTCGGTAATGGAGGAATTGTCCATTCTTCTCTTGTTATGGCCCAACAATTACCTGGTGAGAACCTCTACTCAGAACTTCTACAAGGGTGGAAGAACAGTTAGGATGGTCGACCCCAGGGGGCTGATGGATCTTTACAGTTTCCTGACATCTCCCTTGCTCTGCTGCTCGGCTATCTTTCTGGATTGTTAGATTTGTATCCCAAGCTGCAGTTAATGTGGGTAAGTCCTGTCATTTGCTGCTATGGTTAGTTCAGTTCAAAAGTGAAGATTATTAGAGCACAGCTTGGTCCTAGTTGTATGGATGACTTTCAGTTGGTAAGGCCTGATCAAGCGGCCAAACTGCTTAGAAGTATGCATCACCTTATCTAGGCTTGGCCATTGACCCTTATGGTAGGATCAAGCCTGGAAAACTTGGTCAAGTAGGTCTGGGAGGTTCATGAGATGGCTCTTGAAAAAGGCTTCCCTGGACCTGAAAGAAGTGAAATAATTTCCTCCCAGTAGCCAACATTCTATTCTATTCTTGTGCAGGATGCATTAATGGGTAGCGGCCATACAGATTCAGGTAATCTTGATGAAGACCCATTTCAGTCTAGACATAGGCCCGCGTTGGGGGTAGAAATGGGCATAGTTACTCTGATAGTCTGAACAGAGAGAATAAGGGGAGTGCATTCCTGTTTATGCTCCTGGACTTCTCAGTGGCTTGACATTATCAGCCATGATACCCTTAGGAAGAAGATGGCTCGTTGGAAATTGGGGGCACCATGCTTCAATGGTTCCATTCCTACCTGGCTGCCCATTTTCAAAAGGGTAATGCAATTACTCATTTTCAAAAGGGTATGTGGGGCTGTTTGATCCTGCAAGGTACATCTTCTGTGGGAAAGATCTTGCCACTGTGTTGCATGCCCTGGTAATATTTAGTTTAGATTACTGCAAAGCACTCTGTATGGGGCTGACTCTGAAGACTGTCTGGAAGCTACCGCTGGTACAGTACACTGTGGCCAGAATGTTGACTGGAGTGGGTTGTAGGGTCCATATCACTCCAGTCTTGCTCCATCTTCACTGGCTCCCAGTTTGTTTCTGAGCCCAATTCAAGGTGTTGGCATTGATCTTTAAAGCCCTGTATGGCTTGGAGCCAGCGTATATTAAGGATTACCTTTTCTCATATGAACCTATTTGTCCACTCCAATCATCTTTGGGTGCCCCTGCCATTTGAGGCTAGATGGGTGGCAACCTGAGAAAGGACTTTCTCAATCATGATGCCAAAACTGTGGAACTCCCGCCCTAGGGAGATTCATCTGTCTCCTTCTATTGTTGTCTTCCTCCTTCCTTCCTTCCTTCCTTCCTTCCTTCCTTCCTTCCTTCCTTCCTTCCTTCCTTCCTTCCTTCCTTCCTTCCTTCCTTCCTTCCTTCCTTCCTTCCCCCAATAACTGTTATTGGCCCTCCTACCTCATTTTTTTGTGTTAGATGTGTTTAGATTGAATTATTGTATATAAACTTTATTTTAAATATTTTAATGCTGAAATATTTTAATGTTTGATGTTCTCCACCTTGGGGACCCTATTTGGGTGGAAAGGGGGCACAGAAATGCTTTAAATGGATATATAAATAGTATATCTTGTCCCCCATGCTATTGAACATCTACATGAAACTGCTGGGCTTGAGGTAAGGTGCTATCAATATAATAACAAAACCTAGCTCTATTTCTCTCTAACACCTGAGTCAAGTGAGTCTGTGGAAGTCCTGAACAAATGCTTGGAGATGAGGACCAGTACTGAAACTCAGGCTGTTACCGCACTAGGTATTCCCAGCAATGTATTAAGAGTTTGAAAATGTTATAAAAAATACTGTTCACACTTTCTATGTATTCCCACCGATGTATTAAGAGTTTGAAACTGTTATAAAAAATACTGTTCGCACTTTGCTTGGCCCCTTTAGCTGTGAAGACGTCTTCCAACCATTTTTTAGCTGTGGCATCCAAAAACCCTTTCAAAGCGATGTTTTTTATAACATTTCCAAACTCTTGATACATCGCTGGGAATACCTCGTGCGGTAACAGCCTCAGTCTAGACAAGACTGAAGTAGTGTTGGTCAATGATAAAGAAGCTCATTCCCCCCAAAGCGACAGATTTGGGGTGTTCCTGAATCCCGGCCTACAACGGAGCATGTCACCTTTTATCAGTTCCAGTTGATATATCAGCTATGACAGTTCTTTGAAAATTGTGATTGGGTCATGATCCATGCGCTGACTACCTCTAGCTTAGAGTACTATAACGCACCTTATGTGGGGCTGTCTCTGAAAACTGTTCAGAAACTTCAGTTGGTCCAAAACACAATATAAAATACTCTTTGGGGGCTAGATACGGGGATCTTGCCATCCCCGTGCTGAAAGATCTGGAATGGCCACCCATTTGTTTCTGGATCACATCCCAAATGCTGGTCTTTACTTTTAAGGTCATAAACACTTTGGGCCCAGGAGACACGAAAGACTGACTCCTCCCATGTTGTCTGGCCCACCAGTTAAGATCCTCCTCACCAACCCTGCTTTCTGTGCTCTTGCCCACAGAAGTAAGGCAGGCTGTGATTTGAGACAGGCTTTTCTCAGGGACAGCACCTCACATTCAGAATATTGAGGGTTGCCAAGTGCCTATCCTATTTCTTTTTATGCACCCGTCTAAAATATTTCACTGTACCTGGGCTTTAGCGGCATTTTTTTTATTTCATGTGCACAATACTCATAGGTCCCTTGATCGAAAAGCATAAGCAGTTCACAGTGACGTAACCTGACTTAGAAATAGACAACTTTGATCGCAGCTGGGGTTTACTCCTAAGCTTATACCTGTTCAGGATTGCTCCCTTGGAGTACCCATTTGAGGGATGGTACCGGTAGGTCAGCATCTCATTCTCCAAAAAGAGCTTGCCAGCCAGCCCACCATTTCTTCCACTTCTGCAGTAGCCACTGAGGGGTACGGGCAGGCTGAACTACTCTAGAGGGGACTCCTTGCAGCTGAGGCTCCTTGGGTGTGTTCTTGTACAAGAACAGAAGTTTGTTCTGGGCTAAAAAATCCGCAGCTAAAAAATCAGCAAGTGCACTCACTTGCTTTTAAAAACAACTAGGTTCTTGCCACCGCAGCTGCCCATACAGGCTGGGAACAAATCTCAGAAGGCAGAAGAATCATGAAATAAACTATGCAAAAGAAGAAGATATGCATAATAATAATAATAATAATAATAATATGTACTAGGAACAATTATGCTGGAACAGAATTTTTTTTTTTTTTAAAGATTAGCACAGCGTATACACAACTCTGGATAGGAAAGGTTTCATAGGACTCAAAACGTTAGGATAAAGTCATATAATGTTTGCTTTAGTCTGCACATTCTAAAAAGAAAGTCTCTGTCGCAAACAGTTTGCATACGTAGACACCTGTACTGCTAGAAGAAAGGGAAGATTTATCTTTACAAGAAAAAATATTGGTTAAAATTATCCAGTCCCTTCAGCCCAGTCTTTTAAGTATAAAGGAACCCTGAGAGAGAAAGAGAGAAATAATGATGATGATGATGATGATGATGATGTGGCTCAAATACAAAACTTGCATTCCTTACCTCTCAGCAGCAACAGCAGTCATAGAATAAATGCTCACAAACATCGCTGTTATAGGAACCAAGTTAAGAAACCGACAGAATCCCTCGCCAAAATACCAAACGTTGTGGCAGGCGTAAATGAAATTGAACACGGTGTTCAAAACAGCCATGAGCAGGTCGGAAAGAGCCAGATTCACAATAAAGTAGTTGGTGACCGTCCTCATCCGTCGGTGAGAGAGGATAATCCAGATGACGATGCCGTTGCCCACAACAGAGGCAACGACGGTGAAGAAATAGGTGATAGCCCAAAGTGCTATTTGCCAGCCGGGCTGGAAAAAGGCTGTCTGGTTGCCATCGTCCGCAAGAGGACCACGCAAGGAAACGTTGGTAATGTCTGAGGAGGAAGCCGTCTTCATATCTTTCTTCGGCCCGGTGTCAAAAAGCTGCTCCGAAGTTGTATACGTTTCTTAGCACAGTCATAACACTGCAGCTTATGAACTCCTGGATCAAGTTAATAAATCACACGCTGATTTCCAAATATGAAATGAAGTTCCAGAGAGGAGCGATTATAGCTCTTTTCTACCCAGTTGCACCACAGAGCCACTGGTATAAATCATGACATGCATTTGGTGTTAATAATCAATAGAAACAATGTATCTCTGATGGGAAAAGCCTTCTTACAAATGCAGTATCAAATTACTGCAGCTCTAAAAAAAAAAACTATTAATGTTCTTTTTTTAGTTTTTGAAGAAACCAAGGACAGATACTGCAGCTTTGAATCGGAGCTTGCCTCTCTCGCCTGTAAATGCTGAAACCTGAAATAAGCAGCCAAACAGAATAAATTTCCCAGAGGCTTAATGCGATTCTGCAAGAAGGTGGGACACTTGTCTATGCAAAAGCGAACCACATGCCATACAATTTCATGGAGTCAGTATTTCATCCCTCCTCCCAGCGTCTTACAGTAATCTTCACAATTCAACTGCTCTCAGGTTTTAAGTGAAGAGGGTAGCAGGTATGACCCGACTGAGACCAAAATCTTGATTCCTTGTATTCACATGTCACATTTGAGTTCAGTGGGAGTTTCAGTAAGCAGAGAATTCAGAACTTGGCCAGCAGAATGCCATAAATATTATGAAGGATTGAGAAGGCACCACTAAAGCAACTATAAAGATGACAGTATGATGATTTAGTAGCAAATGAGGAGCAGTATTTAATTTAAAAAAATGTCTGTGCTCTGTGTTCTACACAGAAAGATAGTGCATATGTCAAAGGTTTTTATGCTGCACTGGGAACAATGGCTGGGATCTCAACCATGGTACACAATGTTCCACTCACATACTCTGACTTTATAGTTCCCCTTTCAGCAATGGCCCTGTGTCCCTAAAAGCTTTCCTGTTAAAGCACTATTCTCGAGAATAGCGCTACAAGAAACCCTCCAGCTTCAGGTGATGACCCCGCGTTCTAGTATTATGGGAGAGGGAGAAAAGCTTCTCCCTGTCCACTCTCTTCAAATATCAAATCAGCATCCTATATAGTTTGCTCTAGAGTCATCATCAAAAGGTTTGATGCTGTAGTCACTATATAATTTCTATAGACTCCACTTACAGAAAATCCAGATTTCAGTCCAGTAGCACCTTAGATACCAACAGGTTTTTCGGGATATAAGCTTTTGAGAGTCAAAGCTCCATCAGAATCTCAAAAGTGTATATCCCCCCAAATCTTGTTGGTTTCTAATGTGCAACGGGACTTGAATCTACCCTCTGAAACCACTTAGAGAAAAAAAGACTGTAGATGACAGGTAACCTCCTACCCCAGCAAGAATTTTGATCTGTTAAATGTGCAAGTACTAGGGAATTATTTACTGATCTAACAACCGAGGTAAAAAAAGAAGAAGAGAGACTTCCATTATTGGACTACTTGAGAACTTCCTCCCTCACTTTAGATTTGTTTGAAACCTTGGATGGATTTCAAAGCGTAGTTGAGACTGAAGAGATTTAAAGGGCTGTCATCTCAGAAGCAATTCATGTAAATACATTTTTAATAGATAAGCAACTCTAAGAATACAATACATATTTAAATTCCTGGAATATTAATGTGGATCATAATACTATAAACAACCTTTGAACTCCTTCATACATAGTCAAGCCTTCCTGTGTAACTGCACATGAAAAGTTCAACATAGGAAAAACAGAAGAAACTGAGACCATATTATATTCTTTATGTGACCAAAGATAGGTAACATTATTTAATGATGATTTTAATTTTTCTACATTCATGAAAAAAAAATCCTTTCCTCTAATAAGGTGAATTTGTGCAGCTGCATTCTTAGTGATTTAAGTTTCACAACTAGAGTTCTTGAGGCTTTGTAAGCTGAACAAATGTTTATTCAAAGGAGTATTTATGAAAGAGATTTTTTATGTATATGATTTAGATCCTTATAAGGGTCTGTGCTTGTCTTTGGCTAGCAGGAAGGTTCTGTTCTATTCCTAGAAACAACCACAAAAAGTCATTTGTAGGAAGACCAACAGAATTCCAGGCAGGTCACTACAACTTCACACAATGGAACAATTTATAAAAATACAGGATAATTTAGCTAGTGGTTCTGTGGTGTTAGGAAACTATTATCTACTGGCTATACATAAGTAAAAGCAAAATAATTGCATTGGTAAACATAGGCTACTTTCCCCAAAGTGCAGAATTGCACAAACAGTTGATGTACAAAGCCTGATGGAGAAAGGAAGCAAAGACAAAAACACCATTAGAACTTCTTAATATCAGATGCTGAAACATTTTACAGCTTGTGCAGTGTGAGTCATTTATTCTCAGTTCTTTCATTTATTTGCTGTTGGCAAATGGGCAAGAACAAATCTGGCACTTGCTGGCAGTGTCAATGAGCTATTCTCCCTCAAGATAATAGCTTTCTTGTGTAGCATTTGGAGCAATGCATTCACTCAGCTAGGCTAATGTCAACTGCCCAGGGATTGCAGACACGACAGACAAGATATTTTGGCCTCTATTGCCAGCCATAGTTCTAGGGGCAACTGGGCGTTTGCACCCTCCCCTCCCAAAGCACAATGAAGGAAAGGGGAATACCCACCTGCTCCCTGCATCAGTCAGGGAGCGCTGTGACCTGCTACATTCAGTGAGTTTGCTTCTCTTTGCCCTGCCAGAAAGAGCTGTGCTTTAACCGTCAGCTGTGCAGGAACTGCTAGATGTAAGAGGAAGGACATTGTATGGTTTAAATGTACTTTAACCTGGTTTGACAAATGTTTGATCAAAAGGCAAGAAGACTTAAAAATAAATAAAATCAATATTCTCCCCGCTTGCTAACTAATAATTCACATTTTCTTTAGAGTCTTAAGAAACGTTCTTTCAACGATGACAGGTTCCATGATATCACTTTAGGATCCTTATGGTAGCTCTTTTGACCATAGTCTAATGAACCCATCTATAGACTACAATTTGTTGACTTGCAGTTTTCAGCTTGATTTCAGACAGTTGCTGTGTTTCTAGGTGCAACCGTACTACATGTAGTACCATCATGATTAGACAGTACAAAATTGTCCTCACAGTACTGTCCTGGTTATTTACTTGAAGGATCACATATCATTGGCATTATCCAACAGGTGGCTGTGACGTGTGTGACAATATTCCCCCACAGAGAAAGACATGCCATAGTCACTGATCATGGGAGTCAGTCAATGTAGGATGAAGACAGATGTAACATTTTGATGGCATTCAGACTTCACAGTAAACCAGCATTAAGACATGATGTGCATGGACTTATGGGAAAAACTTTGTTCCTCCGAACTGAAATATACAGTTTCCCAAGAAGTGAAAGAAAATTGGTACAAGACTTTCTACAGATGGTACTTGACTCCCAATATGCTTTCCCAAATGACAACCCCAGGGAAAAAAGGTGCATGCTGGAAATGTCAAGAATCAGACGGTTCTTACTTCCATGTCTGGTGGACGTGTCCAAAACTACAACTATACTGGAAAAGAGTTCATTCAGAACTACAACTGATGCTGGATATGAAGTTTACATTTGATCCTAAATTTTATTTACTCAGTATAGTACCGTCAAATTTACCTACAAAAAGGTATGACGTTTTTAAGTATGCCACAACAGCCGCAAGAACAACTCTAGCAAGAACATGGAAGCAAACCCATATGCCTGAAATTGATGATTGGAAAGAAAAACTTTTGGAATATGCTGTAATGGCTAAAATGACTGATGAATTAAATCCCAAATTTAGTGACTCCATTGAGCAATTTCAAGAAAAATGGGCACTCTTTTATACATATATGAAACGTAAATAACATAAATTATCCTAAGATATTATGATCTTTTGTTTACTTTTTGTGTTAAATAATTGTCAGACAAGAATAAGAATTTTTAGAATATAAAAGATATAACGATGTAGAAACAACAAATCAAAGACATTTTGTAATTTTATTCTACCTGAAAACCATATTACAATACTGTATTGTTTTTATAATGTTGACATTTACCCCTCTCCTTTTTTTCCTTTCCTGTATCCCTTAAAGATAAAAATAATATATATATATATATATAAAAAAAAGACATGATGTGCAAATGCAAATGCAAATACCCGAAATAGAAGATTGGAAAGAAAAACTATTGGACTATGCCAGTATGGCCAAAATGATTTTTTTGCTAAATCCAAACTCTAACAAACTTACAGAACAGTTTGATGAAAACTGGGAATCATTTTATACTTATATGACTTCAAGTTAATCAGACGAACGTCGTATATTGACTAGTGCGAATATGAATAACTGGCAATGCTTTATTTAATATGTTTCAATTAATTGATAAGCAAATTCCGAGCTTTTATATGTTATATTTTTAACGTGTAACACTTAGATAATTTGAATGATTTCCATATTTTTATAATTACTTTTTTTAAAGATATATTATACTGCATTTGATTTGTACTAGCTGGTAATGTGATATTGTACTTGATTGATTTAGTTTATTTTCTAAATGAAATTGTTATATTGTTTTTGTACATCAAACGGTTTATCCTTCCCTTTTTTCCTTTTTGTACCCCCCTATTATAAAAAAGAAAGAAAGACATGATGTGCACAAATCCAGCACATTGCCAGGCTCGGATGCGTGCCTCTTTCCTTTGAGAGAGAATCCCTGTTGGAAACTTAACTGATTACCCAAAATGTACAAAAGCAGGAGCACAGGTTATGATTAAACTTTAGTTTAGAATCCCAGTTTGTGGGGAGAAAATGAACTCCATTGAACTCACACACCCATACATTATGGGTAATCAGAGTTTGCTCCCAACCAGGATTCTCTACATGAGAAGGAAGGCACCCTCACTAGCTGGGTTAGTGCCCATCCTGGCTTAATGTCACCTTGTTGTGGAGTCTGAATGCATCCTTTGAGTATGATGGAGGTGCTGTCCTGAAAGAAAATGCCTTGAAATGTGAATATGTATTCAAATCATTTCCCATCTCATGCAACATGTCAGCAGGCAGCCACTCTGCATCTTGAGTTGAAAGCTGGTATATTGCATTTTCTCTTTCAATGGGAATGCTTCCTGGTCCGTTGGCTGTTTCAGCCTCAACCTTGTAGGTACCCTGTTGAAACAACTGCATCTGAGAGAGCCTTCATTTACTTCATAGAGCTACTTTGAAAATAACAGTGATGAAAATGCTGTCTCCGGGAAATTTTGGAAGAACTCAATTGTCTGGGTGTTTTTGTTTTCTGGGGGAAGCTGTCATCAGCTGTAAGAAGAAGAACTGGTCATATTTCCCAGTAGATGTGAAGCATTACTTTGATTCATTTTTTAAAAACGAGGGCAGGAAAATGAAGTGTCAGAAATAGTTAATTTACCTAAGAATATTTCCACAAGGGATGTTGTGAATACCTTGTGAATCATTATGGGATGTTATCATTTTTAACTTACCTGCCCTAAGCCTGAGCTATACACAAAATATTTCAATTGTGGTTTTAAATGAGATATAGAAAGGACCTGTTCTTAGCAATAAATATGCATTCTGTTCCATGTACTTTTTAAAATTCAGGTGTACAGACAGGTGCAGGAAGTAATAAAACAAAGTCCAGTAGCACCTTAAAGACTAACAACAATTTACTCAATTCATCTGATGCAAGGCATGAAACACCAATTTAAAGCATCGTTTGTATTCAAGACTCCTCCCCCTCAGTGCCATAAGATTTTTCCCCCCAAAACAGTTTTGAATCCTGAGCCACAGATTGTTACCCAGAAGTTCCCATTCCCAGACAACTGTGCAATCCATTGAATGCTCCCGAGCAAATGTGCATAGGCGACTGGGCTGCTGACTGCCTTAAAGGCCATTTATGCATGGGAGGTTTTGCCTTGTATTTGCCGCTCTCTAGATGCCCATCTTCCCCATCCATAAGAACATAAGAAAGGCCCTGCTGGATCAGACCAAGGCCCATCAGGTCCAGCAGTCTGTTCACACAGTGGCCAACCAGGTGCCTCTAGGAAGCCACTAACAAGACGACTGCAGCAGCACCATCCCGCCTGTGTTTCACCGCACCCAAGATAATAGGCCTGCTCCTCTGATCCTGGAGAGAATAGGTACGCATCATGACCAGTATTCCTTTTAACTAGTAGCCACGAATACCCCTTTCCTCCATGAACATGTCCACTCCCCTCTTAAAGCCCTCCAAGCTGGCAGCCATCACCACATCCTGGGGCAGGGAGTTCCACCATTTAACTATGCGTTGTGTGCAGAAATACTTCCTTTTATCTGTTTTGAACCTCTCACCCTCCAGCTTCAGCAGATGACCCCACGTTCTAGTATTATGGGAGAGGGAGAAAAACCTCCAAACTCTGCACGGGGGAATATTGTCGAAGGCTTTCACGGCCAGAGTTCATCGGTTCTTGCAGGCTATCCGGGCTGTGTGACCGTGGTCTTGGTATTTTCTTTCCTGACGTTTCGCCCGCAGCTGTGGCAGGCATCTTCAGAGGAGTAACACTGAAGGACAGTGTCTCTCAGTGTCAAGTGTGTAGGAAGAGTAATATATAGTCAGAAGGGGGTTGGGTTTGAGCTGAGTCATTGTCCTGCAAAGTATCAAAGGTAATGTGGTAATCATTGTCCTGTAAGAATCAAGATAATGTGCTAATGAGGGTGTGGTATGTTAATGTGGAACCATTGTATGCTGAAGTGATCTGTTAATATGTGGAATCCAAGCCTAATCCGCATGGCTATCGTGGACTGTAGTCTTTGTTAGTCTGGAGGTTTTCAGGACAGGATGTCAAGAGCCATGTCAATCAGTTCAAGTGTATCCTTTGTTTGTTGTTCTTGTGTGCCTAAGCTGTGGTCCTCTGAGATGTTCAAGCCGTCAGGAGTCTGGCTGCCCAGGCAGGCACTTGACATAAGTTAGACCCATCTCTGTTCCAGTTTTATCCTTTGGTTTCGTTTCAATGAATTGTTTATGCTGTCCCCGCTCCTTCCCTCCCCCGCTGCTCTGACCTTGAGTCTCTAGCAGGCAACTTCTGTATTATGGCTTGCTCACTTCCTCCTTCCTACCAGGCACCGTTTATCTCCTAATTCCCAGGCCGCTTGGTTTTGCACCTGGGATGACTTTATGCTTAAAACTATGCTTTGTAGTTTGGTTCGCCATTAGCAGCTTTGAACTTGTGGATTGCTCATGCTGTATCTGCGGCTCCTAAACAAACGTTTACCTGCTTTAGACCTGCCTGTCTGAGCGAGTGACTTTTTGGGATTGCCGAGGTTGGCTGAAGAACCTCACACAGGAAGCACGGGGGGGGGGGGCTTATTTGTTGCGTTTTGACCATTCCGGTGAGCAAAAGGTGCATCTAGACTGCGGCAACTCCGAGGCGAAACCTCCCGTGCATAAACGGCCAGCGTTTCAGTGGAAGCGGACTGGTGGGGTGGGAGACCCGTTCTGCGCGCGCCACGGCCCGGCCGGAGAGCCCCGCGAGGCCCGCGCGCCTCCCTCTCACATGAACCCATGAAGCTGCCTTCTACTGAATCAGCCCCTTGGTCCATCAAAGTCAGTATTGTCTACTCAGACCGGCAGCGGCTCTCCAGGGTCTCAGGCAGAGGTTTTTTCACATCACCTACTTGCCTAGTCCCTTTAACTGGAGATGCCGGGGATCGAACCTGGGACCTTCTGCATGCCAAGCAGATGCTCGATCACTGAGCCACGGCCCCTCCCCAAAACAATTGGTACCCGCTAAGGAAACCAGACAACCATTCTGAGCCATTAAGCCAACAAAGGGAAGGACAGCTAGTAGCTGCAGCAACAGGAACACTCAAACATGCAATCCCTCACCTGCATTCAAAACAGTAAAGTCCTGGGGAGCTTGTACCATCTGCTTGTCCGTAATATGTGTGGCTGTGGTTGGAAACTGGATGTCGACAAGCCCCTTGAGAATGAATGCAGTTAAGGCTGATGAGCAGCAGCTTTTGTGACTAAGGAGAAAGCTAATGTGGTACCCATGGAGCTGCCTTCTACTGAATGAGACTCTTGGTCCATCAAAGTCAGCATTGTCTACTCAGACCGGCAGCAGCTCTCCAGGGTCTCAGGTAGAGGTCTTTTACATCACCTACTCGCCTAGCCCCTTGAACTGGAAATGCCGGGGATCGAACCCGGGACCTTCTGCATAACAAGCAGAGGCTCTGCCACTGAGCCACAGCCCCTCTCCATGGCTCTCAGGCGGAGGTCTTTTACATCACCTACTCTTCTAGCCCCTTGAACTGGAAATGCCGGAGATCGAACCCGGGACCTTCTGCATAACAAGCAGAGGCTCTGCCACTGAGCCACAGCCCCTCTCCATGGCTCTCAGGCGGAGGTCTTTCACATCACCTACTCGCCTAGTCCTTTAACTCAGTGGTTCCCAACCTTTTTTTGACCAGGGACCACTAGGACTTTTTTGTTCGGTGCAGGGACCCCAAGGTCCAAAATAAAAATCCCGAGAATTTGAAAATAAACTTTAATCATAATTGTTAGTTAAACATTAAACTTAGAATAATATTTGAATATATTTTTATAATAGAGAACTTTTAATTGAAAATATTAATTTATTATGGGTTTATAACTTTGTTTCACGGACCTTAATTTAGTTCTCGCGGATCCCAGTCCGCGGACCCCCAGTTGGGAACCAGTGCTTTAACTGGACATGCCGGGGATTGAACCTGGGGCCTTCTGCATGCCAAGCAGAGGCTCTGCCGCTGAGCCACAGCCCCTCTCCTTGGCTCTTCAAGGTCTCAGGTGGAGGTCTTTCACATCGCCTACTCCCTTTAACTGGAGATGCTGGGGATCGAACCTGGGACCTTCTGCATGCCAAGCAGATGCAACCCGGGACCTTCTGCATGCCAAGCAGAGGCTCTGCCACTGAGCCGCGGCCCCTCTCCATGGCCTCAGGTGGAGGTCTTTTCACATCACCTACTCGCCTAGCCCCTTGAACTGGAGATGCCGGGGCCCGAACCCGAGGCCCTCTGCATGCCAAGCAGAGGCTCTGCCACTGAGCCACGGCCCCTCTCCATGGCCTCAGGCGGAGGTCTTTCACATCACCTACTCCCCTTTAACTGGAGATGCTGGGGATCGAACCTGGGACCTTCTGCATGCCAAGCAGATGCAACTTGGGACCTTCTGCATTCCAAGCAGAGGCTCTGCCACTGAGCCGCGGCCGCGGCCCCTCTCCATGGCCTCAGGCGGAGATCTTTTCACATCACCTACTCGCCTAGCCCCTTGAACTGGAGATGCCAGGGACCGAACCCGGGGCCCTCTGCGTGCCAAGCAGAGGCTCTGCCGCTGAGCCACGGCCCCTGCCCACTGCGCCACAGCCCCTCTCTGGCCCCGCCTGCCTACTGTGGCGCAGGCAAGGCGTTCTTCCCAGAGAAGCCGCCGCCGCCGCCGCCTGTGGGCCGGCGCGGGTGACTGCAGGTGGCCAGAGGCGCAGCGACGGCGGCTGCGAGGAGGCGCCAACTGGCGCCGGCCGAGGAGCGGGATGGCGGCGGGGGACTCGGAGCAGGTCCGCTACTGCGCGCGCTTCTCCTACTTGTGCCTCAAGTTCACCCTCGTCACCTACTCCACCGTGTTTTGGGTGAGCGGGAAGGAGGAAGGCCGGGCGGGGTGGGCGGGGCTGGGGAGGGGGGGAGGGAAGGGGGGCAGCCCCCCCCCTGAGAGGCTGTGGAGACGCTTTGGCCGTCGGGGTTGTGCTGCCGCCTGTCCCGGGACGACCTGTTAGTAGGCGGGGGGTGGGGGAAGGGGGAAGGGGGCTTTTGGGACGGCGTCGCGGTGGAAAGTTGTGGCAAGGAGCCCCCCCGGGGTCGCCGGCACGCAGCCTGCGGGTCCTAAGGGTCATGCCGACGATCTGTGATCCTTCCAGTCAACAACCAGGAGGACGATTTTGTCCTGCCTCATCACTACGTGTAGTACGGTTGCGCCTAGGAACACAGCAATTGTCCGCAATCCAGCTGAAAACGGCCAAGTCAACAAATTGTAGTCTATGGATGGGTTCGTTAGTGTGTGGTCGAAAGAGCTGCTGTAAGAATCCTAAAGGGATATTATGGGACCTGTCATCGAAGGACAGGTGTTCCAGGTTTCAGCCACCGGCTTGCTCATACGCGAGCTCGTCACTGCAAACTTCAAGGAAATGAAAAAAAAAGAAAAGAAAATACACCCCAAAGCAAACAGGCAACTTTTTTTAAAATGTATATATGGACATTTTTTTAATGTATTCGTTTCCCCCCCCCAAAACTGCTTTTATTGTTTTCAACATTACAAACAGGCATTTCTACAATACCTACGATTTATCAGTGAGACAAAGAACAGAAAAGGAATTTGCGTTATGGTTGAAAATACATCTTTGTTATTAAGTAATTATAAAAATATAAAAAAAACTTCCCCTTCATCTTCCTCCATCTTGTTATAAACCTATGTGCTCTTTTGTATTGTTTTAATGTATACATTTTTAATGTATATAGGGACATTTTTTAATTTATTCATTTTTTTAAACAGTTTTTTATTATTTTCAACATCATAAACAGACATTTCTACAATATATACGATTTATCAGTGAGAAAAAGAAAAGAAAATGAATTTGCATTATTGTTGAAAATACATCTTTGTTATTAAGTAATTATAAAAATATAAAAAAAACTTCCCCTTCATCTTCCTCCATCTTGTTATAAACCTATGTGCTCTTTTGTATTGTTTTAATGTATACATTTTTATATATATGGACATTTTTTAATATATACATTTTTTATGTATATATGGAGGACATTGATTCATAGGGTTGCACTTCACACGCACACAGATTTATTTTTTTGCAAAGGGTTGCAGGCACTTCCACATTCCTCTGACAAAAACAACAAAACTGTAGTATATTTTGACTTCGGGTGTAACTTCTGTCTTCTAGCTTGTTCAGTTGGAGGAAATTACTTTATTGATCCAGGAAATGTAGGCAGAGACACAGGTGAACACAGAGGGTTTCTGATAGACATTGCATCCGGTATGGGGAGAAAAAGCTAAAGACTCCATGGACAAACGGAAAACTTGATGTGGGAAATTGGAAAAACAACAACACGATATCTGTAATGCTTTGCTGAAAACCAGATTAGTTTGAGTTACAGAAATGGTAGAACAGCCGCCCTGGCTGTTGTGGGCTCAACAGCCCTGATAGTGCCTGCCTTGACTGTGTCTGTCTGACCCCTGGCAGAAGCAGGATAGAAGCAAATTTT
This sequence comes from Euleptes europaea, assembly GCF_029931775.1. Lineage (NCBI taxonomy): Eukaryota > Metazoa > Chordata > Lepidosauria > Squamata > Sphaerodactylidae > Euleptes > Euleptes europaea. Next base: position 92,476,371 of record NC_079316.1, on the reverse strand, counting down.
AATAGGCAGCTAAAGCCGTAATTTGGGGTTATGTCTCAACTGAGGAACAAAATCCTCAAAATCATGGCTTGTACAAGCGCTCCAACTTTGTTTTGGACCATGGTTTGAAGGGAAGGTGCTAACCATATATTGCTAATTTGGATGTTCTGACTATGGTTAGCCAAAAACAAGAAGTAGAGGAAGAAATCCATTGGTGAGAAGGGAGCCTGTGAGAGGGCTCTTGATTGGCCAGTTGGACTACAGCCTCTGTGTTGTGTGTAAAGTGCCCTCGAGTCATAGCTGACTTATGGCAACCCGGTAGGGTTTTCAAGGCAAGAGAGCTTCGGAGGTGTTTTTCCTGCCTCCGTGTGGGCTGAGAGTTCTGAGAGAACTGTGACTGGCCCAAGTTCACCCAGTAGGCTTTATGTGGAGAAGTGGGGAATCAAACCCTGTTCTCCAGATTAGAGTCCGCTGCTCTTAACCTCTACACCACACTGGCTAACCTTCTATTCCTGTTTAAGAAAGTGCTTTCTCTTGTAAACTCAATTCTGCTGGTAATTAGGATTCTTGCAAATAATACTGGCCAAGGTAGATTTTGGTCTGATCCAGCAAGTGACTTCTGGTGTTCATGGGAAGAATGTTGTTTTAAACTAAGGAAAGAAATGTTTTCCTTTATCCTTTAGAAGCTCCTTGATCCATTGATCTTGAGCAGTGTAAATCTAATGTTTGAGGGATGTAAGGACTGAAATAAATCTTGCCACTGACAATGTAGCCTTGGGATCCCTGTCCTTAATAAAAAAGGCATTATGTCAGACACAGAGGCATTAGATTTATATATTAAAAGGGGAGAGATAGAACACGATCGAAGTAAAAGCGGCATTCCAAGAGGGCATGAGCTATAGAGCCACAAGAGGAAGGACAGGTCCTGTCTGGGTATGGTATGTTCAAAATCCTGCCCTGCATAACCATAGAGGGGTTAGCATTCAGTCTAGCTAAACAGAAGGCTCTAGAAAGACGAGGAGTTGTCAAATAATAAGTATAAGCGGGCAAACCGCGTGGTGGTGGTATTCCGAAAAACTGAGATGAACAAACGCGGCGAGCACGAAAAGTAGTGCTGTTATAATCAAGCTCTTTAATGCGCTTTTTAATTTTGGTGAAAGCTTCAGTTTTCCCAAGATCTAATAATATATCCTGCGAGAAGCCCAACAATGACAATTTCTGATCTAAGATTTTTTGCCATGAGGATTTAAAAGGTTAAAAACTGAAGCAATTAATGATCTATAACTTCGTAAAAACTGAAGCAATGAATGATGTATAGATTCATTGACAACAGTTATCCAAATGGCAACACCAAAAATAACAATTGGAATGATTTTAAAATTTAAAACCTGAATAGATCCTGGGATATATTTGCCGCCTTTGGTATCGAAAAAATTGACAATAGCTCCAGCCACAGGTTTAATTTTGTTGGACACTGCTTTTGATGGTCATTCCAATTTAGATTATGGTCATTCCAATTTAGATTATGCCAAGATAAACTCCTTTACTTGGTCAGCCTCAAAGCCATCTAATACCCAGCGAAAAGAAGGCACTTTTCTCCTCTTAGAGAAGATCATTATCTTAGATTTGTGATGGTTTATTTTAAAATCTTCTCTAGAGCAGTACTCAGAAAAGGTTTGTAAGGATCTTTTCAAACGAATTTTTGTGCGGGACAGGAGAACTGCATTGTTGACATAGAGTAGAATTGGGGTGGGACGACTTGTAAGCTTTGGGGGATGACAAGACTCTGAGAAATTGGTTGCCGTATCAAGAGAGGAGCAAGGAGGCAACCTTGTCTAACTCCCTTGGCCAGTTCAAAGGGCTCAGTTCTCCTTGGTCGCCACAGCGAACCTGAGCTCTAAGGTCAGTGTGAACTTGTTGAATGAGCCATAATAACCTCCTATCCATGCTAGAATTTGATAGTTTCAACCATAGCCTCTCCCTTGGGATGGCATCAAAGGCTCCCTTAAGATCATAAAACCCACATAAAGGGTGCCCTTTTTAGGGAGAGGAATATTTCTCTGCTTAGTGAGAGAGCACTAAACAATGGTCCGTAACAGACCAACCCCTTCTGAAGCCAATCTGTTCCCAGCCAAGAATGTCATTACTGTCAACCCAATCCAACAGCCTCTTTAATAAGTAGGAGCAAGACAAAAGGCTGATTGGGCGATAACTTAGTTTCTTTCCAGTAAGAATAATCAGATTTTTAAAAAAATCATGTTCCAAGGAGCTCCAACTGACATATTTTTAATCTGTATTTTATTTCTCAATGTATTATTCCACCTCTCTTCACAGGAGTTTAGGGGAATATATATAGTTGTTCATACCTCACCAGCAACTCTAGTAGGGGGAGAGGGTGGCTGGTCCAAGACCATGTAGCAAGCATTATGGCTGAGTGTGGATTTGAACTTGGTTCTCCTCCGTTCCAGTCCAACAAATACACTCCATTGGTTCTCAATATACACTCCCTCCTCTTCTTATCCTTACAACAATCCCATAAAGTAGGCTAGGCTGAGAGATGAGGACTGGCCCGAGTTCTGAGTGAACTTCATGGCAGAATGAGGAATCACCAGAAGGGTGTAGTTTGTGGTTTTCACTGAGCAATAATGAACTGGTTTGGCCGTGAGTAAGCTGTACAGACTAACAGGTTAGGTATCAATTATGCTGTAATTTTTTTGCCATGTTTCATAGATATTAGTTGAAGAGGTCATTACAGTTGTGGAAACCATCTTTTCTTGAGTCATCAGGTAACCCAAATAATTCCTGGATTTACACAGTGAAGTTATTTTGCAAGAATAGCTAATTTCTATTTCAAATGTAATGCTTTTCTGTTGGTTCATATGAGCAGTACATAAGACTTCAGAACACATTTAGAACCCACCCTGCATATGTTTCTTTTCTTTTAATTAAGGATTTTTAGGATACAGAAATAAAAAGAAATTGGGAAAGGGGGAAAGAGAAAAATACTCAGTTCAGAACATATATATATTCCATTTTACAAAAATCCATTTGATTCATAAATTCATAGTTCATCTAATCCAATATTTTCTCATGTAATAAACATTATTTAAGCCTACATTAATATTTACACTGGTGATGCAGTGATGATTTACAATGGCATATGTTTCTCAGCTGCTGTGGATATACATTCATCTGTCCTTTCATGTCACCGGGTGAGACCCTGCTTACAGCAATCTCAGCAATCTTTAGTGTAAGGATGTGTCACTGACAATCAAATCAAGTCTGAACTGTCCCTAGAACCTAAAATGATTAAACTTTTTAAGCTCTGGCAGCTTCTGAAGAAGTGAGCTGTGGCTCACGAAAGCTCATACCCTGCCAGAAATATTTTTGTTAGTCTTTAAGGTTCTACTGGACTCTTGCTCTTTTCTACTACTACTTTTCTACTACTGCAGACAGACTAACACGGCTACCCACTGTGAATTATTTTTAAGCTCAGTAATCAAAAACAGATTGGATAAGGTTAATGATTGATGGTGTCCAATATTTCTTATTTCCCTGTAGCTGTTCATCATTTGTATGGATCATTTATTGTATTGTATGCCAATAAAGGTCTTGCATTGAATTGAAGTGACTAAACTGAGGCTGTTGTATTTTGGTCATATGAGAAGACAGGAGTCACTGGAAAAGACAATAACGCTAGGCAAAGTTTAGGCAGCAGGAAAAGAGGAAGATCCAACATGAGATGGATTGACTCAATCAAGGAAGCCTTTGCACTCAGTTTGCAAGATCCAAGCAAGGCTGTTAAGGATAGGATGTTTTGAAAGTCATTAGTGCATAAGGTTGCCTTAAGTTGGAAGCAACTTAATGGCACTTAACACACACTGGAGTGGGTTACTTTGCTTAAATTATATGAAAAAGATTATGTTAAATCAGGTGAAGCTACCCTGTGGAAAGAAAGGCTTATATAATATTTGGTGCTGTGAATTTATGTTTTGGTTTGGCAAAACAGAGCCATGACCTGTATTATACAAGTACTGTCATCTTATTACACAGGCATTTTCTTGTTCTTGATCTCTTGGCAACCCAAATTTTTATCAGCTAAGATGCAACTATAGGTCTCTTATCATACCTTTGAAGTACTTGCTCATTCAGTTGCATGCTAAATCCTTTGAGCCTTGTTTTTTTTCTAGCGCTATACTAGGGTTATCTGAGGCAATGTGGCAGAAGGTCTTTATACTGACTGGAGGATTCAGAACAGAACAGAAACATTTATTGCGGCATTACGGCAATAAAAATTTAGAACATAACAACATTGTTACCGCGGGTACATTGATATTGTTTAAAAGTTGTGTCATGTTAATTTAAAAGGATACCGGTATATATAGTTAAAATGTTTTACAGATTAGACAAGAAATAAACATTTTGCCACCAATTCAGAAAAAAAATTAACTTTGTTTTTCATTGTTTCTTTGAACTTTATTTAACTAAACTTTGACGAAGTTTATAAATTGCTGCGCAGAATTTGGCGATCTCACTAATTTGTTGGGGAATTTCATCCGAGAGGAGCTTCCTAATCTGAGTTTTTTCAGAATAGCCCGAGATTTTCTCAAACAAGGACCGGGTCAACTTAGAGTGGGCAGCCTTGTAGAATGAGCATCTGAGAAATATGTGTTCCAGTGTTTCTATTTCCCCAGAATTGCATGGACAGAGTCTCTCTGCTCTTGGGATCTTGTTATACCTCCCCTGTAAAACCGCGGAGGGGAGAGCGGAACACCTAGCTAAAGTGAAAGCCCTTCTGTGGGTGTGGATTTTGAGGATGGAAAGGTAGGCAGCTGGGGCTGGGATCTATCTGGTCGTAGGGGCAGACATAAATGCAGGTACCCCCATCAAGTCAGACTGCCGTTGAATATCATTAACTCTCTGGATTATAATTTTCTTTGCTTGATCTCTTCCAACCTTCAGCAAAGCCTGAGGGGAGAGACCCAAACTCTCCAACTTACTTTTCACGGCCTTCTGCCATTTGGATTCAAAGTTGTCAATTAAAGTCAGGGGAAGAAGACCATGGGGATTGGGTTTTGTTTTTAGCCATAGAGGGAAGGATGATATGCTCACTCTTGCTTCTACTCTTAACATACCTGTTTCTAGACGTGCCAAGGGGTTTGATACACATCTGGGGATCTGGAGGGCCAGTCTAAGGAACTGGAGGGCCAGTCTAAGGTCTAAGGAACTTAGACTGGACTTGTTCCAGTGGTGCAAAGCAGGAAGAAGAGGTCCAAGATGTGTTCTGTAAAGCATTTGTGCCAATGTTTTGGCCTGATATAGTTTAAGAGCTGCTGGGATGAAGTGCGCCCCCTTTGTGCGGAGGATTTTGGTTATACTAGGCTGATCTAACCCCCAGGCTGTCCACGTATTTACTATGGGCCAGCTTAGAGCCTGAGGCCAGTAGGACTACACCCAAATACTTAAAGCTGTTTAACTGCTCCAGTCTGTGCCCTTTTAGGTTCCAGACTCTGAGTTTTGGGCGTTTGCCAAAGGCCATTATCTTTGTTTTCTGAAAATTGATGGTTAGTTTTTTATTATCGCAATATAAGGCAAATCTAGCAAGAGCTCTTTTAACTCCTATAGCGGTTCTGGATAATATAACGGTGTCATCTGCATACAATAGGACCGAAATATGCCGATGTGCCAGTTTTGGGGGATGCAGATCAGCTCCGTTTAGGCAATTGGGGATGCTATTAATGTAATAGATAAATAATGCAGGGGCTAAAAGGCAATCCTGCCTGACTCCCTTATAGGCGTTGACTGGGTCTGTGAGGTGTCTTTCTCTACTGCATCTTACTCTTAGAGTGGTCTGATTATGTAAGGCACGTATGAGGAAGAGAAGCCTCCTGTCGATGGAGGAAGATTCCATTTTAGCCCATAGAAGGGGTCTGGAAATAGAATCGAAAGCCGTCTTGAGATCTATAAAGGCGGCATACAGTGAGGATTTCCCCTTCGAAGAGTACTTTTCTATAAGATGTTGAAGGGTGAGACAGTGATCTATTGTGAATCTACCTTCCCTAAAACCAGCCTGTTCCTGTTCTATAATGTCATCTTGGTCAAGCCAGCTGACAAATATTTCTAACAGGTGTCTTGCGTATATTTTGCTAATGATGTTCAGAAGGCTGATGGGCCTATAATTTAGGGGTCATCTCTCCTCCCTTTCTTAAAGAATGGGACCACTACTGCCAGCCCCCAATCCTATGGCCTGTTTCGTCAATGTAGGTAAAGAGTGATGATAAAAAGGGGGCCCACCATTCGATGTTTTGTTTAAAAAATTCTGGGGGAATACCATCTGATCCTGGTGCTTTTCCACTCTTTAACTGGCCAATCAATGATTTTATCTCTTTCTGCAAGAGTGGGGGCCATAGTGGATAGTTTATTATTTCTGTTGGAGAGAGAGACAGTGGATTAACGTCTATATACATGTTTTTGAAGAAGCAGACCCATCTATCGGGGGGGTATAAGGGAATCTAGAGGTGAGGAGTCTTTTGGAACTTGGCCTGACGTCAAATGCCAGAGACTGGAGAATTCAGGATTGCTTCCTGTTGCTGCAGAATTACTGGGATCTCTGCAGATTTGAGTCTTCGTAAAGAAAACGGAGATCTCCAGAGGGGATTTTGTGCTGTAGCTCAGCGTCTGTACCTAGATGCTGAATCTTTATTTAAATCTGGGAATAACAAAGAATGTATGACAGCATCTATATATTTTTCTTCCTGTTGTATCTGTCCAGTGCCTTCACAGTAACATGAAATATTCCATCATGTTGACTTCCAGTTCTCCAGACAGCCTTTTACTAGTGAATTTGGTTAAAAGAGCTCATAAATGACTGATAATTGATCTGCAATGAGATCAAACATTTCATTGTCCTGCGTACTAACTTCAGGAACACTGCAGGGTATTTCTAGTTTTTGTTAGTATAGTCCTTCCTGAATTGGGGGAGAAATGTTACCAGTCTGCTGTATTTGAACTGCCAGAATTTTTCTGAGATCCCTTGGGCTCTTTGACTTCTGAAGGCAAATGAATTTTTTTAAAAGGTTTTACAGAATTTAAAAATAAAGAGTGTCCTGCTTTAATCTCCAATTTGAAACTTTAATCTGCATTTTCTACAACATGTTTTGATTTATTTTGTTGTTGTTTGTTGTTGTTTCTGCAATTTATCCCTTAGATGTGTGGAACCTTTAAACATTTTTATTTTTCAGATGCCATAATGGTTTAAAGGGCTCATATGAAAGGGACCTATGAAAGATTTCGGCTAATCTGGGGTGTCTTGGGTCTTCAGAAAGTGTCATAGAAGATTCTTCACTAATATCATCTAAATATGCATTTCCTTCACCCTTTTCCTTCACCATTTTTACTCTTCACCCTCTAAACTCTGAGACAGAATATCATTATCCTTCTTCTCATTCCATATTATACTGATTGATTTAATGTGTGCTAATGCTGATTGTGTTATACCCACTCACATGCTGGGTCTGCTAGTGTAGGAAGACAATTGTTTTCTTTGTATGAGACACATCTGTGTGTGGCTGAGGGCCTCAATCTAAAGTCATAGCTAAATAAATAAATGATCTTAAAAATCCAAAGGAAAATGCCCCTCCCAGATAATAGCTTTTGTCTTGCTTAGGCAATAGATCCTGGAAGGTTGGGTTCTCCTTCCTCAGTTGAAAATAAACCGTGTACTTTGGAAGTCTGACTTTTCTTTGTCAGAGGAATTTTTATTGACTTGAAGGTGACCTTTTAAATCTGTTTATTTAAAATGTTTATTGCCTCAAAGTGTGTGTGTGTTAAGTGCTATCAAGTCGCTTCTGACTCATGGCAACTCTATGAATCAATATCTTCCAAAATGTCCTATTGTCAACAGCCTTGCTCAGGTCTTGCAAATTGAGGCTTCCTTTATAGAGTCAATCCATCTCATGTTGGCTCTTCCTCTTTTTCTATTGCCTTCAACCTTTTCTGCCATTATTGTCTTTTCCAGTGACTCTTGTATTCTCCTAATGTGACCAAAATATGATAGCCTCAGTTTAGTCATTTTAGCTTATTTTGGTGGTATTGGTTGGTGGTATTAGGCCTGAGGAAAGTCCGGCTGGCCTCGACCAGGGCCAGGGCTTTTTCGGCCCTGGCCCCTGCCTGGTGGAATAGCCTCTCGAGTGAGATTAGGGCCCTGTGGGACCTTAAGAAGTTCCGCAGGACCTGTAAAACAGAGCTATTCCGCCAGGCTTATGGTTGAGGCCAGCTACGGTTTCATATATGTGATTGCTGGCCTCCCCAACCCCCTCACCGTCACAGTATTTTAATTCCATCTGCTCGCCTAGTTAAACCTTTTTACAATTAGAGGTGCCAAAGTAGTTTTAGGATTGGTTTTAGACTTTTAGGGCTATTTTAAATGCTGTTTTAAAAGGTTTTATCGATTAAATGGGTTTCATTCCCCTGTAAGCCGCTCTGAGCCCGGTCTCGGGCAGGGAGAGTGGGGAATTAAATTGAAACAATAAATAAATAAAAAGATGGGCTACACAGCTGACTACAGAAGGGGTGGAGAAATATGCAACGTTTTAAAGGTATATGCTCCTCAGGGGAAAACAACCCTGAAACAGAGGAAAGGGAAACATCATGCTATAAGCATATGTTGAAAGCACGGACATTTGGTGCTTTCAAATCATTTCCAGGACCATAGGGTGCGATCAGACAGTTTGTTTAAACGTTTATTCTTAGTGCGTTAACCCCCTTTGTTGTAAGATTTCGAGCATCACTTTACTTGCGTGAGAAATTGATGTGATGGTCCTGCAATTGATGGTCCAGCAATTGATAGTTGCTGCAGTCTTTGAAGTCTCCTTTTTTGATTATTGGAATGTAAATTTACTGTTTCCATTCTTCTGGCCATTGTTTTGTTTGCTAAGATTTTGATGGACTCCATTTCTGTGGCTTGAAATAGCTCTATTGATATCCCAGCCGGATGATTTGTTTCTCCCAATTGCTTTGAGCGCAGCTTTCACCTCTCTTTCTAAAATAGCGGGTTCTTCTTCAAAATATTCTTCTTGGAAGGAATCTGTCATTCTTTCATCTCTTCTGTATAGTTGTTAAGTGTATTGTTCTCACCTTTTCTTTATTTTGTCCTGTTCAGTTAATCAAGGACTCAAAGTAGCATGTTGATCAAGGACTCAAAGTAGCACGAAGAATAATTTCCCCCATATTTTTTTGGATTTTTTTTTTTAAAAGGGGGATTTTCTGTTATCCCCCTCCCCGCTGCTTATTTACAAGAGAGTTTCTGAAGCGGCTTTGTTTTGAAAGAAGCAGGAGCTGTAACAGTTTGTCTGGAGGACTGGCTGTTCCATCACATGAGGACATATCCATGTGTTCCAAGAATGCTGATATAAATTGCCTCGCCTCCCCTTTTTACCTGATTCTGGAATAGGCCTTTTAAAACTTCCCTTTGGAGGAATTACTCTGTGATTGTTCCTTATTATCGGAGTCCAAGTATGTATTGTTACAGAAAAAGGGAGCATCAGGAATTTGTGGTAGGGTATCCTAGGTTGTTTGGAAGGCCCTGGTCTCTTTGGAGGCAAGATTAGGGCACACTCTTCTATCTCACCTCCTCTCAGGACAAACAGCAGTTTACTGTTAAAAAAAGCAGGTGTGATGAACCCTTCTCAGACTTCCCCATATGGGAGGATTGATTTATATTAGGAAAATAACATAAGTGGGGAAAATGGGTAGCCCTGTTTGCCATCCTAGTAACAAGGGGGGGGGGGCTCCCTGCTTTTAAACATTTGAGTAGATACCACAAGGCCAGGTATATAATGTGTAGTTTGACCCAACATATGTGAATATCTTTCATTGGGCCTCAGTAGATGATGCTAGTACAGGGGGCATCTTTGTAGACTGAACTTCAGCAACTTGTTCATCCTCAGTTCTGACACTCAGTATCTTTTTCTTAACAAGGTTAAGGGCTTCCTTCAGAATGTGGATAAAGATGTTAGAATTTCTCTGTCTCTCGCTCTCTCTTTGTGCAGTGGAAACGTACTAGTTCTGTTCAGGACCGGTAATTTTTAATTTTATTTTTAATGTGATATTTTCTGCAACTGGCGGTTATTCTTTCAGTGCTGCTTAGTTCAGTGAAAGCATAGCTAGGACACTGTTTCAAAAGCTTCTCCACTTTCCTGAAACTCAGATTTTCATTCTCTCTCTTGAGTAAATACTTGAGTCAACTTCTCTTTTTCTTGTACTAAGCCTTACATTTTATTAGATGTCAGACTAATCTCTGGCAAGTTAATTAGTGATGCAAAGTACTTCTTGTGATTGAGCTAATATACCATGAAGTGGTTGAAAAGGAACTGAAGTGGTAATTGCTGGCCCCCTCCTTTTAAGTGCATGTAATGAAGCAGCTGAAAAGGATGGAAGAGGGATAATTCCAGTGAGCTTTTGCTTGCTGAGGTCTCTGTTAGAATGTAGGAGCATTCCTGGTTTTTGATATAGTCTATACTCTTCAAGTTTATTCTATCAAATGTATACACATGTTCTCTCAAACACCCATATCAGTTCCCCTTGGGTGTGTGTGTATGTAAATGTTAGATCAGGCTCATGTCCTGGTATCATCTCTTTTGTTGTTTAAATGGCACATTAAAATCATTTCATTAACCTGGATAATTATGCCTTTCTTGTACAGTGCTAGAAAAGTATAAATGAAGTAAATAAATGTAAGGCAGTTTGGAGAAACTTTGCAGGTATGTCTCCTAACATCTTTTCCTTTGTGTATATCTGCTGCTCTAGTAATTTTAGCTAGGTAAATATACTAAACTTTTGTCCTTATCATGTATCAAAGTACAGTGAGACCTGAGTCTAGAATCATAGCAGGTTTTGAATAAAAAGGAAGCCAGATAAAACATAGACAATTGCTTTGCATAAGTTCTCCATATACTGGTATAAATACAAATTATTAATGGAGTTTATAAATGCAACACAATTGACAAGATGCAGATTTGTGTTATGTTTAAGAATTAAATATATGCTGAATTTTTAAGTATAGTATAGTTTTCTACCCCAGTATCATCACATTCATAACATTTGCCTAGAATACGAGAACAAAAAAAAAAAAGATAAATTGCTCAAGACATCTGTGTTTTAAAATATTAAGTAGTTTATACTGGTTATTGTAGACTGAAATGATCGCATAGCAACAATAAAAATATCTTTCAAAAGCTTTCAGCAAATAGAAAATAAAATTTACGCAAAATAAAAATGTTTAAAACAATGTGTGTCTCAATATGAATGCTCATTTTTCTTTACAACCTGAGAAACACCATATTGTATTTAGCTCAGCAGTGTGCTTTGTATTTGTCTATTTGTAAACTGGGCAATATTAATATCTAGAGGTAAAAAATAACCTCCCAGTGAGTAGGAGGTTGCAGGAACACATGTGAGAGTGGAGGTTCAGTTGCCCAACAAACACACACTGAGGTAGTTGTTCATTACTACCCTCCGTCATCTTCATAGCAAAAATAAGTAGCTGCATTCTGAACTAATTGAAATTACTGCCAAGTCCCTCAGTACATTCACCGATTTCACTGTTATCATTGAAGCTACAGAACAGTTCAACAGTATGGTGTTGCCCTAATTGCATAGAACAGTAGTTCTCAGCTGGTGGTGTAGGTTACCATTGGTTGGTACCACTGGTGGAACTTAAGTTTTCATAACAGTTACTGAGAATGCAGCGTCCCTCAATCCCCACGTCTAACTGCAAGCGTGACATAACATCTCCTGCTGACCCTGTCTACCACATATTGTCCATCTTGCTTTGGGCATGCTGCTAGTAACCTTGGCCACTATCTCCTGTTTCCTTGCCAACCAGCAAGTGTTTTGGAAAGGCCGTTTCCTGCTGATGAGCTGCCAGGGGTTATCCATAGTGCTTTTGCAATTTTTACGTTCTTAAAACTTACCATAAATTATAAATATAATGATATAATGCCTGTAACCATATGAATGGGCCTTCTTGGAAAAAGTCGGCTTTCTCATTCTATCATGGGGGGCGGGGGGCAGGTTCTTTGATAGCGATTAGTGGGAAGTAAGATATGAAAGGTTGAGAACCACTGGCATAGAACGCAGTTCAAATAAGAGAAGGAGCAGAGCATGTGAAAAGTTCTCATGCCCCTCAACCCCATCCTCTACTTTGACAGTAGGCCCATTGGAAGTGATTCATGTCAATGCAACAGGACTGATCTCATACTGAAACTGGTCTTGTGTTGGAAACTGCATGACTTCAAACTGCACCAGATGCATGCAATGTTATCAGTAAAGAGGGCTGCAGATGCATTATGGCAGGCATTAAATTTCTCTGGATAGCAAATGATTCACCAAGTCACTTGTCAGAAGAAATAGCTCTGCTGGATGACACTTTGCAGGTACTAAGGAGGGATATAACTTTTTTGCAGCTCATTGGGTCCCAGGTTTGAAAAACATTTCTAGTCCATGATATCCTGTGTGGGAAAGCAACTTGATAGCTAATTAGTTCAGAAGAGCCAATCAAAGGAATTCATAATTGGGATTCCCTCATTCCTTAGGTGGACTAAGGTTATTGACTAGAAAATATTTTAGGTAAATTGCTTTGGGAAGGATAGATTACTTCCCCTGGTATGGTGTGATTATTATGTCTTGGACCAATTCTTGTCCTCTAGTCAGTTAGCATTAAAAGTATAAACTCCATCAAGAGACAACATTGCCTATACCTTGATGGGACATATTGGCCTCTGGCCCTAGAGAGGTAAAGTGAGCCAGTGATAGGCATGAAGCTCTTCTTTGGGGGAAGGAATGCTGTTTGTGTCTCAGTTGCTGCTCACATTCGCCATTGGTTTCTCAGTTTTGCATGTGACCAGATGCAGATATGGTGCTGATTTCTGATCAGCCGGGGTGGGTGGGAAGCAAATGCTGCCTGGGACTTGTTGGATGCCTACACCTGTTGCAGGTAGGATTGCCAACTGCCTGGAAGAAAAAAAGCTGTCTTCTCCATTTAATAAAAGCTTAATGAGATGTTATTTAGCGGGCTGCTATGTGAATAACTTTGAGGGCTGAAAGTGTTTTACAAATGCTGTGTTCTAATGTATTGTTAGAAAAAGCAGTAACAAACTCTTTTTTTGTATTATAGTTGCTCGGAGGATTTGTCCTAGCTGTTGGTATTTATGCAGAAATTGAAAGACAGAAGTACAAGACCCTTGAAAGTGCCTTTTTAGCTCCAGCACTTATTCTAATACTCCTGGGCATTATAATGTTCCTCGTTTCCTTTGTGGGTGTATTAGCTTCTTTAAGGGACAACTTATGCCTTCTTCAAGCTGTAAGTATGTTTAATTCTGTCTGTAACTTGAACTATACTTATAAGACTATTTTAAGTTCTCTATTATGTAAACTGTTTAAAGGTAGCTCAGCTCATACATTCCTTCTTCAGTAAATAGCAGTGGGAACATTATTTAATAGTTCGAATGGGGTTGTTAATGCTCTTAATTTCACGGGGAGCACAACTGGGCAATTGCTGAATAATGTCACATTCTCTGCATTAGGGTGCTTTGAGGGACCCACATTTATTACTCTGAGAACTGCAAGAATATACCAGTGAGATTTGACAGTGGTACAAATCTTAGGTAATGCCTAACTCTTTACTTCAGTTTATAGGTGGATCTAGAAACTGAAGTAAAAATGGCTTAAGTATAGGACACTTTTCTTAATTACCTCAAGTGGCTTTCTAATCTACTGTTCAAACCTTCTCTGTAGTATAAAAGGAGTGTTGTGCTTCAAGTGTTTAATAAGGCTTCTGGTTTGGCAAGAGCTTTGAACAGCTCTGGGACAAATAAAGGAAATGGTTGAACAAAAATAAGGTTTGTGTTAGGAAAAACTGTAATGTAGATTCAGACACAAAAAAAGGCAATGCATTTAATATTTAACTTGCATGTCAGAGTCAGGACATAATAATTGCTGTCACAATTGTTCATTGATTTATTACGCCCAAGTTAGGAAACAAAGCCTGGACAGAGGAGAGCAAGATTCTCTCAGAGCATGTATGCCAGAACCTTGTGTGTCTACTTGGCACACGATAATACTTTGATTAATACTTTGATTAAAAACCTTGCTTCCTTATTAATGAAAGGAGCCCTTTGATTCTAGAGTGATGCTACACTCCAATTTGGAGAAGAACCAATCAGCATTCTGTTTGACATTTTCAAGTTAACAGTAAAGCAAGTCAGTAGGCAGAGCCAGAAGTGGAAGGAGCAAGGTATGAGAAATAAAGAGGGATGTATGAACATAGCCCATTTTCTAAGGATATTGGCACTGTGTTTGAAAGGGAGACTAGATTTAGAATCAGAAGGGAAGCTGTGGAATGGTGTGAATTGCCCCAATGTACATTTTGGCCTGATAGAGGTGTGGCCAGCTGAAACATCTGCTTATACAATTGAAGTGACTCAAATGTTTATTACAGATGTTTCCCTGCCATCAGTTTATGCATGCACACAACACTGTTTTGCCTTGTAGTTATATTTAAACTTGTACTGATTAATTCCTGTGTATCTTCCTTGTTAGAAAATCAACCCAAGTATTGACACCTTTTATGTTTTTTGAAGTAATTTTGCGTATATCTAACTGTGTAATCCTAAATAGTCATACCCTTCTAAGTCCCTTGAAGTCGATGAGCTTATAGAGGGCTGTAACTCTGCTTAGGAGTGCACTGCAAAATATTTTACCATTGTTGTATTAAATGTTCTACCACCAGGCAAATATCCTAGCATGTGCATTTCCTGAATATAATGTAAGATTGTTCTTAGCGCTCTCAGTCTCTCTTTCCAAATGTTCCATTCTCCGAATTTGGCTTACTTTGAATGAGTGGTGTTTATGTGGCAGGAAAAGTCTGCTGCTTTTAGATTCTTTAAAAGAAATAATTTCATTGCCAAGGAATCAAAATCCAACAAGTGAGTTGTATGACTTCAGGAAATATAAAACAGAATGTTAGGTGAGTATTTTGTAGATGTTCATTAATGTACTGTTCCAAGAGCTATGCTGCTAAGGGAGAGGGGGAGTGAGAGAGAATGAGAAAGCACAAGCGAAATTATAAATGCAATATATATCATGCATATTAAAAGTCGCATCCATTTCTTTATCATTCAAAAATTAAGAATTTTATAAGTTTTTACTAGAATAATGGTAAGTTTTTAAAGAGTTGTTTTTGAACACCTTTTGCAGTTCATGTACATCTTGGGCATTTGTTTGCTGATTGAATTAATTGGTGGAGTTATGGCCTTGCTCTTTAGAAACAAGGTAAGAAAATTAAAATGTTAAAAAGAACATTTAAATTAAAAGCTACCTCATTTTGTATGAAAAACAAGGGCTCATGACCTATTTGAAAATCATTTGTGAATCTCAAGTAAGGCGATTGATTATGGCAAAAGTTACAGATCGTGCCAGTGGTAAGAATTAAATGTAATTAAAGCTACATTAACTCTGCTCTCAAGAAACAAAAAAACAGTGTGAAGGAAATCTGTATTCTGTGCAAGAATGGTGGATTTAGCAAACTTTCTACTTGAAGCAAGTTTGCATAATTTGTCATTTTGCCTTATTTATTTTGCAGATTTTACAGTTTTGCAGAGAGCTATGTTGAGCAGTGAAGCCCAGGAAAAGCTACAAAAATCTTGTTCAGCTGTTGGCTTGTGGGTTTTCAGCAGATGTTGCCAACATACTTTCAAGCATGTGACTGTAGCCATTAAGGGTAGAAACATTAATTAAATAAATGAAAGTTAGGATTCTACACAAGTTAGATTCTACATCAGGTGTGTCCAATCTTTTGGCTCCCCTGGGCCACCTACACTGGCTCCCAATTTGTTTCTGGGCATAATTCAAGGTGCTAGTCTTGTCCTTCAGAGTCCTAGATGGCTTGTGACTGGCATACCTGAAGGACCACCTAATCCCTTTGAACCCACCCACCCATTATGGTTATCTTCAGAGGCCCTTCTTTGGGTGTCCCCGCCTTCTGAGACTAGGCAGGTGGCAATCCGGGAGAGGACCTTCTCAGTCATGACCCCCAAGCTCTGGAACTCTCTCCCCAGAGAGATTCATCTGTCCCTTTCTGTTGCTATCTTCCGCCAGTGGGTGCAAACATTTTTGTTTCATTTGGCATTCCCTCAGTGATTCCTCTTTCCTAATTTGTGTATTTATTTTAACTCTGTTTTTAAACTTTTTTATGAGTTGTTTTAATGAGGTATGTTTGGTAGGGGAACATTTAAATAAATTTCTAATACAATTTTATCGTGTATGTTTTAAGTTGCCGCCTTGGTGGCCCTTGTAAGGGCAGAAAGGTGGGATATAAACTTTGTAAATAAAAATAAATAAATAAGGTTCCAATAGGGCAAGTGCCGCCCCCTAGGCTGTTTCCTGTCAGGAAAATGATGCAGCGGGTGGGACATCGAAACCCCTTCTGTCCTGTGTGGTGGTCTTGAGCCTAGTTGGGGCTCCACACACTTGGGAACTGAGTTCCCAGCTGCATGATGTGTGGCCGATGGTATGAGAATTGGGTTCGGGGGACCCAGACCCGACTCTCCAAAAAATCAGATCTCAGTCTGTGTAGCCCGGTGTTGTCCTATTTACATTGGTCTGTGCGTGTTTATATCCCGTACCTCCTCCAAGGAACTCTTAATGTCTAGCATAGCTGTCCAGTCCCTGTTTTATCCCCACAATAACCCACTGAGGTAGGCCAGGCTGGAAAAAAGTGACTGGCCTAAGGTCACCCACTGAGTCTGTGAGCATTTTGAACTTGTCCCTGTGCCACATCAGAGTAAAGAACTGGGAGCCTGTACAAGAAGAGAAATGATATTTGCATCTCTGTACGTGGTTGGGTTATAGCAGTTGAACTGTTAACCTATGTAGGGTGGAGGAATCTCATGTTACTGCTGGTCATTCTGTCTAGAGATTCTGGGATTGGAAACATTATTTTGAAAGAAATAGAAAAGCAAAATGTTCATGAAAGTATTAAAGGGTAGAGGGAAGGTATTTCTTTGCCTCTGCCACTTAATTAAAGAGGCAGATCAGTGTGGAATGGTAAAGTGTGTGTGTGGGGGTCATGCTCCTTGTCTAAATCAGTACAAATAAAGAAGTAAGTAGCATTTCTCGAAAGGTTGCAAAGTGGGCATGGGGTGGAGAGCAGTTGCAGTATTTGTCGCAAGAGGGAATATAGGCACTTATGCAACCATATTCCCAATCTGCTCTAACAACTCCCACTTCTCTTTGTACTCATGCAGAGGGCTATACCATGTGACACCTTTGTCTAGGAGTTGTCTCTGGATTAACCACTTTGATCAGAGTTGCATGTCAGCTCCGAGAATATCACTTTGTGAACCTCAGAAGCTGATTTTGCTGATGATGGGCGGCGTGGGTGGAGGAGGGGGCTTCTGTCCCCCCCCCCCCCGCCTTTTCCCTAAGCCTAAAGAGCTCCAAATAGGAAGTTACTTGCACAACTTTGGATCTTTGAGCATTTGGACTACTCCACCTGCAGCTACAAAGCTATGCAAACAATTTCCCAGTGGTTTTTTTTTAGGCTCAGGGAAAATGTTGGGGGGAAGCAGCGGCTCCCTCCTCTACCCATGCTACTTAGTAAAATCAGTTTCCAAGGCTTGTAAAAGCTACATCTTGTAGCTGAGGTGCTGGTCAAAGTGGTGAACCTGGAGACAATTTGTAAACCAACATATTGTATAGTTTAGTCCTCGGAGAAACAGCAACGTGGTGACCTGAGCTCGCTTGCTGGAGAAGATTTCTTTTTAGTGAAGACAAAGACAACTGTGATGTCGCATCAGTCAGAGACTTGCAGTTCACTGGGTTCCATATGCTGCCTGGAGGTTAAATTTGGGTTCCCAGACTGGAAAGTCTTCAACCACTAAATTAAAGGATTATTCTTAGTTACTACGTTAATCCATAGTGTAGTTATAGTTATTATAAGAATGTTTGCTAATTTGCTTTTCTATTATACATATGTTTGACTTTTCTCTTTTAAAGACAATTGACTTTTTAAATGAAAACATTGGAAAAGGAATTGAGAATTACTACGATGACTTGGACTTCAAAAACATAATGGATTTTGTTCAAAAGCAGGTTTGTTTTTTGCATGTCAAATAAAAAAATAGCTAGATATGTATTAATTGTCCCCTAATTGTTCTTTATTCCCAGTAGTGCATATGTGTGTAGGCTCTCCAGTTTGAATTGGTGCACTGGATTCTGTTATCAGAATAATAGAATTATAGGGTTGGAAGATATCTTCAGGTAATTAATGTAATGCATTAAGACAAGATTAATCACACCTAAACAACCCAATAATTTAGCACAGTTATGTGTAATCAAAGTGTATTCATATACAAATTTTAACCCTTGTTTCTTCTTTGCACTAGCAGTTTCAAGTATAGCCCTCTAAAGATAAAACTGGAAATGTCTGGTTTTATTTTTCCTAAGAAGAATGAAGTTCTTATGATTGTAAGAACTTTGAAAATTTAAGATGCTTGTTAATGCTGGTGGGTAGGACCATAATAACTAGGAATTTTTAGCCTCCTACTTCCCATATAGGCTTTTGCAGCTTAATTACATGATGCTAAGTGTTTAGGCTAAAGAAAGTCTGCAGCCAAAGGTACACTTATTTGTGCGTAAGCCTGAATGAACACAGTGGGTTTTTCATCTGAGTAAACACGTGTGGAATAAGGGTTTGTGCTGTTCCATACTGCCATGCCTTTGTCTGCAGTTTTTCTTGCCCTGGTAGATATGGTTGGTTTTGACACCAAGGCCAATGGAAGATTTCAAATGACGTATGATACATTATCTTCCCCGGGTGATTATGTGGTTAGAATATGAGATGTGGGTTCTAGTCCTCCTCCTTCCTTCTATTTTTCTGCTGATCAGCTTGTCACTGGGCAGTAGGCGAGAGCTCTGCCTTATTCCCACCCTTTCCTTGGATGGGTCACAGGTGCCTCACTGCTGTTTCTCACATGGTGGCTTTCTCCCAGTGAGCTGTTGGGGAATATGACAGAAATGCCTTCTCTGAATATGCTGCTTTGTGTTCTCTTGCTGTTGCTGTAGTGTCTGAATTGTCCTAACCTTACAAGAATCTGCTTCTCAACGCATTATTCTGCCCCAGCTCCTGATCTCTTTTTCAGAGAGGCCAGAGCCTTTCAGTGGAGGTCTCCTCTGCCAAGGAGTCTGGGTGATAGGGTAGGGTTGGCCATTCTGCCTTCCCTGCGTATCCACCTCTCAAAAGGGAATGTGTTTGGAAGAGGGGATTCAAATCCCCACCTGCAGAGTTCCCAGGAGTTCAAGTCAAGTCAAGTAGCCTTTATTGGCATAAGATAAAGTGTATAAAAGCAAATACATAAAATCCGTACAGTACAAGAAACTCCATAGTTTTTACAGTAAAATCAATTAAGGTGCATTAGACAATTTAACAGTACTAGGCCAGCATTATTTGTGCACAAGTGCTTACGTTCTTGAATTGCGAACTGTAAGAATCTTGCCACCAATTCAATTTTTATGGGGTCCTGGGTGGTCATGAAGAGAGACACCTTAATTTTGGCGGGTAACCATCCCCTGTCCACAAATAACGGGTCAATAAATTGAGAACGGCCCCTAGAATAAAATGAACAGTTAAGGATGACATGGGAAACTGATTCTATTTTGCCCTCCCCACAAGGACAGGCCCTATCCGTATATGAGACCTTATTGAATCTTCCGTAGAGCAAGGCAGAAGGAAGGGCATTAAATCTAGCGAGCATGTAAGCCCTTCTCTGTTGGGGATCAGTTAAGCATGAGAGGTAGTATGCTAAGGACTGATTGTATGTCCCGGGCTTCCAGTATATAGGGGAGCATCTACTGCAGGCCGCTCCTCTAAGCTCCTGCAGATCTATATCCTAAAGCCTGTTCTTAATCAGCTCAAAAGCTGATTTCTCTGTGAGGCAGAGCAAAGAGTCCAAGGGGATTCCAATTGATCTAATTTTGCTTTTGATATAATTTGTCCAACTAGCACGTTCAAATTCTGATAGCATATGATGGGCAAAGCTGTTGAACTCTGGTTTGAAATGCCAGTGTAACCAGAATTCGGTTGTCATGAGCCAGGCTCTGGTTTCCAAACGCATTTGGTTTGTTTTTAGATCCCAGGAGTTCAGTAGGCCCAGGGCTCCTGCTGGGCACCTTCGTAGAGGGTGTGGCATTTCTTTTGTTCCTGATCTGTGGGTGGATGAGAGCACAGTGAAGTAGGCATGGGGGAATTGCCATACATTGGTCTTTCCTTTGCTAAGAGAGTGTATAGGATACCAACTAGCTGTTTCTGGTGTTGTGCGGGCATCCAGGGCTTAAAACTGAGCTGCCCCCTTGCTAGTTGGTACACTGCTGGTGGGCTTTTCCAGAACCTCAAACTTCCTTCCTGCTGTGGAATTTCCTGTTTCAATTTCTTCTGTGGATGAGAGGGTTTAGTTTGCAACAGTGACCTTATGCTGTTTACTATGTCCTAAAACCCTGATCCATTGCATATTACAGATGTTTAAAATGTATTTGTTTCATAGATCTCAAAGGACGGTAAAATTATGTCATGGCTCACTTATACAAATTCAGTCAGTAAGGAATTTGTTGAAACTTGAAATCTGTGCTGAAGGAAATATGTCATAATAACATGAACATTGGTTTGATCCACAGCTGAATTTTACTTAATTGGCTTGTGTTGAACTATTTGCTGGGTTTTGGGGATTTTTTGCCTTCAGATGTGTTAGATGAAATGGAAAAGTTGCATATTTGTTAATTAGAGAGAGAGTGCACTTACACAGGTGTGAATGAAAACTCCAAGCGTTCTAAAATAAAAATTGACTGATAGTAAATATTTTATTCATCAAAATAAAAGACACGTATGTTTGGTTGAACACAAGGAGAAAACTTTGTATTCCAGGGTTCAGTAAACATTATCCAGAAGGACAGAAGTATTTGATTGAGATTTTTCTATTTCCTTTTTGTAAGAATTCACCTTAGTCAATATCCCGTTTAGAGATAGACTGTGCAAATTCTGTCTTCTCGAATCTGATTCCATAACTCATATTTTACTGCTCTGCCCCCTTTTTTTTCTAGTCTAAGAAATGGTTCATAGACCCAATTATTATGAATTTTCCTGGCCCAGCGAAGAGGACTACCCAACTCTTATTAGCTGATAAGTGCCCCAACTCGACTGAAGCAGTCGCCGAATATTTGGCAAAATTTTTAACTATGGATCTTTGTATTGACAAGTAATAGCTTTTCCAATTGTATGTGTTACTTTGGTGTTTACAATGAATTTAACTACTGTATTATACTGAACTCGATAAGTACTGTATTACCCTAATCTGCTTCTTTTATGCCATTAAAGGTTTTGATATTGATATTGATTGGTATTCCAGAGTTCAGTAAACATTATCCAGAAGGACAGAAGTATTTGATTGAGATTTCTCTATTTCCTTTTTATAAGAATTCACCTTAGTCAGTAGTGCCACTTCAAAACCCTTTTATACCAGTCCACTGGTGGTGGAGGATGCTTTGACTTCCATCGCTCAGGAGATTGAGTTGAGCAAGCTCCTGAGCAAGCTCCATTGAAATGAATGGAAGATGAAGTCCATACGAATGTGACTACGTTTCAGTGTGGTTTGCCCAGCAGAATTTTCTGGTGGATTCTGCCATTTATAAGGTACCTTAAAAATGGCAGTCCCCTTTAAAAAAAGAAACAAAAGAAACATGCAATAGCAGGGGCGGGGGTGCTTTAAACTTTTACAAGTTCATAACTTTTTCAATTTTCCACTCATTGTGCACCTACACAAAGATTCAGAGCTCTTCTTGTAAGTTTTGGTTTATCTCTTGTTTGAATTTATGTCAAGTAGATGTTTAGTTACTTGGATTAATGCTTGATTAGCCCTGTTTAGTTTCCCGGATCAAGTCCTTTTTTCCTGACGATTAAATTAATGTTAACTTACATTAAGTGCAGTCCATTGCTTGTTTATTCTAGAGTGGTTTTGATTAAAATCTCTGAGACAACTGTGTAGTGAGTAGCCACAGCTGAGCAAATTTAAATGAAGTGAATAGACATAATACATGTACGTTTTATTGCTGTTTTAAATTTCTTATTTAAATCCTGGCATGCTTTGAGGTTGATCTTCTAGAATGTGGTTCTTGGCTAGTTTCAAGTTTCGACTTTAATTCTTTCCCCTGCAGAAAATGACATTCACAAAACATATTGGGATTTTAATAAGATGTTTCTGCAGGAGTCTTCATGAGATTTTAACGAAATTATACTTGAGTGATTTTTGGGGGTCTTTAGATTGATCGGTGGTGTTCTTTCTGTCACAAATCAACTAGCTCTTCAGTTTAGCTTATTCTTGGCAATTACACTTGACAACCTCTTGCCTATAGCTTAATGTAATGAAAACAACGTTCTCAGATAATATTCCAGGGAGTTGATGAAGACTGGGATGGCTTTGGCAGTCAGGCCAGGAAGTAGGATCAGTTCAGCCCCTTTCCTCCCTTTTAGAGATCTGTACAAGTCTTACTACCTCTGCAAGCCATTTACATTTTAGGGTTTTTAATGGCTGGGTTCTTTTACAGCTTGGTTTTAAAAGTTTATTAATTTTAACTATTTTAACCTGTTTTACTTGGTGGGAGGCCTTGACCCAGTCTGGAGAGGTTGCTTGCCAATTTTCAAAATAATTAGAATCAAAACATGCTGGTTCAGTTTCAGAATTACAAACAACATATTTCAGATTTTCTTTTGCTTATGTTTATCAGCCCATAGGATTTGCATGCTCCTTGTCTTAAGGCATAAACTGCTTACATGGTTCATCCAATGGCATGCTTTTGCTTGTGGACTCATCATCATTTTGGCTGAATTTCTTCATAGCCACCATCCATGTAAGAGGATAAAATCTGCTGGCACCATTGCCAATTTTAAATTATTCAGCCGGCCATGTTCAAGAACGTTCACATGCTTCTACAAGTTTGTAGAAGTGGGTGGACACTCCTACATACTTGTACACTGTTTTTTGTTTGTTCAGACATAGACAACAACTTGCATACATGCATACTTCCACACCGTTAACTTTCTCCTCCATGGTTGGTTCCTTTGTTTGACGTGGTATCCAGCATTAGTATGGTGGGATTCCCCTCCTGTGATGTACATCAGTATACAGAAGTAACAGTCTGTAAAGTAACAGTCTGTAAAGTTGAAATTCATAAACATCAGCACAACTTTAACAGAAAAGAGGAGAGTTTAAGAATGAATAAGGCTTGGCTTCCTGTTCTAAAAAACCTCCAGATTAACAAAGACAACATTCAGCAATAGCCAGGCAGATTAGTTTTGGATTACACACATTAACAGATCACTTCAGGATACAATGGTTCCATATTAACATACCATACCTTCATTAGCACATTATCTTGATACTTACAGGACAATGATTAGCACATTACTTTTGCAGGACAATACTCAGCTCAAACCCAACCCCTTTCTGACTATATATTACTCTTCCTACACCCTTGACACTGAGAGACACTGTCCTTCAATGTTACTACTCTGAAGATGCCTGCCACAGTTGCTGGCGAAACGTCAGGAAAGAAAATTCCAAGACCACGGTTACACAGCCCGGATAACCTACAAGAACCAGTCTTTCTTTTGCTGTTCTACAAGGTGCATGTATGCACATACAGTCTCCAGTTCTGGAATTTCCTCTGTTGACAGATTCATGAGGCATCCACATTTTAATTTAGTTTATTTTCTAAGTGAAGACCTTCTTATTTTGTGGAGAATTTTATGGATTGATTGGTTTTTCTTTATTGGCATTTTTTATTAGGTGCTGTCTGCTCCTATGGCTGATTGTTTTTATCTATTATTTGTTTAAGTCTGATTTTTAAATTGTAACCTACTTTAATAATTGGTACTTTTATTTTCTTTCTGATATTAAGACTTTAAAATGAATAATTCTGACATTCCTTACTAAGGATCAGAATGCTTTCTTATTGTATAACTTTTTTGCCCCTTAAAGTTCAAATGCTGTGGTGGAAAAGATTACACAGATTGGGCCCAGAATCAGTACCACAACTGTGCTGCACCAGGACCGCTAGCCTGTGGAGTTCCTTATACCTGTTGTGTCACAAATAAGGTAAAGATACTCAGTTATAAAGTTGTGCAAAAAAAAATAATTGGTAAATTTTGGGTTCAGGTTTATTGGGCCCGATTTTTTTTTTTTTTAGTAAACCTGGAATAAGCCTAATACCCATACTGGCAAATTTGTATTTCAGCTTTATTTCTGGGTTTACCAAAAAATTCGGGCGCCTTATAGTCTATGGGGATGTTTTCGAAGCTCCTGGTGGGGGCATGTTTGTGGGTAGAGCCCCCATATTTGCAGCGTGGCTACAAGGGACTCTCCTTAGACGGACACCGAAGTTTGGTGAACCTTGGGACAAGGGGTTCAATTTTATGGGCCCGCAAAGGGGCTGCCCCATCCAGGCATTTGCGAGCCGAGCTGTCCATCGGTTTTCAGGTTCAGAAGTTCAGTGTTGCCAAGGACTGGCGGAAAGAGCCGATTGGCAGGCTGGTGCCTCAAAGTTTGGGGGCTCTGTTCGCATCTGGGGCGCATAGCATCATGTCCATGCAAATTAGCTTCCAAACTGAGGGAAAACCTTAAATGCAAGAAAAATAAGACACGGAAAACCTTAATTTTGGTGGCAAATTTACATTTTGTGAACAGTCCTTTATTGTTGTCATCAAACATCTGATTTCAAGAGATGGTCAATTTACGGGGAAACGAAGCGTCTGCTCTGGGTGACTTTCAGTTTCAGAGCAGGTTTTCAGGGGTGTGTGTTATATTGGAGCCAGCCCAAGTCAGGACCAAGGAGATTGCTCATCTGCGCAGGTTAGCTGTCTTCTTCAAAAGCCCAATGAGCAGCTGAAGAAGCTGTTGTTTTTTAGTTGGTGGGTATATCCCTCCGGACGGCACTGGGTGAGCCCCGTCTTTTAAAGTGCAGATCAGCCCACTGCCTGGTTGGTCAGACCAAGTTGGCTCCGATTACATGACCCCTACCTCAAAAGGACCCCAACTATGAGGCCCTAACAAAACCAGTAAAAAAAGATAGAAAAATGGGAGAAAGCACAGAGCCGTGCACCTGAGCAAAGACGAATAGCCAAACCCCAAAAAGTAGAATATTTGACTTTGGGCAGATCCCCAGGTTTTGGCGTTCAGTAAACCCAAAATCTGAAAATTACCAAAACGACTAATTTCGGGTTTATTTTCAGTTCAGGTATATTGATATGCACAACCCTACTCAGTTATTTTGGTGGCCTCTCATTTGTTCTTCACATTTCATGAAATGTATAACGAATGTTGGTATGGCAAACTAACAGCTCACTCCTGGCTTCTGAGGATGAAAGTATATGCTTTATATGCTTTATTCCCAACTGAATATTTTTGTTGAATTTGAATGTACTTGAAATTTCTTCCAACCCATTTATGAAATTAACAGTGACGTTTCCAAAAGCACACATCTACTAGTAAATTCCTATTGAATAAAACATCCACCAGCATGTCAGATTAATGAAAAATAATACAAATTCCATTGAGATTTTGAAAGAAGAGAAAATAATACCTTTTTGATTAAAGTTATTTTTATTTCTCTGTCATGATTATAAACGCTGAGGAAAATTTGCAACCTTTTAATTATCAAAGAGAACCAGTAAAGTTCTAAAAAATCACTTTGGCTTTTTTAAGTTATAAAAGAGCCCAGCTTTTATACACACGCTCTTTAAACCACAGTCCATGAAATCTCGCCGTGCTGTCGCATTGTAATAATTTGTCTGGAAGATGCCTACACTTGCAGTCTTTGAAACTGAATCGAGCTGAATAAATCAGTTCTGTTTTGACAAATGTTTCCAAAAGCAGCTTGGAAAAGTAGAGATATGAGCTGTGATTAATCATTTACTCTGTGGTCATGGAAAAAATAGGTAATGTATGATGGCCGTTTCTTTACCTTTGAGCAAGTTTCATAAAATACATCAGAACCAGATACTGGGCTCTGCTCTTTCAGACTAAATCTGCTGGGACTTTGTCAATTGTTTCTTAACCTGTTCAATCCTAGGGTAGTTGAAAACATTTTAGTTGTCCAGCATGCTTTTCCAGCCCAAGCAAGTTCACTTTTTACAATCCCTGGTTGTTGTGTTTGTCTGTTAGGAGTCAAGAGGGGACGCCTGAACACAGTCTGGTCAAATCCTCCTGGAATAGATGAACATAGTTTTGATGGTGCTGCTCCTCTACTGTTTTTTTTTTTTTTGGGGGGGGGGAGGGAGGACCTAACAGGACACCCATTTTGCTTCTATGTGGTATTTGACCAGCTCCAGGTTATCCAGTATTTTAATTAGCCTCTCCTCAATTGGTGGAGATTGTCAACAATTTCCAGTGCTTTGTGTATACTGCCTTAGCTAAAGTGAATACATTCCCTTTGAGCAGTTTAATCAACATAGAAAAGGTCTGTTTAATAGTGCCGCTTAACAAACTTGAGATCCCAACATTTCTGAACCAGTTTTATTGACCAATAGGACAACACATAACTTCATTACCACTAAAAGGACACTGTTTTTTAAAGTAAAAGTTAGTAACCTGTCCTAAAAATCTGCCACACCCCATGATTTTTCAGAATATTTTTGAAGCTAGGTTGACCTTGACTAGGAACAAAGTAGACAAGACACAGGAAGTTTATAATTGGATCTACCATATGTTTTCTTAAAGCAGGGCTAGTGGTGAGAAAATGATATGGGGGTGTTAAAATGTCCCAATCCAGTTTGCCAGTCTTAATTTTCCTTCCTGCAGCTCCCCATTGAGAAAAACATTCAGGCACCTGAAAAATGTCACTGGTGGGCAAATAGCATCCTCACCATGTGAAAGTGAGTGTAAATTTAAATTAGTGTGGGTTAACTTCATCTCCCCTAGTGCTCCTTCCCAATCCAAATCGTAATCTCCAGTGGCTGCTTTTTAATAAAGAATCGAAACACTAGGAGTTCTGATCACAGTAAATTCAGTGGCAGACTTATATGGGGGGTAAGATTGGTGGCTGATCCAGCATTTGACAACCAGCTGTGTATGTGGCATTTATGATTTGTGACGCCAGGTAGGAGCAGGGCTAAGTCTACAAGTGGAGAACTTGCTGACTGTCCCTGCTCATTAAATAGTGTGCTTGTCTCCACCCCAGGGCCCACATTCATGAGGCGCTCCTGCTGGATTCTTTAGGGCAGTTGGTTGATGTCAGCACTGCCTTACAGAAGGTGATATCATCCAAGGGCAGCTGTTGAAGGAAGTCTGCAGGCTGTGCCCCTTCCAGTGCCAGCAGGGAAAGTGCCTCCCATGATTCCAGTGCCACATGGCCACACGTTTTGTAGTGGCAGGTTCAAGGGGGTTATGCTTAAATCCTCCTGGGAGAGGAGGAGGGAATTCTTTCAAAATGGTGTTGGGTATGACTTGTTCTTAAGATTTGCCATCTCCAAAGGGGCACCAGCCAGCAAGAGCTGCAAGGTACATGCTTTGTGCCATCTTGGAGAAACTTCACCTCCATTCCCCACCCCGCCCCAGTCCCCTCAATTAAAATGAGTGAGGCCAGGACCAGGACAGCCGCAAGAAATGTTGTTTTAGATTTGCCAGCTGGGCGGGTGCCTTCACGCTGGTTCGGCCTCCAAGGGCCAATGGACGTGTGATGCAGAGGATCTGTGATCAGAGCCCCAGATGGCTAGTTTACCAGTAACAATGCAGAAAATGTATTTGTGCAATTTATCTGCTACCTGAAGTCAGAGGGATGAAAGGATTGGGCTGTGGGGCCGGGGAAAGAGCTTATCTCTCTCACCCCATGCTTTCCCCGATTGAAAATTCTCCTCCTCTCTTAGTTGCGGTAAACCCTGGAGAGGGGGAAACGGTACCTGTATAGTGTTTCTCTGTGGGTGTGTCCCCAGGGCTGTCCAATCAGGGAAGTGACATGGAGGGAAGAGTCAACCCCTGCCTTTCCTTAGTGCTACGTTCCATATCTCCCCTCCCCCTGCCGCTTTTGGGCAAATAAATTACACGTTTAGGAATCTGTTTGCAGGACCCCAGCATTACGGTAATATGCAGTTTGGTCCTTGATTGCAAAGTTTAAAAAGGAAGAGCCTTGCAGGGCCTTTATGATGTCATGCATCTTTGTGAGCCTGAGCTCACTTTGCCAGCTGTGTATGAATTTCGCATTTATTCATATATTTGCATATATGTCCCGCTTTTTTCCCCAGTTGGGACTCAAAGCAGCTTTTAGAGCATTGCTTTCCGTCCTCCATTCTCTCACAACAACAGCCCTATGAGGTAGGCCAGGCTGAGAATTTGTGATGGACCCAAGGTCACCCAGCGAGCTTCCATGGTAGAAGCGGGGATTCGAACTTGGTCCTAGTCCTCCACTCTATCCACTACACCATACTGGCTCTCACACTGTTAGTTCAGTCCATCTGTAGCTACAGTATTGTTCAATACTTGCTCAAGCTTTTGGTTCATAGTAAGGGAGAGCCAGCATGGTGTAATGGTTAAGAATGGCAGACTCTAATCTAGAGAACTGGGTTTGATTTCCCACTCCTCCACATGCAGCCTGCTGGATGACTTTGGGTCAGTCACAGTTCTCTCAGAACTCTCTCAGCTCCACCTACCTCACAAGGTGCCAGTTTGGGGGAGGGAGGCAATTGCAAGCTGCTTTGAGACTCCTTATGGTAGAGAAAAGTGGGGTATTAAAAATTAACTCTTCATCTTCTTTATCTTCTTCATCATCTTCTTCCTCTTCTTCATCTTCATTATTGGCATTCATAGTAGGATTTATGGCTGAAACCTCTTATAGTCAGCCCTGTTGTTTCAACATGGTAATGATGACCCATCTGCCACAGACACCCTTAAGGTTGTCAGCTTGGCATCTGTGAGAGCCCAGTCATTTTCAGCAGGTGCCATCTGTAGAAGTTTTTGGGAGCCTTTAAGGCTGTTTCATTTGCTAATGTTTTTAATGGGATTTGAGCAGCAGGGGTATTTTTTGGGCAGGGAGGAGTTACTAGAGTTGTATTAGTTATGATATTATTTTAGAATCATAATCTGCTTTGAGCCACAAAGGAAAGGCAGGGCACAAACATTGTAATAAATAAATTCATAAGAGAAACTGATCAGGTGAAGGGGAAAACAATGTTATATGCCACTTTGAGTTTCCATGGGGAAGAAAATTAGGGTACAAATATCTAAACCAATCAATAAAGGAATGAACACTGCTTTACTAACAGGATCGTAATGTTTGAAGAACCACTGCTATTGAGTGTGGAATCTGTCATTGGGAGATTCTAATTGTGGTTGGTGGTTTACTTTTTGCGTCAGCAAACCTCAAATAGAGATTTTGTTTAGCTTGATGGTGGCAGTCAATTAGCATTGATTTGTGCCCTTTCTGGTATTCTGTATGTACACATGAACGTTTATGTTAATAAGAACACAAAGTGTCTTCTATGTATAAGTTGAAAATTTTGATTTTAATGAGAACAATAACAATTGGCATTTTTAATGCTTACAGTGGCTTTATTTCTCTGACTTCATTTACTATTTTGAGGTCAGATTTTTAAAAAGATAGATAGACATTTGAATGATCATCTGTAAGCTGAAGCATAGTTTAACAGGCTCATTTAATTGTTTTCAGTAGTCAGTTCTCTTAAACAATATAAATTATGCATTTTATACTATACTTGAATTTTGAAACATCTATCAATCTTTTTTCCCCCTCCAGACAGCAGTCGTCAATACCATGTGTGGATATAAAACAATCAATGAAGAGGTGGGGATTTATGTGTTTGTATGTATTTTGTCTGTCTGCGATTGAGATGTTCTCTGCTTCAGCTTCCAAACTGGAATGTGATTTCCCCCCCCCCAGCATCCATACAAAACCTACTCCAACTGTCCTTTCCTCGTCCTCAGGAGACTCTTTACCAAACCTGCTGTTCTCCTGTTTTTCTGGGAAGAGTTCAGTCCAAGTGCGTTGTTGAGCCCTCTGGATGGGAGAGTGCACATTTTCAAAGGTCTTCCCCACATGGGTGCCGTGTTCTTCCCATCAGCTCCTCACAGCCACCATTTCCCTTGCTGTACCACCAGAGGGCGTTTTGACAGTTTGGACGGTGGTTTTGTGTTTTTTTTTTATAATTGGTAATTGCGAAAGCACTATAAGAGTTAATTTTTTTTTAAAAAAAGCCCTCCACTGATGCTGGGTCTCCCCCGTCCCATAATTATGCATTTGATTTTTAGGTAAGAAAAAATCAAATGCATAATTATAGGATGAGGGAGACTTGTCTTAGTAGTAGTAGTGTGTGAAAAGGATCTTGGGGTCTTAGTAGACCAAACACTGAACATGAGTCAGCAGTGTGATGTGGTAGCTAAAAAGGCAAATGCAATCTTGGGCTGCATCAACAGAAGTATAGTGTCCAGATCACGCGAAGTGATGGTATCGCTTTACTCTGCTCTGGTTAGACCTCACCTAGAGTATTGTGTTCAGTTTTGGGCACCACAATTTAAGAAAGATGTAGACAAGCTGGAACGTGTCCAGAGGAGGGCAACAAAGACGGTGAGAGGTCTGGAGACCAAGTCCTATGAGGAAAGGTTGAAGGAGCTGGGTATGTTTATCCTGAAGGGGAGAAGACAGAGAGGGGATATGATAACCATGTTCAAGTACTTGAAGGGCTGTCATATAGAGGAGGGTTCCGAGTTGTTTTCTGTTGCCCCAGAAGGTCGGACCAGAACCAACGGGTTGAAATTAAATCAAAAGAGTTTCCATCTAGACATTAGGAAGAAATTTCTAACAGAGCTGTTCCTCAGTGGAACAGGCTTCCTCAGGAGGTGGTAAGCTCTCCTTCCCTGGAGGTTTTTAAGCAGAGACTAGATGGCCGTCTGTCAGCAATGCTGATTCTATCATGAGAGGGAGGGCATCTTGGCCATCTTCTGGGCATGGAGTAGGAGTCACTGTGTGTGTGTGTGGGGGGGAGGTAGTTGTGAAATTCCTGCATTGTGCAGGGGTTGGACTAGATGACCCAGGTGGTCCCTTCCAACTCTATGATTCTGTGATGCAGTGGGGAAAATTGCATCTGACAGGATAGTGCGCAGAAAACTCAAAACAATTTAGAACCGATATTGAATCCAGCCATTCATATAACCAATGGCAGCAGCAAAACATGATATAAAAATCTGTTGGTAGATTCAGAAAACATAGCCCTATGCCAGCTTGTGTAATCAACAAGGCCTCAGCTGTTGGACCAAGAAGGTTTCTGCTAGCCTTCTAAAAGTAGAAACTGAGCTGGCTTGATGGGGCCTCTTTGAGAAGGAAACTTCATAAGGGAGGGTGCTGCTACCAAAAAGACTTTGTCATTCACTTGCTCTCCATTCCAACTTTGCCAGAGCTCAAAGTCCCTCAGAATGGGAGAAGTCTTTCTTCCTTCCTTCCTTCCTTCCTTCCTTCCTTCCTTCCTTCCTTCCTTCCTTCCTTCCTTCCTTCCTTCCTTCCTTCCTTCCTTCCTTCCTTCCTTCCTTCCTTCCTTCCTTCCTTCCTTCCTTCCTTCCTTCCTTCCTTCCTTCCTTCGTTTTGCCAAATAAACCACTGGACATCTGGCAACAAGCTCCCTGTAAAGCTCAGCGCAGTTGTCAGCATTTAACATCTGGACACTAGTTGCTTCAGTGAATTACAACCGATCAGAGGTGTTACTTGTTTGTGTTTGTTACTTCACAGCGTCTGACTGTTCAGCATATTATATATGTCAGAGGATGCACCAATGCAGTACTCATTTGGTTCTTGGACAACTATGCTATCATGGCTGGTATTCTCCTTGGTATATTATTTCCACAGGTAAGGAATGTTCAAATGTAAACCTTGTTGAATTTGTATGCCTATTTAGATTTTTTTTAAAAGAGAATTTTCAGGGTATTCCTTCGTATTTTTTGTGGAATGGCACTGGGACAGTACTTGCCTGTTTCTGTTTTTTGCCCTGCCACAGAAGGGATGAGGGTTTGCAGAGGATCAACTTCGTGAGAAGGTTGTGTGCTTTTCTATTTTCTTTTCCCCAGGCAATCATCTGTGCACAAGAACTGTGTGTTGTGGTCTAGCCTTCCTCTTTTACGGACAGTCTGTTTCTGTAATAATCCCTGCAACTCACTTACTGGTGTGGAACGTACACATCTACCTCTTGGACTGTGTCGTACTTTATCACCACCAAATAGTACTGTTCATTTGTATCTCTGATGGTGGAACTTCAGCCCCAAGGGGGAAATTGGGCTGATGGTTGCATTGCATTTTGCACTTGGACACAGATACCAGAATTTTAAAACCCACACATCTTTCACAAAGTGTTGAAGAGGGTGCATGTGAATTGGGAGCGGCCCAATTCTTTCGTAGCTGGAGCATTTTAAAGGGACATCCGTCAGCTGTGATGTAGGTCCTCCATGCACACTGAACAGGCATCTGTACCCAAACAGAGAATGTAAAAGCGAGCATTGCCCCCTCAGACCCAAATGGTGTTATCCATAATCAGTGTTTAATGCACAAAATGTTCTTCCCTCTAGTGATTGCTTCCTCTTTATTTTTCAGTTCCTTGGAGTGCTGCTGACTTTGCTTTACATCACCCGAGTAGAAGATATAATTGCTGAGCACAAGCTTAATGAGTCACTGCTCGATGGAGGGCGGCCGAAGACTGACATTGAAATCACTGGCACAGGGTGCTGTATGTGTTACCCTGGGTAATGCTGGGCATCCCTCTGAGCCAGACGGATAGATGACTAACACTCCTTTGTTATTGTGCCTTGAATGCAGTTGGACTGTTAAGCATATTGTGAATTGAGTAGAGAATAGTTCTTAGGAATCAAGCTTCTGTAATTTATTAATATGCAGTGTTTCATCTCTGAAGCATTATTTTAGAGCATCTGGGATCTTACGTTGAAAGTGGGACAGATTCCTTTTTATTGTAAAGAGTACAACTAATCAAGGAGAAGAATCTACGATCAATAATAACTAGATAAAACTTACCTATGGACAAGGGCTTTCTAACTTACCTGTGCAATGGTACTGCTAACGTGGTAAACTCATCTTTGTTTCTGGCCATTTTCAGGGCATAGTAATTTACCATCTGCATTCACAAGACTATCACATTCGAATGCTTTCTGATAGTTCAGACTGGGCCCAACTTCACCAGTGTTAACAAAGAGTACTGACCGCTGTGCTTTATTGCTGGCTGAATTCGGATTTGTTTTCCCCTCTCCAGTTTATGCTTGCCCTGCATGGTCTATTATTTTTAACAACTGGCAAGGGCTTTGGCCCTACCATTAAGCACACAGGAACAGGCTTGTGTGGTTTTCCCATTGCTGCTGCAGCTACCAATATAGCATAGTGGCAACAGGGCTTCTACATGGAAGACTTTCCTATAGTTTCCCTGCCTCAGTCCCCAGGAAGCAGCCATTCCCCCTCCCCACCGCTACAAGGACTTTTTCCGTTTTTTTTAAAAATTGGCAGTTGAATATCGTTATATTATTGTTAAAACTTTGTTAAAACTGTTAAAACTTTGTTAAAACTGCATCAGGTTCCCTGAATTCCTAGCTTTCATTTTTTTAACAATAAGCCTCTAGCTCCTTTTGCAAAGATAAACCTTTCCCTTCATATCTCTGCAATGAAAGAGTCTAAAGTCGTAACTTTTAAAAAATTCTAATCTGGAAATTCAGAAAATCTGACACATATTGCTATAACAATATTCAATTGTTGATTAAAAGAAATAGCTACATGGACAGGATTATGGGAAATGGATGCTGTGTGAGTAGGTGTGAGAAAAATATGAATTTTTAAAGGCTGCAAAATATGAATATTTAAACCCATCCAGATTGCTGCAATCTTTCTCAAAATTTAGCAGCAAAAAATTTAGCAGCGAAAAATTGGAGAAAAGCTGGGGAAAGCTTGTGAATTGCACAAATGTAGCACAATGCTTTGTGGAAGTGTGTGTGTGTGGGGGGATTCTTCCCAAAAGCATCAAACCCAGGGCAAATAATCCGTGCGCAAAAGGTGTAGTAATAATTATTTTGCAGAAATGTTCAAATGTAAAGATTAATGCATTTGTGCACTGTATACTGTAATGTTTTTGAAATTGTGCCTTCATATGGATTCTTAACAATGAAGCATATGTTTAAGAAAGTGATTTCCTATATCTGTGCAATCATATTTTTATGCTGCTTCTAATGGTTTACTGAAAACACTTTTGGAGGCCTTGAATTGGAGGCCTTGGGCCTTTCTAACAAGCTGCTGTCTGACTCAAGACAGTTAATGAATCCTTGCTTTTAAAAATGCCTTTTAAATCTGCACAGACTTTTGTATATTTTATTTGGTATTCCTGATGAATTTGAATCTTGTATTTTTCCTTTCCCTGACAGACTGGAATTCTTGTGTCTCCCACTATGTTCAGTATGTACTTAATTTTTATATGAAAAATAATTTTTATGATTTTGTAAAAAAAAAAAGGAAAAGTAAATCTTTATACTACTAAAACGTGTTTATAGATGTATTTTAAAGGACCACATGTACAAAAAGCAAGATCCTCCCCTTCTGACGCACTTTCCTCTTCTCTTAATTATGGCAGATAAATGGCTGGGGTTGAAGGCTACGGCTTCTTTTTAATACTGTTGCAGTACTTTCAGCAGCTACGGATTCTCCAGTGGGGGCAAGCCCTCTTTTAGTAAACAGCAAAAAAGCTCCATTGTGGTGTTGTCTGTCCCAACATACTGCCTTGAGGGGTTGCTGCTTTATTTCTCTCCTTGCCCTGCTTCCCAAGAGTGCTCAAGCACAACAGTCTACTTAGTTTATACCCCACCTCTCCAGATACTTGTTCAAGACAGCTAACAGAAGAAGAAAATGGTAGTGCATTTGAAATGACAGAATGTGTAATTTCAAAATGAATTGGAACCAGAAAAGCCAAAAAAGTTTTTTAAATTATTTATTAAATAAAATAAACAACAGCAAAATAAAACAAAAAACCATACAGCAATTTTCATAATTTAAAATACTATATATATATATATATATATATATATATATATATAAACTTAAAAAAATATTTAACCAAATTTCTATATTACAGCTTATTTCAATATCCTCATTCATACTACCACACCAAATACATGGTTTAGTCCTCTATAAAATAGCTAGACTGTCATTGCAGCACATTGTCCTTTCTCACCCTTGATTATAAGATTTTCCATTTTATTTACAGTTCGTAACCATAGCTCATCTAGGCTCATTGTATCACAATTTTTCTGATGTGTTGTTAGCTTAATTAATACATATATTTCTTTAACTTTAACCAACCATTCCTCTATCTTTGGAGAAAAGCCAAAATATTGTTTTGAGAATGCCACATTACTTCTGTGTTGTACAGTGCAGTCTGATCCGATGCGTGCTTGCTGGGCCAGCTGCCTGGTAAGCGGGCATAGGATTTCAGCTTCCGTTTTCGTTTGCAAAGGAACTAATCTGTTGTGGTGACATTTTACCTGATACAGAACTCACTTCCTGTATACAGGCTATCCATTCACTCCAATGTTGATGTCAGTGGCATGTGTGTAGAGAAAAGTAAGCCATATGTTGAACCTCAAAGCTTTTTGCTAAAAGTCATATTCCCCAAAATATATAATGAATTCTTTAAATATATGGTGACAACAGCTAGAATAATATTTGCGCAGCAAAATGGAAAGCAAATAAATGTCCAAATCTAATAGAATGGAAGAACAAAATAGTGGAATATGCTGTCATGGCAAAACTAACATTCTATATACATAGAAGACCAATATCAGAATTTCACGAAAAATGAAATGCTTTTTAAACATATGTGGGTTAGATGAGAATTAAAGCAAAAAGAAAAAAGAATTAAGAGATAAATGTTTTATACAAAAATCTTTGTTAAGCAAAAGTTGAGGAAAACAAGGATAAGGTCTACTGTGAAAGTAAAGCAATCTAACTTAGTACAGAAGTGAATTTTTAGAAATGTAAGCAATACGCTCTACACATAGACATCAAACTTACTATTTGTATGTTGTAATACTAATTGGAGGACTTTCATTCATAGGGTCACAATGAGTCGGAAGTGACACACACACACAATGCTAATACATTTTTCTTCCATTAAAAAAAAAAAGTAAACCATAGAAGAGCTACAACTGAAAACTCTGTCTCACTGGGAATATAGTTCTGATTCTTTTTTTAATCTTTGGGAGCCATGTGGTGGTGATCCTCTGATTGGATACCAATACCATGTGTATTTGAGACCTGTGGTATTCTCCACATGGTCACAGAGACTGCAAATGTTCTATCCAAGCTAACTGGCTGGGATGCCAGGTGGTAGAGGAGCCTGTAGCCAGGTTGACAGGACAAGTGTGAAGAGTCCTCCACCTGACCAAGTGAAGAGAAGGGAGTCGGTGCTGGAAAAAATAATAATTCAAGGACATGGTTTGAAAGAGTTCTAGAGGTACCAGATTTGCCCGAATGACAGTGACATCTGCATCAGATGTGGTTGGTGTCTCAGTTGAAGTGATCAAAGAGATAATCATCAAGGCTGAAGTGGGTACTTAAGAGGTTGTCAATACTGAGGAAGCTGGAGGGGCACTTCTGGCCAATTCCTTGGCTTTGAGGACTTGAGGGATTTTGGTCTCTTCTTCTTAAGAGATAGCTGGCCCTTGTCTCAAGATGAAAGATGGAGGGTTTGGTCACCCACTCAATGAGATGGAGTAGGCATGGTTATTCCATTAGAGGTTGATGCAGACAGCAAAGACATAGTTACTGAAGTTGAAAAGGCCTTTATCAGGAGAGCACAAATATGAGATGCCCTGATTTACAGGTAGTGCAGGCAGGATTCTACCTTATGGAATTGGCCCCAGCACACAAGACACTGGTTGTGGCCATCTGTCAATGGAATCCCCCTCACCCCATTTCACTGCATGTACATGAATGAATGAAAAAACAAAGAGAAAGCTGTGAAGAGATATCAAATGGACCTCAGAAAATTCTTCAAATGAAGTTGCCTGTGTGGTGGATGAAAAGAAATTGTGTCGAAAGACACAACACCTCCTCCTTGGAGTATGCATAGTCTGATGCTGCCTTCCTGAGGGGAAGGTCTTTGTGCAAAAAGCTGACTCCAGAAATTTCTGGATCATTGTTCTTTGCAGGTGCAAAGCCTATCAGGGTGAATGCACAGATGACCCCTTAAAGAACAAGTTACAGATAAGCAGCCTGTTTTTCTCTCCTCCTCCCTCCCTGTATGGACTCCACTTCTGGACACTGTATAAAAATCAAATAGCTAATTAGATACAAAGCATGTTGGTTTTGTTTGAAAGTTTTTGCAATCATTTGATCAGATTTACCTTTTTAAATGAACAATGGCGGATTACACACATATGCTCTAGAGAATAGCCATTAAAAAGGAGAGGAAAAGGTTAGGGGAGAGGGTCGTGCACACCCGCAATGTCACAAATGATGCCATGCTCTCCAGGGGGACATATCGTTCTTTTTAAGGAAAGTGCAGACACAGTTAAAACGTTCTCAGGAAGAATGAATACAGTGGTGAAAGAGATAACAAAAAAATTGAATTCGTTGCCAAAACCTCACAGTGTGGCCCTAGTCACACATTCAAGTCAGCATTTGATACGGCACTCATTAGGAAGCATGTCTGTATGGACCACCCTCTGAAAGGCAAGGGATGTTTCAACTGCTAAACAAATAACTTACCAAGGACTGGGGTGAATGAGCTGTCCCTGGAAGAAGAGAGAAGCAAGGAAGCTTCTCAGGTGCCTATCGTAAAAGATCACCGATAACTATTGTAAACACAACATGCCATGCAGGTCTCTACTTGTTGAACGATTTAACGAGAAGGCTAAAGTCCTAAGCCGCTGGTTCTGATTTTCTTCAGTACATATGAATGGAAGGAGCTGGTGTTTAAACAACTTAACAACACCAATGAGTCAGTTTCTCACCACATTTCTCCGTTCCCACAAAGAATAGGATTTTCTAAGCTTTAAGAACTCCTTAGCTGAGGTGTGGCATTATACAGCACATAATGGAGAGAGGTGGAGTTCCCCAGTATTGCCAATCATGTCACGAGCCTCTCCTACAATAGCATTGTCAACTCAAAGCTCAAGACATTTAAAATTCAACAAATTGGGAGAAATCATTTTAAGGTTAAAGCTTATGCTGATGATTTAGTTTGTTTTTTTAACTAATCCTATTAGTCAAATTGGAGATTGGAACAAAATGGTTGAGGTTTATGGAAAGCTTGCAGATTTTAAAATAAATAAAACTAAAACTAAAATATTGGTTAAGAATATGACACTTTTGCAGCAGCAAGAACTAACAAAACGTTCAGGCTTCTCTATTGAACATAAAATAAAATATTTGGATATTTGGTTAACCTCAAATAATCTCAATTTATTTAAAAATAATTATATTAAGATATGGCAGCAAATTACTATAGATTTGAAAAATTGGGAAAAAATACCTCTATCATTATGGGGTAGAATTTCGGTAATTAAAATGATGGTATTACCCAAAATGCTTTTTTTATTTCAAAATCTACCAATTATAAAAGGGGTCAAAATATTTAAAATTTGGAAAATATATATTTTAAACTTCTTATGGGGTAAGGAAAGACACAGAGTAGCATATAATAATTTAATTGAATTAAAGGAAACAGGAGGTTTAGGGTTACCAGATTTAAGAACGTATTATGAGGCATCCTGTTTCGCTTGGTTAAGGACCTGGATTTTGTTAGAGAATACCAAAATATTAGAATTAGAAGGTTTTAACCTATGTTTTGGATGGCAGGCATACTTGTGGTATGATGAGGAGATGGTAAGTAAAGATTTTAATATTCACATTATTAGATTTGGATTATTTCAAATTTGGAAAAAAATATAGAAGGATTTTGGAAAATAAGACCCCGGGATGGATCAACCCAGTAGAAGCTTATATGAAGAGAGGGATACATTTAAATTTAGAAATGGATGTATATAGAGAAATTATTGAATGTAAGGAGGGAGAATGGGTTTTAAAAAGTAGAGAAGAACTTAATATTAAGGACTGGTTTTTGTATTATAAATTAAAAGATATATTTAATAA
Organism: Euleptes europaea; assembly: GCF_029931775.1. Lineage (NCBI taxonomy): Eukaryota > Metazoa > Chordata > Lepidosauria > Squamata > Sphaerodactylidae > Euleptes > Euleptes europaea. The sequence continues at coordinate 92,437,158 of NC_079316.1, read as the reverse complement.
AGATAATCAGGTTGGATTTAATAAAAATAAATCCAAACTGGAAAATATATTAATAAAGGGAAATAAAGGATTGATAGGAAGAATATATAAATTATTAATTGAAACTAATTTAGAACAAGAAAGAATTAAACCAGTAATGGTGAAATGGATGAAGGAGTTAGGATTTAATATCGATTTGGAAATATGGGAAAACTTATGGAAGAGAGAATTTAAATTTACAATAACTAATGAGATCAGAGAAAACTTATATAAAATGTTTTATAGTTGGTATATAACACCTGTGATGATATCTAAAACGAAAAAAGGAGATATGGATTTATGTTGGAAATGCAGAAAGGAAAGAGGCACTTTTATGCATGTATGGTGGATATGTAAAAAAATTAAAAACTTTTGGAAAAAAGTTATTAGGGAAACTAATAATTTGATTAATGTGAGAGTAAAAAGAGAACCTGCATTTTGTTTATTGGGAATTCAAAAAAAAAAAATGAGTAATAATGACAGGGTCATTTGTCAATATAGTTTTGCTGCTGCAAGAATTGTAACAGCTAAAGTTTGGAAGCAAGTCAATAAACCTTCAATTCGTGACTGGAGAGAGAAACTATGGATGGATATGAGGATGGCCAAATTAACAGAGTTCCTACATGGAAAAGATATGGAAGACTTTAAAAAAACTTGGGCAAAGGCCGCCACATATTGGGATAAACTGGCAAAAATGGATTTTACTATTTTAATTAATGAGTTATAGAAACTAGTTTTAATATTTTTATATTTTACTGTTAATAGATATTTTTAAAACAGTTTAGACACTTCTTCGGAAGTCAGGTGATGGGCCACTTTTTAAGGTGGGTGGAGGGTCGAAGGGGTATCTAGGTTTTTTTTTTAACTTTATAATTTTGTAACCATGAATGTATTAATAAGTATATATAGATACTCTTTTGTATTTTCTTTTTTAATTTTCTTTTTATTATTATTATTGTATTTGTTTTGTTTTATGTTATATATATATATATATATATATATATATATATATATATATATATATATATATATATAAAGACATTTAAAATTCTTGCAGCTCTACATACAGTGTGCTGAGCGGCCACCTTATTGAAGGCAGTTGATTTTTAGTGGGGATTTCCCCCCTTAGTCTTCTTTTATTAAAAGTCTGATGGCCAGGCTTTTAATAGAAGAAGACTGAGGCCAGCACAAGGGCCGTAATGAAGTCCACAGGTTTCACTCACAGCCTGCCTGTACTTTGAGGTGGTGAAGGACGGATACAGGATCGGGACAAGGCAGGGTGGCTTTTGCTAGTGGGTGTCTGCAGCGCGGATAGCTGTGTGTTCTTTCAGTGGATACAGCGATTACCAGTAGCATAGACTGATTTTAAAGGGGACTAGACAGAGTTGTGCGGGAGAGGTTCATCAGTGGTTGCTAGCTAAGATGCCTAAAGGCAACCTTCGTTAGCCCTGTTCACAAGTTACAGTGAACACCCACACAATCCATGTGCAATGTACAGTTGATTGTTCTTTATATGCATGTTGTGTAATTCTTTGTTACAGTCAACACATGTACAGCTGAATGTGTGATGCAAACCCCACATGACTCCAGTTACTGGCCCCTGCTTTCATTCATAAATTCAATGTACATTGGCTCTTTCTTACAAACAGGCAGGATGTATGTATGTGCATTCGCTGTAACATGTGAACAGGGCTACTGCGGAATTCACTGCCAGTGGATGTAGTAATGGCCACAAGAGGGAATTAGATGCACGGAGGATAGGTCCATTGGTGGATACCAGCCATAGTGACTAAAGGGAACCTCCATATTCAAAGGCAGCAAACCTTAGAATACCAGTAGCTAGGAATCAGCACAGGGGAATGCTTTGGCCGCTGTGCTCTTTGTTGGCGATCCAGGGCAACTGGTTGGTCATTATACGGATCAGGGGAAGGGCTGTGGCTCAGTGGTAGAGCATCTGCTTGGCATGCAGAAGGTCCCAGGTTCAATCCCCAGCATCTCCAGTTAAAGGGACTAGGCAAGTAGGTGATGTGAAAGACCTCTGCTTGAGACCCTGAAAAGCTGCTGCTGTTCTGAGTAGACAATACTGACTTTGATAGACCAAGGGTCTGATTCAGTATAAGGCAGCTTCATGTGTTCCTGTGTTCATGTTGGAGTGTGTCCAGAGGAGGGCGACCAGAATGGTCAAAGGTCTGGAATCTATGCCCTATGAGGAGAGACTTAAGGAGCTGGGTTTGTTTAGTCTGGAGAAGAGAAGGTTAAGGGGTGACATGATAGCCATGTTTAAATATTTGAAGGGATGTCATGTTGATGAGGGAACTAGCGTGTTCTCTGTTGCTTCAGAGACTAGGACACGGAGTAATAGATTTAAACTAAGAGAAAAGCGATTCCACCTAAACATTAGGAAGAACTTCCTGATGGTGAGGGCTGTTCGATGGTGGAATGCACTCCTTCAGAGGGTGGAGAGTCCCCATCTTTGGAGGTCTTTAAGCAGAGGCTGGATGGCCATCTGTCGGGAGTGCTTTTATTGTGGAATTCTGCATGGTGGGGGGTGGGTTATGGTCACTGGGGATGTGGGGGGGGAGGGTAGTTGTTAATTTCCTGCATTGGGCAGAGGGTTGGACTAGATGACTGTGGTGGTCCCTTCCAACTCTATGATTCTATGTTGCTGGACTAAATAGACTGTGCATCTGATCCAGAAAGTCTCTTCTTACGCTTTTGTTTTTTCTTATATTCCCCCCCCCCTCTGGTAACACATTCATGTGCAGAAGTCACACCTGGAGAGATTTATCTAAGTTTGGCGTAGTGAGTTTGAATATGCTCTCTAGCCACAAGAGAAGCTATTTACCGTCTGTGGGAAAGATATTGAAAACTACATTGCTGTGGCCCTGACCTGATGAATTGCAACTGGTTGTGCAGAAGTATAGTCAAATGAAATTTTCCCTATGTGAATGTGACAGTTCATGGTGGCATGAAATGTAAGCCTGAATGGAATTAATTGTGCTACATCCGCATATCCTACAACACTCTATCTATCCGCTTCTCCTGAAAACAAAACTACATTCTTTTGTACAGAATACATATGCACAGCTCCCATCTGCTCTCCCGGTGGGAGGAATTAAAAATGAAGGATATAAAATAAAACAATGTCCCATGTGCTGAACCCACTATGGAGCTCTTGAGTTTAAATAGAATATATTTGATGACTGGAAGAAAACTAAGAAGTGTCATGACAATATTTGGACAGTAGGTGGCACTGCTTGATCATAGGAAACCAGGTAATTTACTTTAGCCAACACTGAAGCCCGAAGCTTGCGGAGCAGGAGGCAATCTTGGTATTTTTGAGCATTTCAACTATTTGCATCCTCTCAGTATTTTATGAATGTTAATAGAAGCTGTGTGGGGGAACTTTGGAAGAGGGGAATTAACTTTTCCTCGTTCCTACACTCCTGGGCTCTTATTAGCCCTCAAATTTTAAAAGGAGTAAAGAAAAGAAAAAGATGGGCATTCTTTCTGTCTTTTCTCCCCCTCCTTAAACGACTTAAAGCAGCATGGGAGTAGGGAATTAGGAGTTGTCTTTGGTGCCTTTCGATAAGAGACATTTTGGCTTCCCTATCCTTATAGGATTCCTTGGTCAGAAGCCATATAGATAAAAAGTAGTTTCCCTCTCCTTAACCTGTTCTGTGCTGACTTCTCATTCTTTTGTGCTGGCAATGCCTGGCTGTTGTTATGACAGATAGCTTTTGGAAGTGGTGATTTAAAGGAAAGTACTTTGCAGTCAGCTTGGGATTTTATGTCCTTTCAATAATTTGTTGGCATCTGCAAATGCAGCTAATGCATTGTACACGTCAGAAGTCACTACAATCAATTGGGAAAGTGCTAAATGTTAAAATCAAACAGATATACAAACCGGCAAGTTTTAGTTCACTACAATTCAGAAAAATAGGTGAACTTATTTTTTAAAAATCATAATTTGGGCAAGAAAATTAGCATTTCTACAAGTTTGCTGAAAAATTACTTCTTGAATACAAACCCTAAAATAACTCAAAATATTAATGCATTGCTCCTCCAACCCCAGCTTTTCAAAGAGGCTTTACCATTGCTCTCCAGTGTAACCAAATTTCAGGACAAGAACCTGCATTTGTTAATCTTCATCCCTTGGTACTCTGGTCTTCCTCACTGTGGATTTTACATTGCTGACTCCTGGGACCAGTCCTGGAAAGAATCACATACACAGACTGCAGTGTATACACAAAGTTTGTCAACTCCAACTTCCCACACAGAGATGTGTGGAACAAGCAGTCATTGCCACAATACAACTATTAAAAGGTACTGGCCACCCCAAAGAATGGCTATTTCCCACTAAAAAAATCCTGATTACCTCTTCTACTGCCCAGCCTAGCAAGAGAAGTGGAGCTGCTTCATAAGTAAATGTCAGCCGCGGGTTCAGACAGGGTTACCATTTGTTTCTCCCGACAGAGTCTTTGTACCAGTTGTCTGATAGGAATTCAGCGACAGCAGCATCCCGAGCACGACAGAATTGGTCTGCTCCATCTTTTAGAAGCACCTGAGTGAATATGGCTGATCCAGTCAAGTTTCTCCGACTCCTTCCAGACTTGATGCATTCTCTGTGGGAAAACTGGGGTGCTTCTCACAACAGTTATGATGTGCAGTATTGCCTGTAGCTTCATGTCCATTCCATGTTTCTTTTGTGACTTGTGAAAGCTGTAATTTCCCCTTCCACAATGGATTGCCCTGAACTGCATAGCCCAGGCTGGCCCGATCACATCATATCTCAGAAGGTAAGCAGGGTTGGCCCTGTTTAGTAATTGGTTGGGAGACCACCCAGGAAGTCCAGGGTCACCACGTAGAGGCAGGCAATGGCAAACCACCTCTGAACATCTCTTGCCTTGAAAACCCTATGAGGTCACCATAAGTTGGCTGTGACTTGATGGCATTTTCCTCCACCACCATCACCACCACCACAATGGATTGCCAATCCCAATGGACCTCTGCTTCCACTGAAATTATGTATTTTATTACAATTGTTAAAATCATTGTCTTCCTCCAAGGAAATCAGGGCAGTATACACAGACACCCTTCCTGACCTATATATCTTCCTCACAGCCCTGTCGGGTAGGTTAGGCTGAAAGAGCATCCCTAGCCCAAGATCATCCAGTGAGCTTCATGGCCAAGTGCAGATCTGAATCTGATTTTTGTAGTCCTAATCTGACACTCTTAGCTACTGTACCAGGTAGACAGACAGATCTTTATAAATGAAAACGTTTATTTTTATTTATATATCTGTTTTTCTTCCCAATAGGGACCCAAAGGGGCTTACAATGTCATTTCATCCTCACACCACCAAGCACCCAATGAGGTAGGTTAGGGTTGAGAGAGCCAGCATGGTGTAGTGGTTAAGAGTGGTGGTTTGGAGCGGCTGACTCTAATCTGGTGAACTAGGTTGGTTTCCCCTCTCCTCCATGTGAAGCCAGCTGGGTGACCTTGGGCTAATCACAGCTCTCTTCGAGCTCTCTCAGCCCCACCTACCTCACAGGGTGTCTGTTGTGGGGAGGGGAAGGGAAGGTGATTGTAAGCCGGTTTGATTCTTCTTTAAGTGGTAGAGAAAGTTGGCATATAAAAGCCAACTCTTCTTTTTCTTCTGAGACTGTGTGACTGGCCTAAGGTCACTCAGTGAACTTCCATGGTAGAATGGGGATTCGAATCTGGGTCCCCCAGATCCTAGTGTAATTCACTAATCCCTGCACCATGCTAGTGAACCGATTCTGCCACCTTTGTGTATACTTCACATAGCCTTTTCTGGGCAGGCCGGTTGACTTGAACATAGATGCAGAAGACACTGAGTGACTTTTCAAGCTGTTTCTATCTCCTTGATTATTTTCCCCATTAAATCCTCTACTTCCACTTTGTTTGGAGTGGGGGAACCTTTCCCTCTTGAATCGGGATTAATTAGTTTCAGCTGCCACCCTGAGCTTCAATTATCCTCTCCAGCTGCTTTTCCCAGAGGTTTAACCACTTCGTAACCACTAACTTCTGCTTCTTTGGATGGCTACAGATTCCAGTGGGGGTAGATGTGTTAGTCTATTGCAGAAAAAAAGCCCATAAACAATTATGCTTCATCAAATCAGGTTTTTTGCTTTTTTAGTTCATCCAGTACGGTCAGCAACCAAGCAGCAGTTATGGAGCGATGGGTGAGATAACAGTCCTTTAAAAACATCCAATATCAGAACATAATAACAATGCTTCAGAAGACAGTTGGGGCCATAGAATTCTTGAGTGTTTACAATTATCTGTCCCCAATGATGGTTGCCAACCTCCAGGTGACTAGCTGCACTATGTGATGTACTTTACTGACGTCTGATTGCTCATACTTACCCTGTGTGGGAAGGAATGATGAATATGTAACAGCACTTTTGTATTAAGGACTGAAGAAAGATTTCCACTGCTGTGGATCTGAAACGGCCGTATCCATCGATGATTGTGGCTCTATATGAACTTTACACAAGGATTACAATATTAGCATTCATTTGGTACTCAGTTGAGACCTTTGGAACTTCCTCTATATGTTTGTGGTACTCAGTTGAGACCTTTGGAAACTTCTCTACATTTTTTGTGTGAACTGTACATATTGTATATAATTGTGTTGTATATAAGTCACGTATATGGTCTATGTTTCACCTCAGTAGCTTATAAATATTTGCACTTTGTGTATATACAGTTTCCTGTACTGTTTTTCTAAACCTTTTGGTACGAATACAGAGGTGCCGTTTTTCTCCCCAACCTCCAGGTACTAGCTGGAGATCTCCCGCTATTACAACTGATCTGCAGCCGATAGAGATCAGTTCACCTGGAGAAAATGGTTGCTTTGGCAACTGGACTCTATTGCATTGAAGGCCCTCCCCTCCCCAAACCCTGCCCTCCTCAGGCTCTGCCACAAAAATCTCCTGCTGGCGAAGAGGGACCTGGCAACCCTACCAATGATGGGGTTGCCAACTGTGGAACAGGCCCCGGGTAGCCGTGTCTTTAATAGCCCTGTGATCCACACTAGGTATTCGTGCTTAATGCCTGTGTTGTGAGAAGCTGCTGTTTGTGACACAAGAGCAAGCCTTACAGTTGGTAAGCCTACAACACAAGTGTTGACCCTAAAAAAGTAAATACAAGAGTACAAAACTGGTAAGTACCGTATTCGTTGGTCAGAAACAAGTCTAAATACATTTTCTTTCTGGTTGCCAGGTTCAGATCTGAGAGGGTTTGCATACCTTTAGAAATTGCTTTCAGTTTGCAAAATTTGAGCAAGGCTGCTAATGATAAGATGTTTCGGAGGTCATAATTCATGTGTGTGTGTTAAATGCCATCTAGTTGCAGCGGCCTTATGCAGCAAGGGGCTTTCAAGGCAAGTGAAAAGCAGAGGTGGTTTGCCATTGCCTTCCTCTGCAGAGTCTTCTTTGGAGGTCTCCCTTCCCAAGTACTGACCCTGCTTAGCTTCCGAGATTTGACGAGATCTGACGGGGCTATACAATGCTGCCTTCCCTTCATTAATTCATAGGGTCACCAGGTAGTAAAATTCTCTCTTCTCTGCAACTCTTAAGAGTACAGGAGGTATTTACTAGGGTTGCCAACCTCCAGGTATTAGCTGGAGATCTCCTGCTATTACAACTGATCTCCAGCTGATAGAGATCAGTTCGCCTGGAGAAAATGGCTGCTTTGGCAATCAGACTGTATGGCATTGAAGTCCCTCTGCTCCCCAAACCACACCCTCCTCAGGCTCCGTTCCCAAAATCTCCAGGTATCCCAACCCAGAGCTGGCAACCCTAGAGATTACTGAGTGAGCAAACTGGGGTTCAATGGCAAGCAGACACACCTGAGATGGCCAATCATGGCTCCCTTACAAGTATATTTGTATAATTCAAACGTTCACAAGAATAAATTCACTCTTTATATATTGAGGTGTACATTGATAGCATTTTAGGAGTAGACCTGAAAATGGAATGTTATGTACTGTCACAGGCAGCTTTTTTTACCATATGGCTCTCAAAACACCTGGACAGAATGGTTAAACTATCATAACACGATAAAAAACAAATGTGCAGTAGCATTAAATAAAACTAACAGCAACACAAAAAGATGCATGGTTCGCATAAGGAGCCCATTATGGAGAGTTCTGGAAGACCTGGAGGGACGGCATCTGAAGGCCTTATAGAGTAAATTTCTTGGGACTTTCTTGGGAGGGTGTTCTACAGTATGAATGTCACCACTGTGGGAGGAAAAGAAAAACATTTCTAGTGGCAGAGAATTTAAATTTAGAGAACAGAAGAAGCCAAAGCAACGCCACTTCACACATAAGGGGGCAGCCACATTCCCAGACCCATGTGTGGTAAAGGTAAAGCAAGTCCCCTGTGCAAACACTGGGTCATTACTGACCCATGGGGTGTTGTCACATCCTGACGTTTACTAGGCAGACTATGTTTATGGGGTGGTTTGCCATTGCCTTTCCCAGTAGTCTTCCCTTTACCCCCAGCAAGCTGGGTACTAATTTTACCGGCCTCGGAAGGATGGAAGGCTGAGTCAACCTTGAGCCGGCTACCTGAAACCGACTTCCGTTGGGATCGAACTCAAGTTGTGAGCAGAGCTTGGACTGCAGTACTGCAGCTTACCATTCTGCCATATATGCTGCTCAAGATCAATTGATCAAGGAGCTTCTAAGGGATAAAAGGAAAGGACCATTCTGCCCACATGTGCCTGGGAATTAAATTCCCAGTAGGGAACTCCCCCCACACATCTGATAGAAACATGTTTGGCAGTCACTAGAACTTGATAACATGTGAATTGGCCCTTAATTGGCCTACTCCCATATGAAACTAGCTTATCACTCCAGTCATCTTCAGAGGCTATCTGGGGCTAGACTGATGGCAAAAAAGAGAAAAGGCCATCTTGGTCATGGTGCCGAAACGTTGGAACTCCCTCCCCAGAGGGATTCATCTGTCTCCCTCTATTGTCTTCTGCCAACAGGTAAATACTTAAAAAAAAAATTGCTCCCTCAATAACCCTCTTTAGCCCTGTTCCCTATTTGTGTATTTATGTATTAATATGTTTTATTTAATTATTTTAAAACTTTTATACATAGCTGCGTTTTAAATGTTGTTCTAACGTCTGAAATGGTTGCCCCTGGTTTGGGGTGGAAAGGCAACACGGAAATGTATTAAATATATAAATAAATACTCCTTGCGTGCGAGAGAGAGATGATGTTTGTGGGAACAGATAAACCCTGAGGGCCAAACCGGACAGTAATGCAGACATATTGTGTGTGCGATATTTTTACTTTAAACCAGGCACAGGGAGCTTAAGGCTGCAATCCTGAGAGGGAGGGCCGAATCTCCATAGGAGCCAGCATGACCCTGCACCGGCATAGGTGCCACTTTATCACGGGATAAAGTGGCAAGCATGCCGGCGCGGGGGCAAACATGCCAGTTTCTGGGAGTGATGGAGCTCCGCCCACACCCCACACTGCTAGTGTGGCCAGTCCGGGAACTAAATTCCAGAAGAGAACGGCTGCACCAGCATGGGGGAGGCATTCCCGGGGGTGGAGTTGCCTTTAGGCAGCTGCCATAGCCCTTTCAGTCTGGGAACGCCCCCTTGAGTGGCGGTGGGGCTGCACCACCTCTTTTGGTGGTGTAGCCTCGCTTTTTGCAATAGGGAATTTCCTCCATTTCCCCTTATTTTATTTTTTAAGGGTTCCCCCCCCCCCCGTGGCGGCCAGGAAGCCTCAAAGGAGGTGGTGCGGCTCCGCTGCTCCCAGCTGCCGTGGATCTACCTCCCCTTTAGGAATGATTTCCTTGTAACAGTAGTGCTGGAAAATGAATAGGATTTCCCTGGTGTAAACCAAAGCTGCTTTTAGCCCCTTTGCAGGATGGGGACAGGTTCAGAGGTTGCTCCCCTACACTGTTCATGCTCTGATCAGATTTGAAGCTCCCTGTACCTGACTGAAAGTGTTTTTGAAAGTCAATTTAGAACCTTCTTTCAGGGAGAGGGCAGTACTAGAGTACGTGTTTTGCACATATATGTGTTTTGCACATATAAGACATATGATCCTAGGGCTGCCAGCCCCCTAGTGGGGGTGGGGCATCCCCTACCACCAGCTGGCATAAGAACATAAGAAAGGCCCTGCTGGATCAGACCAAGGCCCATCAAGTCCAGCAGTCTGTTCACACAGTGGCCAACCAGGTGCCTCTAGGAAGCCCCCAAACAAGATGACTGCAGCAGCACCATCCTGCCCCTGTTCCACCGCACCCAAAATAATAGGCATGCTCCTCTGATACTAGAGAGAATAGGTATGCAGCATGACTAGTATCCATTCTAGGTATGCAGCATGACTAGTCCATTCTAGATATGCAGTCCATTCTAGGTATGGACTAGTCCATTCTAGGTATGCAGCATGAGAATAGGTATGCAGCATGACTAGTATCCATGAATACCCCTCTCCTCCATGAATATGTCCACTCCCCTCTTAAAGCCCTCCAAGCTGGCAGCCATCACCACATCCTGGGGCAGGGAGTTCCACAATTTAACTATGCGTTGTGTGAAAAAAGACTTCCTTTTATCTGTTTTGAATCTCTCACCCTCCAGCTTTAGCAGATGACCCCATGTTCTAGTATTAGGGGAGAGGGAGAAAATGGATTTTCTTGCCGTTGCTCAGAGCAGCAACAGGAGCAAAATACAATTTAAAAATGGCCATTGGTTGACAGTGTTTTCTCCTATATGATCCCCAGTTACTTGTATCTCCAGAAAGGGAGTGCTTTAAGAACATTCAGAGTTGGCTGTGAGACCTGCAGCCAGGCAGGGTTACAACACTAAGGGCCTCCGTCGTCTGCCGGCCCTGGCACTGCATAAGGCTGTTTCGTATATCCTTCACAGAAGGATAACTGTCTCTCGTGGGACAGCTCACGGAAGGAGTTGTGCGTAAGATGGAAGCACCTTCGGTAAGCTTAGGGTTGCCAGCTCCCTCTTTGCCACCGGTGGGAGGTTTTTGGGGCGGAGCCTGAGGAGGGCAGGATTTGGGGAGGGGAGGGACTTTAATGCCATAGAGTTCAGTTGCCAAAGTGGCCACTTTCTCCAGGTGAACTGATCTCTGTCGGCTGGAGATCAGTTGTAATAGCAGGAAATCTCCAGCTAGTACCTGGAGGTTGGCAACCCTAAGTAAGCTGCATATTTTTACCTGTGGAAATCAGCAGAAGATGTGTTGAGTCCTAAGCACATTGAAGCTCTTTTGCTAGTAGCTCAACATCAGTCCAAAAAATCTTGACTTAATAAGAATAACGTGAGTCGTGACATCTCCTCTGGCTCACAAGTCATGGCCCAAGTCATACCATGGATCAATTTCTTTGTTTCAGGCTATACCAGTCTGTAGTTCCATCAGACCTCTGCAACTGTCCACTTGTATTGCCTTCATCTCACCAAATATGGCCACAGGGTTTCGTTTGACAGAGGCCCAGTGCGACTCAGAACGTGGCAGTGAAAGGCGAGTGGCACGGCATTTGGGTGCTATGGGTTTCCATCCTCTGGGTCCAGGCACCTCCATGTGGTCTAAATTATGAATGTCCCCTGAACATTATTATACCCTGATACCAAATACCGGAGTACTGGCCTGTGTTTTGGCAGGAAAACTGCTGGTGAGCCACTTTTTGCATCTCATCATTGACACAACAGCAGCTTTTTCCTCCTTACCTGTGGGCCACATCAGCTCTGGGTTTGTGTAATACCTGGAGATTGTGGCTGGAGCCCGAGGAGGGTGGGTTTTCGGGAGGAGAGGGACTTAAATGGGATATAATATCACAGAGTCCACCTTCCAAAGTGGTCATTTTCTCCTGGTGTACTGATCTTTGTCGTCTGGAGATCAGTTGTAATCCCAGAAGATCTCCAGCCTCCAGAGGGACTTAAATGGGATATAATATTACAGAGTCCACCTTCCAAAGTGGTCATTTTCTCCTGGTGTACTGATCTTTGTCGTCTGGAGATCAATTGTAATCCCAGGAGATCTCCAGCCACAACCTGGAGATTGGAAACCTAGCCCTGCCATGCGTCCCACAGTGACAAACCCAGGTGTCCACTCAACACGGAGTGGTGGGTAATCCCAGTTCCCTGACAAGTGCAGGTTGGCCAGCTGTGTTTGGAAACATGCTTTTGTCATTCTAGGCTTTGCCTTTTCGGATGTGCACCTTCAAAAGGGTAGGCACGCTCCCTCCAAAATGTAATGTCATAACCAGGCCTTGCGATTCGAATCACAGGCATCATCCTGGAGCCTTCCTCTCTCCACTCCCCCCTTCAGTGAAGCAACAGTTGAGAACAGCAGGCCAGCATCAATTATGGTTGGGTGTTGACGAGAATCAATGAAAAGAACGAGAAGGGGCTGTGAAGAGGTCACTTTAGTGGCGCTTTCCTTTTTTCCTCGGAGAAGGAAGTTAGCAAAGCGGAGCCTCAAAGGAGCATTGAAAAAAGACCAGAGACAGGATAACGTGCCGGGCTGCGGGAAGGAATCCCGGAGCTCAAACCACGGTGTCTTAATTATCTGTCAACAATTACTCCTTTCAGGGTGGAACATATGGTGGATGGTTTGCTTAAGAAAGAAAACAAAAAATACTTTTGAAACTTAAATGATGTTGGAAAAACAGTGGAGATTGTTTTAAAGGGATGGCGGGGGGCGGGGGGAGCCACGCTTGGGACCTGCTTCCTGCAGGAGTCAGCTGGGCCTGGTTTTCTCTGACAGGGTTGCTCCCTGACGCGGAAGCCAAGCTGATTGGCAGCCCGTCCAGGATAACACCATCAGAAAGTCCTCTGCGACTTAGAAAAGTGTAGTTTATTTCACAGTGCAAAGATATAATACAAATACTTCTTTCACACTCTCCGCTCGTAGCATCCCACACTGAGCTTCAGTTTCACTCCATTATATACACCTGGTGGACGCAGCCACCAATCACAGTAGATGCTTAGTCATCCTGGCATGTCTACTGTATTGTATCAGCCACCTGGCTATAACTGGATCAGGCCAGCTTCCTCTAGCTCTCCAGGAACTTTCCAGTCTGACTGCATCATTACTAGATCCATCTGATCTAACCTGCACCTGTCAAACTAATCTGACAGCCTTGTAATATTGACACTCCCATTGCGGGTTGCCAAGATCCACCCTCTCCCTGCCTCGGCAGGCCCCTTTTGGGAGAAAGTTCTGTGCTCAGGGGCAGAGTTAAAGCGTGATGATGGGAGCACCTCTGCGTGGAAAAATAAAGTGAGAGCAAGCTCCCGGATGCATTCCAGTTATGGATGCGCGGCTATGTCTGATGCAGATAAGAACAGCGCCTTTGGATGAGGAGGCTGGTGGCAAAGCCCTGTTGAATCATGGGAACGGGACTGAATTTCAGACAGAAAATCATTTAATCACCTTGTGCAATTAAAGTAACAGAAAAGAGATTCTGTTTAATTAGACCTTGGCTAAATTCATGAAAATGAGGACAACAAGTCTTATATATTCCTTCAGGAAAATGGAAGATTTCCATGCCTAACTAGTAACATTGATCGCACATATATATAGAGAGCACTTTCAAACTGGTAAATACTAGAGGTATTTCAGCTTTAAAGAATGCACCATCCCATGTTGTACTAATTTTTTCTGCAATGCACTAACAAAAGCAGAGGTCAAATGGTTTATGTGAACATATGGTAGGATTGCCCATTGACCAGGCCTGGTTTTTTCTCCTAAGAGACACTGAAGAGGGGCTCTTTTCCCTGTCAAGGAAACTTACACATACTAATGGCTACATGGTATATGGTTGCCGGCTCAGCATTAACATCCATGTGGAATGTGTTTGACGGTACAGTCAGATGGGAGCCAATCACCCAGTCTGTTTGGTTCGCCCCAAATTACTTGAATATTTGCCAAGCAGCCATGCCATGGCTCTTTTCAAAACCACACATGTGTCAAAAACACTGATGATCCAAATAGGTTGGCAGCCATTACTGTCACTGAGAACTACTTAGACAATCACTGAAGGCTAGGATTTATTTTAAAATACAACGTTTATTTACAATTGATTTTCTGCGATTTGTGACTGATTTAACCATCTCTGGCTGCATCCAGGTAGATGGGGAAAGACCCATATTCCTCACAAATGGTGGTAGCATGAAGAACTACCCACTACTCCCTTCCGGTTGTTAGCCATTACAGGTTCATGGTCTGAGAGCTCAGAGCAGTTGGGTGCCAGTCAGTTGGGAAAACTGACCATTGAGTAAACTGCTACGGAAGGGTTAATTTTCTTGTCCCTGAAGAAGAGACAAGCATCTGATGAGCAAAGGGGAGCCACGTGCCCGAGGAAAGAGGGGAAAAGGCAGCAGAAGAGAAAAAGAAGATTTTTCCCTTGGAAAATTATCAGAGGTTTATTTGCAAGGGTTGTTTATCTGTAATTCTGTTCTACAATTTTATCAGAATTATTCTCCTTTGATTAGTTGAGGCTGGAGGCAATAAGTTAGGAGTTAGGAGTACCTAACTTATTTCTATATCCTGTTGTTATCATTATTAGTTTTGGTAAAGGAACATTTGAGTTCCAGTACTGCAAAGTATTGTAAGCAAGGAATCTTTCCTGATGACTAGAAATCAAATAACAACATCAAATAAATTAAATACAAAGTTTATATTGGTTAACTGATGGACCCTGAGTGGTAAGCCTACAACATCTCTGGCTACTGTTGCCGGCTCCACTCACTGGACTGTTGAGGCACACATGGGTACAGGGTCATATAACCGTTGTAGATTTTCAATATATTGATTATGGGTATTGATATATCACGGCTTTAAATGCACTTAATTCATTGTTCTCAGTTCTCATTCATGTTGTGGCTACGTAGCTAACAGTCTGAGACAGTAGAAACAGCTGTGTGACCACAGAGAGAAGCATTACTCAGAGACCTTCTGATGGTCTAGGCTGCGAGCCAACTGATAGATAGCAAAGTACAGAAGAAAAAACGAGACACCTTTTGTATTTCGGCTACCCTGCCTTTTCCTCTGGCTAGATGAATTTCTTAGCCATTTCTTTGCTTTAGAAGTTAATCAAGATGCAATTATATATAACTTTAAGGTAGAAGATGTTTTGACTTAATAGCTAGACAATGGGTGTGAAACTTTCAGCGCATTCCTGAAAGGAATGCCTGCGCCAGTTTTAGGAGGTAACCCAGCGGCGTTTCTACCCGGCGCCAAAAACCCTTGCAACCCTCATAGGGTTGCACAGGAGATACGCCAGCAAAAAGCTGACGTATCTTTGAAAAAATAAAAAGGGGCGTTCCCAAGCCGAAACGGATCGGGAGGCTGACTAACATCGCCCCAGTCCCCTGCCTGACGCCGTGACACCCTGGGAACGCCTCCCAGGGTGCTGGAACGCCTCCCGGCTCACCGCCGCAGCCTGTGCCAGCATCTGGAGGCCGGCGGGAGGCTACGGCGGCGTCCAGACCCAGCGCTGCTGTGGCTGGGGACCAGCGTCCGGGCCTGCACGCTGGCACTGGGGCCATTCACGCTGGCGTGTGCCTTCCGGGCACCGGTGGTGTGGCTTTTCAGCCCAAATTTCAGGAATGGGCTGTTAGAAATGCAATGTGAACCTTATTTGTTAATATTGAAATTTCCTGATGCCATCCATCAATGTATGACATCAAGGTTAACGTAGATGATTGAGAACAGACATTTAATCTGATTCCATGCATCACAAGTCCTTTGAAGTTCCTTTGAAGTCTGGGAAAATGACAACATTCCCAAGACCTCATCTTATTGGTTCCCCAAACACCAGCCTCCAAAATTGTATAAAAAGGGCTTGAAAATTGAGAGAAGTTGGGACTTTATCCCCCAGACAAGCTTGCGTGCTGTCTGAATGGGAAATTCTCTACCAAATATACTTGCGTGCAGTTTGGCTTGAGAACCCTTTCCTGGCATGGTCATTGATGGGTTGGTTACGGGCTGGTAACTGATTTGTAACTGTATTTCATATTAGATCTATATTCTTTTGTTTGAAGCTTGTATATATTGTGCATATATCTTTTCATTTTACTATTTTCTGAAGTATTTACAATTAAAAGGAATTGTTTTACAATTCAAAATACGTTGTATCATCACTTACAGTAACTGGTTTAATAAGGTAACGTGGTTTTTAGTGAATCACAAAATCTAAAAATCTAGGCACAAAAGTACAGTGATTGACTACTTCATAACCCTACTTGAATTTATGTGACGCACCCTAAAAACTGGTTTTATTTTATATACAACCTTTGTTCCTTGCCTTTCAGCTGCTAACTTTCAAGGTAGCTAACAAAGCATAAAAACAAAGGTAAATAAAATGAATACTGTTACACTTGTTGCCCTTATCTGAACGGCGAGAAGCTACATTTATTTTATTTGCATGTATTTATATATTTATATCCTCCTTTCTCCCTAGCTGGGAGTCAAAGCAGTTTAGAACATCGTTCTCCTCTCCTCCATTCTCCATTCTCTCACAACAACAAAAACCCTGTGAGGTAGGCCAGGCTGAGAGTTTGTGACAGGCTCATGGTCACCCAGCATAGTAAACTCTGGAGAACTGGGTTTGATTCCCCACTCCTACACATGAGTGGCGGAGGCTAATCTGGTGAACTGGGTTGGCTTCCGCACTCCTCCACATGAAGCCAGATGGATGACCTTAGGCTAGTCACACACTCAGCCCCGCCTACCTCACAGGGTGTCTGTTATGGGGAGGGGAAGGGAAGGTGATGGTAAGCTGGTTTGATTCTTCCTTCAGTGGTGGAGAAAGTTGGCATATAAAAACCAACTCTTCTTCTTCTTCCATGACATTAGAGGGGATTTGAATCCAGGTCACCCAGGGTACTAGTCCATCACTCTATCCATTACACCACACTGGCTAATAGGGGCCAATGCTTACCCAGTAGGGCTGGCGCAATCCATTAGATGCACTTAGGTGATTGGCTCAGGCACCAGAGATGGGAGGGCACCAAAACCATTCCTGTCACTCACCCGCAGCAAGCAGCAGTTTGCAGCCTTTTAAATGCTTTTTTTAAAAAATGGGGCTTTTCATCCCATAGAGGCAGCTCAGCCCCCCTGGCACGCCCCTGGCACGCCCCCTGGGACGCCAGCATGCCCCCCGGAATGCTGGCGTGGCGATTTGCGCCAGTGCGACGCTGGCAGAAGGCCCAGCCGGTGTCCCTGGGTGGCGTTGCCATCGCAGCGCCGGGAGACCGCCGTCGGGCCTCCCCACCGGTGTTAGGGCCACTCAAGGTGGCATAAGTAGCCTGCCCTCTGAGGTCAGGAATGGGCTGTTTTTATGAGAAGTGGCTAAAATACCTTGTACAGCAGTCTCTAAACCTTGTTTGTTGAACTACCTAAAGTGATGTGCTGACTCTGTTTTGGGAAATTTGTGGAGATTGGGGGACAATACTTGGGGGAAGGCACTCCCTGGGGAAGGGAGGGTGCTCAGAAGGGATGGGATGTTATAGAATCCACTTTCTTTCTTTTTTTAATAATTTTTTTATTGCTTTTTATGATTAAACAAAAAATAAAACAAAAATAAAATCATAATACAGTACAAAAAAGAACATAAAAAATACAAAATCACACAAAGAGCACTATTACATCCATTGCAAGTACATTATATACTATCCTTTATAAAATATATAGTGCCCAAACCTCCGCCACCCACCTTTGTTCCCTCCACCCTTGGACTTCCGGAGCGGTGTTATGATAGTATTTAAAAATCTATTATTATATTCATTTATTAAAAACACATTAATCTATAATTCATTAACTATACCTGTAAAATCCATTTTTGCCAATTTATCCCAATAGGCAGCGTCCCTTGACCATATATTTTTAAATTCATCCATATCTTTACTAGAGTCCACTTTCTGAAGCGATTGTTTCCTCCAGGGGAAATTGTTGTCTATAGTCTGGAGATCAATTCCAATTCCAGGAGACCTCCCGGCCCCAAGTGGATGGCAGTACAGTCCTAGCAACACTGCCTTATAGCAGCCTGGTGGGGAAATTGCCCAAGAGGCCTATCCACAGATGTTAGATGATTGCATATGCAATTAATATCTTATGAATAACAATTTATTGGAACCATAACTTTTTATCCTCCCCCATGGCTGAATTGCCCTCCTCCTATAAGAACCCAGAAGTCAAAAGAACAATATTCAACACATAGCGGACTTGCTAACTTGTTCAAGAATTTTGTCTGAAGGAAATAGTGGGGTTCTGCACAGGGTCGGACACCAAGATTGCTTTATGGATTATTATTCCAGACACTTTAGGACAGGAGTCTGCACTCTTGTTAAGCTTGTGAGCACTTTTCATAATGGCTGCCAATGGGGGACCCTAACCCCCCATATATATCTTAAAATAAAGTTTAAATAAAGTTTCAATTAAATGAAACATTGGGGGGCGGGGAGTGAGAAGACTGTAGGAAGCACGGGAAAAACCCTTCCGGTAATAGTGTAATTTCCCAGGTTTAATATTTGTCCAGTTGAAATTTTTTACTAAGCGACAGGGACCCCAAGGCTACATTGTCAGTGGCAAGATTTGTTTCAGTCCTTATATCCCTCCAACACTAGATATATGCTGCTCAAGATCAATTGATCAAGGAGCTTCTAAGGGATAAAAGGAAGTTGAAATAAATGGTGGGTGATGGCTTTGCTTCCAACTGCAATCTCTATGGGATTCAAGATTCTGCCAGTTGAAGTCAATATTGGGATGTCTGTTAGACTGTATACTATTTATTATCTTTGGTGTGTGTGTGTGAAGATATTCTGGGTGTGGCAGGTGCTAGGAGGTATTGTTGGTGACCAAAGGAGTGCACTTCCTGCTTCTTCTTCTTCTCTTCTGGATCTTCTTGTATTTACTTTCATTTATGATAGTGATTCCCCCCACCTTTTCAGTGGCTATTGTTGTGGCAAAGCAGTTTCAACAAACACAATCCCCTAATGAATACAAATGTTACCAACCTGCAAACTCTGACACCTATCTGATGAAGGGAGCTTTGACTCTCCAAAGTGTATACCCTAAAGATCTTATTGGTCTCTGAGGTGCTCCTGGACTTGAGTCTAGCTGTTTCAGACACCCATGACCCTTGACTATTGACGGACTTTTTGGAAGGCAAGACTTTTTGGCTCTCTCTTCCTGCCCATCTCACTGCTGCCGCCAGAATCTCTCCATCACCCCTAGCACATCTTGAAACTAGCTGGAGAAGGGGTGCAGGGTTGGACAGAGAAAGAGGGCAGAAAAAAGGTAAGAAAGGAATAGGAAAGGTCACAGAGGAAGAAGTAGACAATGATGGTGAATGGGGCAAAAGAGAAGAAGGCAACATGAAAAGGGATAAGGGAGGAGTATGGAAGGGCCCAAGAAGTGGAGCAGCAAGCAGGTGCCAAGAAATGTAGCAATGGGAACCATGGCACTCATGGGCACGATGCTGGGAATTGCTGATCAATAGGATACAGCTCATAAAAACCTTATCCCACCTCTGCCTGCAGCAGCAAGCAGAAAAAAATGGCATACATTGGTAAGGCTCATCTCCATCCTCTGTAACAATGTAGCACTAAAGAATTTGGGACCAATTAACACTGGACAAACTTAGAATCATAGAATCATAGAGTTGGAAGGGACCACCACGGTCTCTAGTCCAACCCCCTGCACAATGCTGGAAACTCACAACTACCTCCCCCCACACCCCCAGTGACCAGAAGATGGCCGAGATGCCTTCCCTCTCATCATCTGCCTAAGGTCACAGAATCAGCATTGCTGATAGATGGCCATCTAACCTCCTCTTAAAAACTTCCAGGGCTCACCACCTCCTGAGGAAGCCTGTTCCACTGAGGAACTGCTCTAACTGTTAGAAAATTCTTCCTAATGTCTACACGGAAACTCTTTTGATTTAATTTCAACACGTTGGTTCTGGTCCGACCCTCTGGGGCAACAGAAAACAACTCGGCACCATCCTCTATATGACAGCCCTTCAAGTACTTGAAGATGGTTATCATATTCCCTCTCAGTCTTCTCTTCAGGCTAAACATACCCAGCTCCTTCAACCTTTCCTCATAGGACTTGGTCTCCAGACCCCTCCCCATCTTTGCTACCCTCCTCTGGACACGTTCCAGCTTGTCTACATCTTTCTTAAATTACGGTGTCCAAAACTGAACATAGTACTCTAGGTGAGGTCTAACCAGAGCAGAGTAAAGCGATACCATCACTTCACATGATCTGGACGCTATACCTCTGTTGATACAGCCCAATCTGTTGCTACCCCTCCCAATTTAGTATCCTCTGCAAATTTAATAAGCATTCGCTCTAGTCCTTCATTCAAATCATTTGTAAAGATGTTGAACAACACAGGGCCCAGGACAGATCCCTGAGGCACTCCACTAGTCACTTCTCTCCAAGTGGATGAGGAACCACTAACAAGCACTCTTTGGGTGCGATCTGTCAACCAGTTACAGATACACCTAACAGCAATAGGATCTAAACCACATTTTCCCAATTTGTCAAGTAGGATACTATGTGGAACCTTATCAAAAGCCTTACTGAACTCTAGATAAACTATATCTACAGCATTTCCCTGATCCAGCAAGGTAGTAACTTTCTCAAAAAAGGAGATAAAATTAATCTGACATAACTTATGCACCCAAATAAGATAGCTTGTGGCAAAGCCAAATCAAAAGATTTCTTGCAGCAAGTGTATATTTTACATGGAAGGGATAGGTTTTCCTTTCAATCCACCTGAAAGATAAAAACCAGCTTAACTTTCACCATCCAGGATTTTAAACAGCATGAATCTGATGTTTTTGTAACTCTTTATTTTTTGATTGAGAACTGGCTCTTGCAGTTTGGTATATCATTGTAGTGCTCATATATTCCATATACTGTCATCCCTCTACAGACCTAGTTTCTGGTTTTTGGTTGTGCATTTTAATGAGGCTGTGCAATTTTTAAAGCCATTACTACCTATTTAGATTTCATATTCAGACTGCTATTACCTTCTGTAGTTGAGGCACTAAGGTAGGAATCGTATTTTTGCAACAGATGTGAGAATTTGCAACCAGACCCCAGTATCTGCTTCCTTTCCCCAATGGTAGCAAAATTTGATGGCCATCAGAATTGGTTGCCTGTTGGGATCTCCTTCCCAAAACTCACTCATCTCTCTGTCTGTCTGTCTGTCTGTCTTGCAAAGATCACCACATTTCATAATACCCCAAAACCCAAATGGAAGTAAATGGAGAGGGAAGCACTTAAATTTGGGAGAAGCTTGTATTAATATAAATTTTATCCAAAATAATTGTCAACAAATTTTGCTTCTTACAGAGCATGTATCAATGCCATAATTGTGGTCCAAAGTAGCCATTCTACAAAGCTCTGTAACTGTTCCAGCTCTGGGAAACGTCTTGCTCATCCTTTTGATTCCAAATTTTCACAGCGGGTGTCTTATATATCGATTTTAAACACAGGCTTAACATTTAAATGCTTAACATCATAAGACTTGCTTTGTTGAATCAGATCATGACCCGCCCAGCCCAGCTCTTTAACAACAAGGGTCTCACCAGTGTGGCTTCATGGTCTGGACCATTCCTGAGCCTGGTCCCATCAACTGGGAATCTGGAACATACTGTCTCAGAACATGGAGTTGGTACTCTTAGAAAACATTGAGAAATCAGGAAGGGCACAAATAAGAGCATTTACAGTAGCACCCTAAGCCACGTTACACTCTTCTAAGCCCTTTGACTTCAGTGGGCTTAGAAGGGTATAAACTCTGCTTAGGATGGCCCTGTTACAGCTTAGGATGGCCCTGCTTCTTCATTTCAAGAAGGTGGAAGTCTCCTATCTTTTCTAAGCCGACTCCTCTGTTCTTTATATGGTATTAAATTAACGCTTGTCTGCAAATATGAGACTACACCATCATACGGAGTGGCTTCATCAGTGGTGATGCCTGTTTCTTCCATGTGTGACTTCTGTGTGGTTTTTTTTAATAGTTTCCAACAATAGAAGAGGTTGAAGGCACAGAAGAGACATCAGTAGGGTCGTGCAAAAAAACAACAAAAAAAACTGGTAGATTTCAGGTTTGGGTTTATTGGGCCCAATTTCCCCCCGGGTAAACCCGAAATAAGCTGAATACCCATACTGGAAAGGGATATTTCAGCTTTATTTCCGAGTTTACTGAAAAAAATCAGGTCCATTATAGTCTATGGAGATTTTTTTGAAGCTCCTGAAGGGGCATTTTTGTAGCTAGCATCACCAAATTAGCAGCGTAGCTGAAAGGGACTCTCCTTAAACGGACACCAAAGTTTGGTGAATGTTGGGACAGGGGGTCCAATTTTATGGGCCTGCAAAGGGGTCACCTCCATCCTCCAGGCATTTGCAAGTCGAGCTGTCCATCGGTTTTCACGTTCAGAAGTTCAGTGTTGCCGAGGACTGGTGGAAAGAGCCAATTGGCAGGCTGGCACCTCAGAGTCTGGGGGCTCCGTTCGTATCTGGTGCGAATAGCATGATGTCCATGCAAAGTAGCTTCCAAACTGAGGAAAATGGCTTAAATGCAAGAAAACTAAGGCATAGAAAACATTTCTTTTGGTGTCAAATGACATCCTGTGAACAGCCCTTTATTATAATCATCAAAAATCTGATTTCAAGAGATGGTCATGGTGTGGGGAAATGAAGTCTCTATTTGGGGCAACCTTCAGTTTGAGAGCAGTTTTTTTTTTTTGGGGGGGGGGGTGATATCAGAGCCAGTCAAAGTCATGACCAGAGCAGCTCTTGTGAAGGAGATTGTTCATCTGCATGGGTGAGGAGTCTTCTTCAAAAGTCCAATAAGTAGCTGTAGAAGTGGCTGTTTTTTAGTTGGAAGGTATATCCCTCTGGACGGGACTGGGCGAGCCCCGTCTTTTAAAATGACTCTTCCAGACAAGTTTGGCCAGACCAAGTTGGCTCTGATTACACAACCCCTACCTAAAAAGGACCCCAACTATGGGGCCCTAATAAAACCAGTCAAAGATAGAAATATGGTTGAATGCACAGAGTTGTGCATCTGAGCAAAGGCGAATAGCCAAAACCTGAAAAAGCCTCTTTGGCTTCAGGCAGATTCCCAGGTTTCGGTATTCGGTCGACCTGAAACTCGAATATTTGCTGAAACGGCAAATTTTGGGTTTATTTTCAGTTCGGGCATATCGATATGCACAACCCTAGACATCAGTAGTGCTCACCCAGCGATGCCCTTGCACTATACACTATGCATTACCATGGCTGGCCTCCCCAATGGGAAGCAGAGCTGGCACCACCCACGAGCAGATCAGGCAGAGACAGGATGGATTTCCCACAAACCAATCTGGACACTAATGGGCATTTTAGGCACCTTCTCGTACTCTGTATTAAAATCAATGATAATGAATTAAAATCCTGAGCCAAACCTCAGAAGCATCTTTCTTTTTTTTCTTTTTTCTAATTTATTGTTAAATTTTAGGATACAGAAAAAAGAAGGAGGGTGGGGGAAGGAATCATTTACAACAAATTGTCTCTTCTGAGCCTCAACAAAGATAATATTAGTAAAGGAAAATAACAAGTTTATCAAAATTTCAATTCTTACTCTATAACCTAAATCATCTTAGAACGCTTTCAGATAACTTGAACATATCATACTCTTAATGCTTTCATTGAAAAAATCATTCAATAGTCATTCAAAAGATAATCATTAGAACGCCTTGCTACTCTTACAGATAAACTGAACATACCTTACTCCTAATACGTCATTACATATTTTCAGTAGAAATATCATCTGCTATTCTAAAAAAAATTATATGCTGTTTGTATAATAGTTGTAAAAAGGTTGCCATATCAGCTCAAATTCTTCTATTGATTTCTGATTTACCAATTGTGTTAACCCGGCCATTAAGGCAAAATCAAAAAGTTTGTCAGTCCACTCTGTCAGTATCTGGAATTGAATTCGACTTCCAATGTTTGCCATACACAATTCTAGTAGTGGAAATTGCTTACTGATAGAACTCTTTGTGCGTAGGGTTAAATTGTGGGGAAAACATTCCTAACAACATGTATTTGGGATTTAGGTCAAAAATTTCCTGAAGCATTTTCTGAAATTTTGAATGTATCATTTGGCAGTATTTTTGACTTTTACAACAGGTCCACCATTGGTGATAAAAAGTTCCTTCTCCATCTGAACATTTCCAGCACTTAGCTTGGGACAGGTTATACATTTTCTTGAGCTCCTTAGGTGAAAGGTACCATCTAAAAACATTTTGCATCAGTTCTCTTTGACACTCTGTGAAGAAGTGAACTTAATCTATGATATCCAAAATGTTTCCCACTGTTTCATCGGGATCATCTCTCCAAAATTCTGCATTCATTTGATCATACAAATCTTTACTCCTGCTTATACTTATTATTTGACAATTCCTCATCTTTCTAAAGCCTTCTGTTTAGCTAGACTGAATGCTAACCCCTCTATGGTTATGCAGGGCAGAATTTTGAATATACCATACCCAGGCAGGACCCGTCCTTGCTCTTCTGGCTCTATTGATTCATTAGCTCATGCCCTTTTGGAATACCACTTTTATGAGGAAGTTCGATCACATTATATCTCTCCCCTTTTAACATATAAATCTAATGCCTCTGTGTCTGACATAATGCCTTTTTTATTAAGTGACAGGGATCCCAAGGCTACATTGTCAGTGGCAAGATTTATTTCATTCCTTATATCCCTCATTAGATTTACGCTGCTCAAGATCAATGGATCAAGGAGCTTCTAAGGAATAAAGGAAAGGACAAATCTTTACTTGTTCTGCTTCAGTATGATATTTTAGGAGGAGTTGGTCAACAAGTGGTCTTTGGTTTTGGATAATATTGATTCAAATTCTGTTTCCTTGGTTGTCTACCTACAAAACAGTCAGTCTTTAGTCTGTCGACTATTTGGCAATATGTGAACCATGAAATTCTCATACCCATCTTCTGTAGATCTTAAAATGCCTTTTCTCTTGCCAGGGTCAATGCCTTCCCATCTAGGTTACTGTATGGAAGGTTCCATCAAATCCCAATCCAAGAACGGACTTGCCCCTTTAATTCCAATTCCTTGGATACAATCGAACATATACTATGTGATTGCTCTCTATACGAAACACCTCGTAGAAAATGGTTAAGAGAGTGGTTACATCCCAAGTTTTACCTGTCTAATAAAGTTAAATGTCAATTTCTAATGAATGATTCAGCTCCAGAGGTTACTGTGGATGTCACTAATTTTTTAGTAGAAGTGATAAATGTCCAAAAATTTACAACCTCTGATATCTGATGTTAGTGGCTATGATTTTATTTTATCGGTCTTAAGATTTATGACCATTGTTTGTATCAATTGTAACAATTGATTTTAACAAATTATTATGATTATGATTATGAAATGCCTTTATTTTCCCATTCTTCAGTATCAGGTCTCTGTATGTTAGATAACCAGTATTCTTTCTGTTGTGGAGATTCGAATATGCTTCAGTTGGTGACATAATTAATGGGGGCAAAGGGCTGTCTGGTCTTCAGTTGTTTCCACACTCTAAGAAGGTGAGTATGAATGTCACAATCGTCATCATGAACCTATCGCAGAGTCTTAGAGGATTTCTGTTTCCAAAGTTGAAAGTGAAATCCTTGCGTAGTCACAGTTTTCTCTAGCCTGATCTTTCTGTCTTCTGGTTGAGTAATCCAATCTGAGATCTAAACAAGACATGCTGCTTGGTGATACAACTTCAAATTAGGAAGACCCATGCCACCTCCCTGCCCCCCATCCTGAAGCACGTTGAATCTGGTTGTTTTTTTCCACCCCAGATGAACTTGTTGTTACCAAAATTTAATTATTGAATCCTTTATATAAATTGGTAATGTCTGAAACAAAAATAATAATAATAGTTTGGGAAAAACGTTCATTTTAATAGTTGCAATTTTACCTAACCATGAAATCTTTAATCCAGCCCATCTCAATAAGTCTTTTTCTTATTTTGTACCAAAGGGGACCATAGCTCAATTCATATAATGAATCACCTTTGCCTGGTATATTGATTCCCAAATATTTTACACTTTTCTTGGTTAATGAACATTGCAATACATCAATAATTTTTTGTTTATCTTCTTCTGGCAGGTTATAACATATAATTTTTGTTTTTTGCTTATTCCATTGATAGTCGGAATACGTGATACATGTGGCATCTGTTTTGATTCTCCACTCCTCCACATGAGCAGCGGAGGCTAATCTGGTGAACTGGTTTTGTTTCCCCACTCCTACACATGAAGCCAGCTGGGTGACCTTGGGCACGTTACAGCTCTGTTAGAGCTCTCTCAGCCCCACCTACCTTGCAGGGTGTCTGTTGTGGGGAGGGAAAGGGAAGGGGTGATTGTAAGCCGGTTTGATTCTCCCTTAAGTGGCAGAGAAAGTTGGCATATAAAAACCAACTCTTCTTCTTTCTACAAGACAGAGAGGGCACTTGGCCAAAGAACAATATCAAAGGAGGGAACAACTGGTGACTCGTGGGCCAAATGTGGCCCTTCATGTATTTTTGATTGGGTCTTCAACAGCCTTATTACATTTGTGGTAAAAAAAAATTCCACGTCTCTCACTTCTAAGACAGAGAGCGCGACAGAGAAAATCTGACCTCAGACCACTCTGAAGAATGGAGTAAGCCTGAAAAAACACAGAAGTTGGCCATCTTGTTTCTAGATGCCTCACACTTCCCTATGAAAAGGCCAGTGACAAGGTGGAGCCCAGACCAGATGTTGCTGTGCTGCACAGATCTGTGCAACCGTTGCCAATTTGGTTGTGGGAACAGGTCCTGAGTCTTGACTTGCAAACCAAAAATAATTTAACTGGACTTCCCCCTACCCTGACAAAATATTTACAGAGGTGATTCTAAGGGGTGGTGGGGAAAGAGACTCTCGCTCCAAGCAGTCAATAGTTCTAGTCAGAAAGCCCAGCTTTACACAGTGAGGTGGATAGGGAGACTGTCTGTTGCTAGCTAACCCCCAGGCATGTGTGTATGTTGCCGAGGAAGACCCCAGAGACCTTTCTCTATGTAGACAGCACTGCTTTCTCTTGTGCTGTCTTTGGACTGTACACACAAAGGACACCGTTAAAAAGGGGAGAAGATTTACTGTGCCAGAAAGCAACTGGCTGGGTTTTTATAACAGCCCATTGCTGCTTCTCCTATTCATTGAATTAGTGACTGATTATTCCAAAGCATTTTAAAGTTAGCTGAGTAATTCATTATTTCCCCTTTTAAAACCCCCCACCATAGATCTTTCTAATTCACTTTGTGTGTGTATACAACCTGGGAGATGGGAGAAAAAGAGAGTTGGATAGGGGATGGATATATTTTAAGCCAGCTTTTCAGAGACAAACCACATTGTTTTTCTTTGCGTCAATTAGGATGAAAATGAAATTTTTGCATATCTAGAGTCATGGCATTGGTTGCATTGGAAACAAATGGACAAACATGAAAAAAGCAGATGTGGGATTCACCACCAGCCCCTTTTTCATTAACGTGACTTCTCTGGGCTGGAAGAGCCACAAACTTTCCTAATAGAACACATTGTTAGAGGAGCTCCTTTAGGGTCATCAGGCCTTTCTGAATAAGTATTCAGAATGCACAGCAAACAAGGCTGTGCAGTAACCTGGTTTGGTTGTTCATAAAATTATGAACCGTTTTTGCATCCTGCAGTTCTCAAGCCACACTAGAGCAGACAGCCAGTGTGGTGTAGTGGCTAACATATTGGACTAGGGCTGGGGAGACTCAGGTTCAAATCCCAACTTAGTCATTCTCTCTCATGCTAGCCTACTTTACAGGATTGCTCGAGATCAAGATCAGAAGATCACAAGGTTGGAAGAGACCACAAGGGCCATCCAGTCCAAACCCTTGCCATGCAGGATCCCACAATCAAATCACTCCCGACAGATGGCCATCCAGCCTCTGCTTAAAGACCTCCAAAGATGGGGACTCTACCACCCTCTGAGGCAGCGCATTCCACCGTCGAACCGCCCTCACCGTCAGAAAGTTCTTCCTAATGTTTCTCTTAGTTTAAATCAATTACTCCGTGTCCTAGTCTCTGGAGCAACTGAGAACAAGCTAGTTCCCTCATCAACGTGACATCCCTTCAAATATTTAAACATGGCTATCATGTCACCCCTTAACCTTCTTTGTGAGGATAAAATACAGGAGGATAAAATACAGGAGACGAGAACCTGAGCTATGAGCTCTTTGGAGGGAAGGTGAGATAAAAATGTGATGGACAGATATTTCCATTGGCTTAAATCATTGCCACAGAGCAAGTAGCATGCAGACTGTTCCCTTAATGGACGAAAGCAGCCATCACTGGGGCATTGTTAATATATTATACCTGCAGGGCCCCAGTTTTCCAAATGCATTGATTTATCTTGTCCAGTACTGGTAGTCCTCATCTCATCCAAAGGTCTTTCCTGGTTCCATAGGGTTTGAAATCACAGAATCTCACATAGTACTTTTAACCACTGCTCATCATCTCCTGTTGCATGGAGACAGCTCCTTCGCTTGAGTCTCTTGCTGTATCTCATCCACCAGCACATGTCCCATGGTGCTTCTGGCACACTCTGATCAGGGTTGTGTGTCTCAATCTGTGCAGCCTGGAAGACCCTGATGGGGCATCTGGGTAAGAGGACTCCCGGATTCCTTCCTTCTAGCTCTGAGATTCTGTCATAAGGGAGGCGGAACGGAACAGAATATTTGAGGTTTGGGAGTGCCCAAACAGTGGACAAATATACATTTCTCTCCAAATCCCAAAGTTCGAAGCACTTGCTGCTTCACTATCAAAGATTTCACTTTTCAAAATTTAACTGAAATCCACTGTTCAGGGGCTATAATGTGATGGTTACCTGTCTCTGAGTTCAACTAGCATCTCGCATTTTTTTCAGGCTGATATGGCAGCACTGCTCTTTAGCCCTGCACTCACACAAGGAAATACTTTAGTTTTGTTCTTGAATGCCTATTTGACCTGGGTAGTGATCCAGGGCTTCACTGACCTTACCCCCGCCCCTACTTCTCCTTTAATTTCTGCTGCTACCACTCAGAATTTTACTTTAAGTGGCACCTCGGAGTATACAGTATAGGCAAGGGTGTCTGCGGTGGGGGGCAAGGGAGGGCACTTGCCCCCTCCCCGGAAACCCAATTTTGGTATTTCTTTGTTTGCATTGTGTCTGATGAGTGTCCATCGAGAAAAGTTAAAGACCTATCCCAAACAGAAGTTTATAAGAGAAGTTATCAACCGTTTGGCCAAGATCCTCAAAGGCTCCAGTTTTTGTTCAAAGAATGATCTCCTTTTTATTATGTCTTCTTGTAAATTACAGTAAGACTTTAACAAAGAATTCAAATTATCTTCAGACATGCCTTGATTCCAACAGCAAAGGCAGATTCTACATAAAGGCTATGAAATGCAATATTAGGAGCATGGCTTTAACTTGGTTTAGAATCCTATAATCTTGTCATTCATTAGACAAATGAAAGCTGTATGTCTTTCTAGTACCTTATCCTGTTATTGTTACATAGAAAAAAACACCACTTTGTTACAAGTTAGTTCTGAAATGTGTAAGCTTGTGTGTGTGTAAAGAGGCGTCAAGTCACCGCTGATTTATGGCGATCTTGTAGGGTTTTCAAGGCAAGAGACGTTCGGAGGTGGTTTGCCATTGCCTGTCTTTGCGTGGGCTAAGAGAGTTCTGAGAGAACTGTGACTAGCAGTAATCTCATACAATGCAGTAAATCACCTTCAGGAAGAGCTCACTAGTATTCTTATTGCTTCTCTTCAGACAACATTATGGCAACTGATCAGTGGGTTGTGTTGCCAATGGTGTAAAGACTACAGTCACTGTGATCAATAACTCACAAGTATCATTAAAAGACTTTGCTACCCCCCCCAGTTAATTTTCACAGACACCCATGGGTCTTTTGTTCCAGAACAGATCACTTCCAGACTTATTCCTTTGTGCGTGGGTAATTGGTGTGGGAAGCTAACAAGATACCCTGAACCAGTTTAAGAGAAACTATTATGAAGAAAATATATTAAACCTATATTTGCTATTAAAAGCTGTTTTCCTTCTGAGCAAGTAGATTGACTTGAAAGTGGATGTACAAGCTTTTTCATATTTACTTTTCAAACTTTTGTATTAACTGTACCAGATGTTGATACTCCAACATGCCTTAAAATATTAACTGCAACTGTTTATGTTCAGTAAGATCTTTTAACAGTAAACACCTTTCTCAGCTTCACTAGACTTCATAACAAATTCTCCTCCTCCCTAGACAGTACAGTCTCTCTCTCTCACACCATCATTTCCCTGTCATTCTACAATGTCTATGAACCATTAGTGACCATTTCTCTTCTCTGTATGAAGGGTGACATTTGATTTATTTTATTTAGATATTCACATATTCAGCAGAATCAATGCATGAAGATGCCTTATACTGAATCAGACCATCAAGGTCAGTATTGTGTATTCAAACTGGCAGCAGCTCTCTTGGGTCTTAGGCAGAGGTCTTTTACATCATCCACTACCTGATTCTTTTAACTGGAGCGCTGTAGATTGAACCTGGAACCTTCTGCGTACCGAACAGATATTCTACCACTAAGCCACTACTCCACCCAAGTAGTAAAGCTTTTTACTTCACTTCAAGCTGCAGGAGGAGGCTACATTTTGGAATGCTCTACCATAAGGGTGTGGGGGAAATTCCTGCAAACAGAGCTCAACGATATCCAGAAAAAAATAAAAATAAACCCAAAGATGTCTAATTTCTGGAACTTTTGAAGCCACTGGGGCGGGGGGACTTTTTCCTGTTTGGCAGGGAACAAATAGAATTTTTTTTGGGAGGGGGATGAAATATATACAATGCTTTCTTGCCTATCAAACCTAAACTCCTTTTACTGATTGAATAACATAGAATGCATCATTTATAAAGGGAAGAACAATCCTGAAGGGGGGGGGGAGGTAGGTGATGACCGGGGACGGCGCAGCTGCACAGCCTCCCGACAGGTTTCTTGGCCCAAAAATAAAAGTAAAAAATGTTATTTTTACAAAACCCTGTGAAACTCCTCCATTGGGTTTCATGGGGCTATACCAGGTATTTTGCAGGTGCAACTCAGCGCCCATAAAATGGGGCGTTCCTGGGCGAAAGGGATTTGGGAGGTGACTAACATCAGCTATGCCCCCGGGAACATTCCAGGAACACACCCTGGACTCTGGTGTGGGCACTTGCACTGGAAAAATGCTGCGCCCGAACCTCGTGCAGCCATGTCGCTCCCTGCGCAGGTGTCCATGCCACTTTGGATGGCGCAAGTGGCACGAATGCCAGTGCAGGGGTCAAGCCAGCTCCTAAGCAGCTCCGCCCCCCCTTCAGGATTGCACTGTTACAATCCAATCCTAGACAGAGTTATGGCTTTGTAAGTCAATTTAAGTCAATGGTCTTAGAAAAGTGTAACTGGAATTAGGATTGTACTGTGAGTTAGCATATAAAATTGTACTATTTGGCAGATTATGGAATTTAAAAGTATAAATATCTTTTTTATATAAGAACAATTGCAAGAGCCAGCATGGTGTAATGGTTAAGAGCGGTTGTTTGGAGCGGTGTAGTCTGATCTGGAGAACCGGGTTTGATTCCCCACCCCATCCACATGAACGGCAGAGGATAATCTGATGAACTGGATTTGTTTCCCCACTCCTACACACGAAGACAGCTGGGTGACCTTGGGCAAGTCATTCTCTCTCAGCCTCACCTACCTCACAGGGTGTCTGTTGTGGGGAGGGGAAGGGAAGGTGATTGTAAGCCGGTTTGAGTCTCCCTTAAGTGGTAGAGAAAGTCGGCATATAAAAACCAACTCTTCTTCTTCTTCTTCTTGAATACTCAGTACTTGAGAAAGACTTGCAAACTGCTGCATCCTCTGCTATCATAGCACCTCTGCCTTTAATTTTTGCCCTATGAGATGTAGGAAAAAATAAACGTTGAAGGTAGAAAACATATTTTGTGGTAAACAAAAGAAATTATATAATTTGGACAGAGGCTCTCTCATAAAATCACAGTACATAGGACTGCTGGCTTGTTTGGATTTTGAGCTAAACTTTAGAACACTGAAAATACTGAACTCTTTATAATGTATTATCATTAAACACATTATAATATATTAAAAGTTGCCAAAATTATTTGCATTTAAAAAATAAAACATTGAAAATGTTATACACATGTACAGTAAAAGAGTATTCTTTTTCCAGTCCTCCCAAAAATTTCCCTT
This sequence comes from Euleptes europaea, assembly GCF_029931775.1. NCBI lineage: Eukaryota > Metazoa > Chordata > Lepidosauria > Squamata > Sphaerodactylidae > Euleptes > Euleptes europaea. The sequence goes on along the minus strand of NC_079316.1, from coordinate 92,404,784 downwards.
TTCCTGTTGAAAAAATTGAGAAAGTCCCTAGACCTTTTAATGCTGTACATTTGAAATGAGTGGAAAGCTTTGTAAGGCAAAGTTTTTTTAACTCAAAAAGAAAATATTTCATAAAAGGTTTTTCAGTATTCCCCAAAATGTCCTGATGTTTTCCATTGGAAAAATTGAAGCCCTCAATTTTATTCATGCTGTACATTTTGAGGGTGAAAGATTTTGCCTTAAGAAGCATTTTACTCATTCTAAAAGAGAAAATATTTCATAAGAGGTTTTTTTCCAGTTTTCCCCAAATTTTTCCATTTGAAAAATTAGAACAAAAGTCCTCAGGGCAGGAAAAAAAACACAGTAACCCCCCCTAAAACACACACACACTGTCCCTCCCTCCCTCTATTCCTTCCTTCTATAGATCAACCTAGCTTTCTCCATGAGATGCTAGTTTTCTTAGTATGGGGACTGTGAGGGAAGGCCATCAAAACTGTGATGACCACTTACATCCTAAAGAGGTGCAGCTCAGGAAAAACATGATCCTACTGAATACACAGACTGGCTCTAGGCCTGATTCAAAAGTGATGTTAAGTGTATAGTACCCACAACACAATTTTCACACAAGTAGGGACCCATTAAAAATGTGTTTTCATAACGTAATTGGTCAAATGCCCTGTTTATCAACTTTGGAAGGATGACTCATCCAAATAAACCTTTTTCTAACTTTTGGATCTGATTGAACTCTCCCTCTCCAATTCCAGCATGATGAGAGCTGGAGAAAGCTTCCCCCTTCTCTCATCCTCCACCATCTTAGCGTTTCATTTCCCAGGGACAGGAAGGGGAGAAAGTGGTTCAGCAGATACATCCCTGATGGCCAGCCATGCCATCCAACACTTAGCCCATGATCACACTACCCAACATTGTTCCTGATCGGCAGTTCTGCTACTCAGCCAGAACATAGTGTATGTTCACACCACCCAACATTTCTGCCATCCAGCCAGAACGCTTGGTGTATGTTTGTACCACACAGCACTGTAGTGGACTAGTCATATTCAGCCTTAAAATATATATATTCATGCAACGGATGTTAATTAAAGCTGAATTTCCTGCCACAGAGATTGGCAAGTCAGAAGAAAAAACTCCATAGCTAGCTAGCAGTAAGAGATTCTAGGCTGGAGCCCAAAGCCTCTGCTATAATCTCAACAAAGATAAAAATGGAAAAATGTTCTCCTCTTTGAATTTTATGTGCCTTAAGCATCATTCCTGTAACTTTCTCACCATATTATAATCAATGGGCTTGACACTGAAGATCTGATTATCTGTCTGTGCATAGCTATATCAGAAAACCTTGCCCTAGGCCATGTAAAGAAGCCTTGTGAGGTGTGAAGGGTAAAGTTTGTTATGAGAAAGGATACAGTTTGTTTTGAGAAAGTTTTGGGACCCTTGAGAAGATGTCATGAGAAGATTGTGATGTATAACCACAGATTACGTTTCCCATGTTAAAAGGTATATAAGGGGTTAGAAATTGTTCCATCGTTGGGAGTTCTTTAACAGACTATGCTGTCTGTCTGTCTAAAGCATCTTCCCCAGCAGCATGGCACTTCCAGGTTATGTGAACTTGGTATTTCTACTGTAACTTTTCTTGAACAGATCTGCTTAAACATTGTAATATTCTGTTAGGGTTTTTTTTCCTACAATGTAACTTTCATATATTTGTAACTGATGTGTTTTTGTGTTTTACCCGTATATGTTTATACGGAAGTTTCTACAATTAAAAGGAATTTCTTAATTCAAAGCTTGTATCATTACTTATGGGGTAACTGGTTAAGTAAGATAATGTATTTTCCAGTAAAATACAACATCTAGAAACCTAGTTACCTTTCACAGTACTGACCGCTTCAGCACCATCCCTGATTGGCAATTCTGCAGGCAGCATTTCCCCCAATCACATTGCTGGCTTTCTGACTTGGGAGCCATTCTATACAACCAGAAACATTCTTGGCTTGAGCCATGCCAGCTCCTCTTAGCCTGCTTGCAGGAGCTGGCAAATGTTTTGCTTGCATAATCTGGGATAAGGCAGGAAGGCATACAGGCAAAGATTTCCACACACAGGTCCAATTTCCCCCCGCCCCAGCTTGGCACCTTCAAACAGAGGCAAAGGCTTTGTTTATCTCCACTGTGAGGCAGAAAGGCTGCCAAAGGCTGGTCCTCCTTCATCCTCTTGCAGTAAAAACACAACCCCCAAACACAGAGAAGGACAGGGCGAGGGGAGAGAAAGATCAGATTCATCTATGGGAGAGCTGCTTGATTTGAATCCTGTAGCACATCAGAGACCAACAGGATTTTGGGGGTATGAAACTTTTGAGGCTCAAAGCTCCCTTCATCAGACTCTTGAAAGCCCAAAATCTTGCTGGTCGCTAAAGTGCTACTGGACTCAAATCTCTCTCTTCTGTTGCAGACCAACACAGCTACTTTCTGACATGATCTGTGGGAGAGATTCCCTCTCTTTGCCTAAAAGCAGCTGAGGGAGGATCAAATTATGAATGTGTCTATCCATTCATGTATAGACTGGGTGGTGGCGGTTCTAAAATGGAGCATGTGGGCCAAGGGAGGTCAAGTCTGTGTCCTCCCTCCCCTCATCCCCTTGTGCTCTACTGCTTAATGGATTGTGGTCTCATTTAAACAAGCCTGCTGGCTCCTCAGTGGATAATCACAGGATGGGAAAAGACAAGGCACAGTGAATAAGTCCAGCACAAGGTTTGTGTTTGGGTGCAAAGTTTCGAGCTCCTTGCCCCTGCACACACACTCATACCTTTTTCAGGATCCCACCAACGGGAAAGGATGGAGGAAAACTGGCCATGCTACCTCCAGGTGTCTGCTCTGCAAAGAAGAATGTTTGTGGCTTGTAAAATGAGGACACTTTCTCCTCTCAATCTGAAATCTGGCATGCAGGATCCCTTAGGTGAGAGCTATGATCTCTATTTAAATCACTTTTGGAAGTGGGGAGAGGAAATCTGGAAACCTGCTATGCTTATAAAATGGGTATTCTTTCTCCTATCTGGCTAGAGTTTAGAAGGGAAGGTCTCTTGGGTGAGGGGTAGAATTCTTAATCATTTCATTCAGATCAGCTGAGATACCAAACATTTACAAGCAGGAATATGTTTCCAACTGAAACCAAGTAAATGTCACCAAAATGCAATCAGAATCACAATCACAAACACACAGACACACACTAATCTGCATAAGATGTTTGTGCACATTCCTGGCTTCATGATCACTCTTATGAAAAGTGAACCTTGTGGGTTGGCATGATCACATGGAATGCCCTCATGCCAGCACCAGTGTCCCCCCCCCCCCCAGGAGAGCATGGTACTGATCTGGGGACATTTCATGTGACAGTAAACCACTGCATGGCTCATTGCTTGCAAACTTGGGCGGGGGGGAATCCTTGATGTCCTCTGTATGTTATCTATCTGTATCTGTAATCTGCCTGGTAGGGAGGTAGGGTAATCCTTGCTCTCTTATGTCAGCACTCTGGCAGAATGAAGTAAAGCAATTACATTTGCCTCTGGAGGCAGAAGAGATGGCTAGCATCTGTGACGGGTCAAGGTGGCCAGGTTCTTTGGGGGATACATTGCTAGTAGAATCCCACCTTCTCACTGCTCAGGTAGACTGAGGCTGCAGCTGCCAGATCTGCCATGAGCTATTTGGCTTTGTATTTAAAGATGACTTTATAGTCAGGTGGCTTAGCTTTGAGGCCCATTCTGCACTCAAACATGGAGGGCTTGAGGGGAATGTGATGGTGGAGGAGCTGTGCTGGAGTAGCAGTGGTGGTTCTGAATTGTTGCAAACCAAAATTCTGAAAAATGGACAAACCTACGTTCAGTTCTCTGTCCAAGGGAGAAATTCTCTACTTTGACTTGCAAATTTCTTAAGCCTTATTTGTCATCTCTGCTTTGACATCCTGCATTATGCTGCCCTTGATGTCTGCCTCGCTTCTCTTCACATGATAAATAGACCCAGTGGCAGTCATTTGAATGAGAAGTGTTTATAATAAAATATTTGCAGAATCAGAGGATTGAAGGGGTGGAAGTAATCTAGAGGTCACTTAGCTGAGTCCCCTCTGCTGGGGGGGGGATTCTCAATCCTGCCCCCAATTTCCTGCAACTGCTCATACATTGGCTGATGTCATCTAAATTACATTTTATTAAGAGGAGAAAAAAACTCCAGTAGCTAAAGTTACACATTACTGGAGAAGACAAAATCCACCTCAGGATCAGCAACATACAATATGATCTGTATATGGTGAATGTGACAAGCTCAGGTGCATTAGACAAATCCATGAAGGGTAGGTGTGTCATGGTCATGATGGCTAAATGGAACCTCCATGAGCAGAGGCAGTATGCCTCTGAATCCCAGCTTCTGAGGGAAATTTTAGCCTTTGTGTTCTGGTTTGGGCTTGGCATGGAATCTGGTAAGCCACTATTGGAAATAGGGTGCTAGATTAGATGGAGATTTTGGTCTGATCCAAAAAGGGCTGCTCTTGTATTCTTAGAATAATAGAATCATAGAGTTGGAAGGGACCACCAGGGTCATCTAGTCTAAACCCCGGCACAAAGCAGGAATTTCACAACTACCTCCCCCCCCGCACCACCAGTGACCCCTACTACATGCCCAGAAGTTGGCCAAGATCCCTTCCCTCTCATCATCTGCTTAAGGTTATAGAATCAGCATTGCTGACAGATGGCCATCTAACCTCTTCTTAAAAACCTCCAAGGAAGGAGAGCTTACCACCTCTCAAAGAAGCCTGTTCCACTGAGGAACAGCTCTGTTAGAAAATTCTTCCTAATGTCTAGATGGAAACTCTTGATTTAATTTCAACCTGTTGTTTCTGGTACAACCTTCTGTGGCAACAGAAAACAACTCGGCACCATCCTCTATATGACAGCCCTTCAAGAACTTGAAGATGGTTATCATATCCCCTCTCAGTCTTCTCCTCTTCAGGCTAAACATATCCAGCTCCTTCAACCTTTCCTCATAGGACTTGGTCTCCAGACCTCTCACCATCTTTGTTGCCCTCCTCTGGACACGTTCCAGCTCGTCTACATCTTTCTCAAATTGCGGTGCCCAAAACTGAACACAGTACTCTAGGTGAGGTCTAACCAGAGCAGAGTAAAGCGATACCATCACTTCGCATGATCTGGACGCTATACCTCTGTTGATACAGCCGAAGATTGCATTTGCCTTTTTAGCTACCGCATCACACTGCTGACTCATATTCAGTGTTTGGTCTACTAAGACCCCAAGATCCTTTTCGCACATACTACTGCTCAGACAAGTCTCCCCCATCCTATAATTATGCATTTGATTTTTCGTACCTAAATGCAGAACTTTACATTTATCTTTGATGAAGTGCATTTTATTAGTTTTAGCCCAATTCTCGAGCCTGTCAAGATCATCCTGTATCTTGGCTCTGTCTTCTACCATATTTGCTACCCCTCCCAATTTAGTATCCTCTGCAAATTTAATAAGCATTCGCTCTAGTCCTTCATCCAAATCATTTGTAAAGATGTTGAACAACACAGGGCCCAGGCAGATCCCTGAGGCACTCCACTAGTCACTTTTCTCCAAGTGGATGAGGAACTATTAACAGGCACTCTTTGGGTGCGATCTGTCAACCAGTTACACATCCACCTAACAGTAATAGGATCTAAACCACATTTTCCAAATTTTTCAACTAGAATACTATGTGGAACCTTATCAAAAGCCTTACTGAAATCAAGATAAACTATGTCTACAGCATTCCCCTGATCCAGCAAGGTAGTAACTTTGTCAAAAAAGGAGATAAGATTAGTCTGACATGACTTGTTCTTGAGAAACCCATGCTGGCTCTTAGTGATCAGATCCATCCTTTCTAAATGCTCAAGGACTGAATGTTTGATGATTTGTTCAAAGACTTTTCCAGGTATAGAAGTCAAGCTGATGGGTCGGTAGTTACTCGGATCCTCCTTTTCCCCCTTCTTGAAGATGGGAACAACAATTGCCTGCCTCTTATTTGCTTATTTATTAGAACATTTATATCCCACCTTTCCTCTTAGTTTGAGATGGCTTACAATAATAGTTAAAACATTCCCAGCTGAAACCAAAGATAAAATAACAAGCCACAAATCCCTCCCCCCTTCAAAGATGTCTGCCATTCAAAAGCCCTCAAAAGCCCTGGCAAACAGGCAGGCCTTGCAGCGCCTCCTGAAGGTCTCCAAGGAGGCCCCCCCCCCATCTTTTCAGGGAGCCTGTTCTACAGAGCCGGAGCCATGATGGAAAAGACCCAGGCTCTGGTCGATGTCAGACGGGCCACCCTAAGTGGTGGGGGAGCCAACAGATGGCTGCCTGATGACCATAGTTGGTGCACAGGGGCATATGGAAGGAGATGGTCCTTCAAATATGTGGTCCCAAGACATGAAGGGCTTTAAAGGTCAAAACCAGCACCTTGAATTGAACTCAAAAACAGACTGGCAGCCAATGAAGCTGTTTCAAAATGGGCAGCGTATGCTCCCGGTGGCTAGCCCCTGACAGCAGTTGGGCTGCAGCATTCTGGACCAGTTATAGCTTCTGGGTTGTCTTCAAGGACAGCCCTACATAGAGTGCATTGCAGTAATCTAATCATGAGATTATAGAAGCATGGGTCAGCGTAGCTAGATCAACTGAGTCTAGGTAATGAGAAAGTTGGTGAATCAGCTGCAGCTGATAGAAGGCACCCCTGGTCACCATCCCAGCCTGCCTTTCAAACAGCAAGGCAGGGTCCACAAGTACTTCTACGCTCTTAACCTGCTCTGAAAAGCTAACAACACTCCATCAAGGACAAGTGGATTCAGTTCCTCTACAATATCAGCCTTCCCAACCAACCTTGCCTCTGTCTTGTCTGGATTCGGCTTCAGTTTGTTCTGCCTTAATCACCTGACCACAGCCTCAAAGCACCGGTTCAGAACCAAGATGGATGCATCTGGAGGCTTGGATAATGAAATATGACCTGGGGTGGGGAATTTGTCAAAGTTCTATATATGATTTTCTTTCTTTCTTTATATTTATACCCCACTTTTCTTCTCCAAGGGGGACCCAAAGCAGCTTACAACATGGTTCCCTTATTCTCCCAATAACCACCTTGTAAGGTCGGATGGGCTGAAAATTACTGGCCCAAGATTGCCCAAAAGTCCAGCAGCACCTTAGAGACTAACAGCATTTATTTCAGTTAATGCATCTAACAAATATGAAGAGTATAGTTTACCCAAACACGATAATATACTAATTGGGTGGTAGCAGCTTGGGTCTGAGCATTGACCCTTTTTAAAGATCAGAACTTTTATTGTGTGCCTCCAACATGTTGAGATGACCCCAGACATGTTTATTTGGGGAGACCAACATATCTTGGGCCAGACAAGCAACGCTGTTATACTAGCAGATCTGACATAGAAAGTTTTGTTTCTATGATGTACAGTCTCGCCTGATTACAGGGAGTTGAACATAAGGCATATTCATATGCAATACGACAGGGAGATGATTGACGCCTAAAAAAAAGGGCAAAACTCCTAGGAAGCTAGCCAATGAACTGAGATCAGGAGAGTCAATAAAATAATCAATAACGCTAGCTCCCTTGAAGCCCAAGAAGGTATAATCCCCTCTTGGATTAATCCTCTGGTGGCCATTCAAGATTACTAAATTCCTTTGGATAACAGGAGTGGCCAATCTCAAGCTGTTGGCATTGATTACCACGTCTTTCGATGATCGGCAAAACTACCAGGGGCTAATGAAATTTTCATTGTTAGGACCATTAAATTTTTGGATTAAATGGCCATCGCCGACTCCTATTCTTACATTAAAGTTGCCTGCTACAAAAAATGAGCTGTCTGGGAAATTGCTTTTAACATTATTTATTTCAATATGAGCTTTAGAGAGTCACAAAAGCTCACACAGAAGTAGATATTGTTAGGCTTTAAGGTGCTTTAAGGTGGACTTCTTTTTGCTACAATAGACTAGCTGGGCTTTCGCAACCAAGCTTCCATGGCCCAGTGGGATTTGAACCTGGGACTCCCACATCTTATTCTGACACTCTGTTCCGGCTGTACTGAACTAATCTGATTGAATTTGAAATAGAAGAGACTTGAGGGACCTTCAGGTACACAGTTTCTGTGCCAGAATCTGCACCTTTTTTATGAATATAGTAACTTCCACCCCAAATATAAAAACACAGACAAAGTGCACATTCCTATGAAAGTCTCCGCACGCTTTGCTTATAAATTTCTATGCTTAGGGGCTAGTGCCATGCACACAGCTGCTGGCTCCTGAAGTGAAATGCCTGTCCACAACTGCATTCTGTTATTGTGGTCAGTTCAGACATGCATACTCTTTGCCCACTGACTGCAGCATCCACAGGTGACTTGCCTGTGTGAACAAACCATCACAGAGGAGTTCTCACAGACAGAACTCCCCAGGCCTCTGATGCTGACTTCATATATTGGAGGTGGGGGTGGGGGGCTGATTTTCCAGACAAGTTTTTGATTCCACGATCGGACTCCTTTTTTTCCAAAGGGGGACCCCAAGGGCTCTGGCACCCACACCTCCTTCTCCTGCCCTAGCAGGCAAGTCTCCAAGGATTACCATATAATGTATATCCCATAAATATTGGCCAGGGGTAAGAGGGAATATTGGATATCCCATAAAGGGACTAGGCAAGTAGGTGATGTGAAAGACCTCATCCTGAGACCCCGGAGAGCTGCTGCCGGTCTGAGTAGACACCACTGACTCTGATGGACCAAGGGTCTGGTTCAGTATATGGCAGCTTCATGTGTTCATGAAGCTGGCTGCCACAGAAGGCTGCGCCAAAGAACAGCCGCGCTAAGATCAGCTTCCCAGCTAAGCCACGGGGGTGGGGGTAGGGGTGGGCCCAGATGTCTTGCCCAGAAGCGGGCATCCTAGGCGACCTCTTTGCCTCGGCCTGGGGGGTCCCTGGGGGTCGGGCCTGTTGGACTTGGCTGCTTCCAACGACCGGGAAATCTGGGCACAGGGCGGTGCGCCTGGGTGCCAGCCACCCTCCATGGGCAGGGGAGAGGCAAGGGGCGCGGGGCCCTGCCAGCCCAGCCCCTGCCTCCCTGCCGGGGGCTCCTGCTTCCCCCGCCAGAGTAGCGGGCGAGAGGGAGAGGGGCGGGCGGGCGGGCGGCTCAGCGCAGCCTGTCTGCCGCAGCAGCTGTTCCTTCTGTGCGCTCCTGAAGGGCTTCGGCGCGGAGCCGCCGGGCATCTGGCCCCGCAAATCACGGCCCCCGCCTGCCGGCCCCCGACGCCCCCCCCAGCCCCCGGGGAGAAAAGGCCGGGGGAGCCAGGCGCTGAGAAGCCAAGCCGGGCTCCACAGGTGTTGCGCTGCGCGCCGGCATCTTTCAGGCGGAGAGCATCTTTCAGGCTCTCTCCACGGGCCGCTTGCCAGGCGCTGAATGGCCCGGCCGGGCTGGGGGGCTGGGGGGCTGTGGGGCTGTGGGGGGGCGTGTGTCCATGACAGGGCCGCCGCTTTGGGCTCCCTCGCCCCCTTTTTGTAGGGGGGGGGGCGTTTGCCTTCCCAAGTGCTCCGCGCGCGCCTTGGGGAACCCAAAAGGGCCATTGATTCCTGGAAGGTTTTGCATTGGGTTTGTCACTCTCTGGATGCCCATTTCCCCCCATCTGAATTCTCAAAACTCTGCACGGCGGCTTACTGTTGAGTTTTGAGGATAGGGATGGGGGGGCAAGTGCATCTAAAGAGTGGCAAAGCCAATGCAAAACCTTCCAGGAATAAATGGCCAAGGAGGCGGCATCTGGCGTCCCTCTCCCCAAAGCAGCAGCCCGCGGGGCTTTCCCAGGCCTGGACGGCTGGCCCGACCCTTGCTCGACGGGGCGGCGGCGGGCTGCCCTCGCTTGCCGTCGACCCGGGGAGCTGGGGTGGGTGAGGAAGGCGGGCGGCCCGGGGCTCTCCCCCGGCCGGCCTTCCCCAAACCAAACAGCGCCAGTTGGTGGCGGCTGCAGCCTGCGAGCCGCGGCCCGCCTTGCACCAACCCTTCCCCGACGCCTGGCAGGCGCAAGGTGGGATGCCCGGCTCCCCTGGCTACCATATGGTTTCAATAAAAGAAGGCAAATAGGACGGGGCGAGAGGGATCGCAGTAAACCTGTTGTAAAGCGGCAGAAGGGAGGCCAATGTAAACGGCGGCGGGGCCCCTCCTGGAAGGGCCAGGCGATGCCAGCCAGGCCTCCAAGCTGCCCGGACAGGTGTAAGGAAGAAGCCCAAGCACCCCCCCCACACGCCCCGGTCGATTTTTATCACGTTTGTGGCAATATTGTGCTTGTTATGCTAACTCCGAGTAAACAGAAGCCACCGGCCAATTGTGGCGACCGGAGGGAAGTTATCAGGAATGGCACAAAGAGGGGAGGGTTGGGGGGGCGGGGGCGGAGAAGGTGATCTAACAATAACGTGGCCTTGTTTTTTCGGAGCAGGTGATGGCTGCCCCCAGCCTCATGATTAATGTTTCCCCAAAGCACTCCACTTTACAATCTCTTGTCATTATTTATTAAACGAAATCTATTTATTATTATTTTAGCAAACAGAGCGACCAGGTGGGGCTTTCTATTCCCTCTTCAGCTTTTGTTTGGAGGACGTTTGAAGTGGGCAGTCTAAGGGGTTGGTAACTCGCTCGCCAGATTTTTGTCATCCATTTGTGTGCAAGCAGAAAAATCTGCCGGGGCTATTCAGTCCCCCCCTCCCTCCCTCCCCCTCCCTTGTTGCAAATCTCAAAGGGCAGACAAAAATCGGGAAGGGAGAAAAAGTCTCTCTCCCACCCCCCCACCCCAATCTCCCTTGGGAAAAGAAGAGCAAGTCTTTCATGCCCCCCTTTTGAAGGAGAGCGAGAGGGAGAGCGAAGGGAACCGAGCGGCCGTCGCCAGATGCACAAGGCTCAGGTTGAAACGGCGCCTCTCCTCCGCGCCTTTGGAGACAGCCGTGCGTAAAAGGGGCATCTGGGGGCCCCCAAGGTACCCGTTGCAGGAAGCCGACTGCAGATCGCCCGAGGTCCCTACGCCTGCTCGGGAGAAGGAGCTGTTTCAGCACCACCGCTTTCCACGTGGGGAGCTTCCCACAGATCCCACCCGGCCTTCTCCTAGCCGGATCCGACGGCTGTCGGGAAAGGGTTTGGGGAAAGGGCCGTGAAACCCAGAAAGCCCCCCGATGTGACCTTGGTGCCTGGCAAAGACCCCGCCTTCCCTTTGATGCCAGCCCAGCAAAGACATCTCAACCTGGCCAGGGCTCCCAGAGCGTCTCCTGCTCCCGGAGGCAGGGAAAGGGACTTGGAAAGGAGGCTCCCCCGGCTCTGAACAGCAATTGCGCAAAAATCCCAAGGCACTTTTTGCGCACCGGAGTCCCTCTTCCTAGTCCCATACCCCGGGCCAATTTTTCAAAACAGAAGGATGTTTAGACCGGAGAGGTCCCAGCCCGGGCTCTCTGCAAGGCTCCCGGCCCCCTCGGTGCTCCAGACCTTTTTAAATGGGGAGGGTGGGGGGAAGAATGCGTACTGTTCGTTTCGGAAAGGGGCACCAAGAGTGTTGCCTTCAATTCACTGGCGAGCTGGAATGCCAGAGTCTTCTAAGGGGAACTCCTTTCCCAAAGTGACACGCTGGATGCCCGGTGGCCAGAGAGGGGGTCCGGCCACTGTTGGGCGCCCAGGCAGCCTCGCAACGACCCCTCTTCTCGAAGGGACGGAGGGATGCGAGGTCCCTTGCTGAGCGCAGGCTGCAGCAGGTGCGCGCAAAGGGAACCCCCCGCCCAGGCGCCTGCATGCCATTGTTCCCTATCGCCACGAGGACCTTCCGCCTTGGTTTCTGCTTGGATCTCTCTCCACGTGGCACCGGGCCAAAGCCTTTGTTCCCCGCTTGGCGATGTGTAAATTTAAACACTCCCTCACGGTTAGCCGTGTTTGGCCAAAGGCGTTTTTTTTCCAAACACGCAGCCTATGCAAAACTGCGACTAGCGGTTGCGTTTACGAGTCCCCGGGACAGGCTTTGCAACAAGCACGCCGGACGGACGCCAGCTGAAGGAAACCAGAAGGGAGGGGAGAAAAGCAAGGCCCCTTCTCTGCAGTGGAAAGGGGTTGTTTTTCTTGGAGCCAAACGGGATGGGGGAAACACCCCTGGGCTGGATCGAAACGGGGCGCTAGACGGGAGGGTCTGATTCTGCACAGCAATTTCTGGTGTTTCTACCTATCTAGTACATTAAAAAAACACACAACATCATCTCTGGCCCTGTCTCCAAGGAGCTCAGAGTAGTACAGGCGGTTCTTGCTTTCCCATTTTATCCTTATAACAGCCATTGAAGGTAGGTGAGGCTGAGATTGACTGTCCGGGCCAAGTCATCCAGCGAGTTGCATTCCTGAGCGAGGATCTGAACCCACTTCTCCCAGGCCCTTTTCTAAGAAGATGGTAATGGCTGCACCACACCAATTTCCCTAAGAGCAGCCACCCTGATGCCTCTAGGAAATCAGGACATGAAGCAAGAGCCCTCTCCGGCAAGGGATATTCACAGGTATCCTGCATCTGGAAATGGAAGCTCCATTGAGCTATTACTTCTAGAAACCATTAAGAAGCTTCTACTCGGCAAATTGGCCTAGTGAATGCCACTCTGCTATTATGCACTGTATTTCCTTTTGTCAGACTTGAGTTTACTGCCAGCCAGTTTTACTGAATGACTCCCCCTCTCCAATTCCAGCATGATGAGAGCTGGAGAAAGCTTCTCCCTTCTCTCTACTCTCCAAAGCTGTCTTAATTTCACAGGTCTTTTCTGGACCAAAGATCCTAACCTCCCCCGCCCCCCGCCCCCCCCCCCCACACCATTTGTTCCAGCCAAATTGTCTCTCTGTTCAAAAATTGTCTGGTGCCTCTCTGTGGCAAAACCCTCTCTTCCAGTTGGGACTTGGGAGCATGGCCGATGGATACCCTGGGGGAAAAGCAGGCGCAGGCCAAGCCCCTGAAAAATACCAGCCAGCCCGCCAGCCTGAACAGCCATGGTCCCTGAGTGCATTCGGCAAAGTTGTGTATTGTGGCACATTACACACACCATGGGCTGTGCAGGGCACCTGTATCTCCTTGTGGATACAGAGCCTAAATCTCTTTTTAAATTCCCATGTGGACTTGTCAGTCCTGGGTACAGATCCCTCTGAAAAAGACCACATGGAGAGCATCATGGGATGCAGGTGAGTTTGATGACAGTTTGGCATCTGAGGATGGTTTGGGGAAGTCTCCTTTCTTCTGATTTCAGCACAAATACAATTCTGCCCTGAGGACACGTGCGAGCATGTACCAATCGTGGGCGTTTGCAAATCTAAGCCCACAGCGAACAACGTCTGAACATTTGCTGCTAAAATTTATATGGAGGGAAAACTTTTAGAGAAGGGCAGAAAGTGCTCATACTTCTAGATCTTAAAAAATGAACATGGACCCAGCAATCCTTTGCAGATGTAAGGGCTTCCATACCCACACAGAGCTTCCTTGCCCACAAGAAATTTCAGTTCACTTCAACAGAGGGAAGGCATGCTCATGAAAAAGAACGCATCAATGAGGCTGTCTCCCCCATGAGGTGAATGAGGCCAGAATACACTGGAGATCATTGTGCACATTGGAGCACCTATGTGTCTCTGGACTGGCACAGCGGTTTTCAAATAGGCCTTAGATAACATATTTTAAAAATATATTCAGTCTCAGAACATGAACAGAGCACAAACATGTTAGATGGTCACTCATTTATTTTACTTCATTTATGCCCCACTTTTCTCTGTAATGAGAACCCAAAGTGACTCACAACATTGCTCTTCTATTATTTTATTCTCACAACAACCCTGAGAGGTAGGCTAGGCTGAAAGTGTGTGTGACCGGCCCCAGATCACCCAGGACGCTTCCATGGCAGAGAGAGGAGATCAAAACTTTCTGTAATACCAAAAATAGACAAATGTTCCATTCTCACATTCAGTGCTTTTTAACAAATAAAAAGGTAAAGGTCCCCTGTGCAAGCACTGGGTCATGAGGCAGAAAGAAACCCAGTTTTCTGCTACAGTCATTACTGACCCATGGGGTGATGTCACATCCTGACGTTTACTAGCAGGGTGGTTTGCCAGTGCCTTCCCCAGTCATCTTCCCTTTACCCCCACCAAGCTGGATACTCATTTTACCGACCTCGGAAGGATGGAAGGCTGAGTCAACCTTGAACCGGTTACCTGAAACCAACGTCCGTTGGGATCGAACTCAGGTTGTGAGCAGAGCTTGGACAGCAGTACTGCAGCTTACCATTCTGCGCCCCAGTGCTCTTCATTTTAACAAATACAGCCCTGAAAAGTACTGTGGAGCTTGAATATTTGAAGCCACATGGATTCACAGGACAGCCCAGACAGATGGCTGGCTTTTAGCTTCCACCCCCCTCTTCTAAAATGGGAATAGTAGGGTTGATGTAGGAATCACATGATCAACATGTGCTGCATATAAAAATGCTAAAACAGTACAAGCTCCGAAGTGTGGATCACCTGGAAACAGATTATTTCCACCCCTTGCCAATTCCTGGGCAAACTATCCTATCCATGTGGGCCTAGCTACTAGACTTTGCCCAGAGACCTGTCTGAGCCAGTGGAAGGGTGCAGTGCGGTGAAAAGTTGAGACAACTCTCATGTCAGAAGAAGGGAGCTTTGACTCTCGAAAGCTTACACCCTGAAACTGTTGGTCTCTAAAGTGCTACTGGACTCAAATCTGACTCTTTTACGCTAATTCATCCGTAACTGTGAGATCCCAATGGTCTTTGATATCTACAGATATGGTGTCCTACCTAGGAAAAGTGAACTAAAATGAAGAAACTTTGCTTTGCGCAACATACAGACCAATGATTAATGGCCAGCGTGACTGTATAACCCCTGCCCTGGAACATCTTCCTTGGCTACTGATTTGTTGCCAGGTCCAACTGGAGGTACCTTGGAAGCTCTTCAATGACTCGCAGCCTACATCTCTGCAGGACTATCTCTCCCTCTACCAACAGATGCAGCAGCCGCTCTCTGCTCAGCAGCTCCTGTTGGAGGTGCCCTCATATGGGCCTGTAGGACTGGTGGCAGGACTTCCTTTCTAATAGCCTCCAGTTTGTGAAATGGCCTCCCAAGGGCAGGGGTGTGTGTGTCAGGTGGTCTGCCTTCTCATTGGTGTTTTAGAGACAATACCAGATAGAGGTTGCAGGGTGGCGGCGTTTGGGTTGTGGATAGAATTTAACAGGCTGATTTAATTCCTGTGGATGTTGAAATGTTTCACTCTTCAGACGGCAGCCCCATGCTGAAGAAAGTGCAGCAGATACATTTGTGAACGAAACAGCCAAGCAGACGTAAAAATGAGATTTGCTTTTCTAATTTTTTTTACTTTATTCCTGTTTAATACAATATGGAGCCCCGTGGCGCAGAGTGGTAAGCTGCAGTGCTGCAGTCCAAGCTCTGCTCACGACCTGAGTTCGATCCCAATGGACGTTGGTTTCAGGTAGCCGGTTGACTCAGCCTTCCATCCTTCTGAGGTCGATAAAATGAGTACCCAGCTTGCTGGGGGTGGGGGGAAGGGAAGATGACTGGGGAAGGCACTGGCAAACTATCCCATAAACAAAGTCTGCCTAGGAAACGTCGGGATGTGATGTCACCTCATGGGTCAGGAATGACCCGGTGCTTGCACCTTTACCTTTTTAATACAATTTGGAAGGCACATCTGCATGGCAGATGTTCCACAAGGTCTTTGGGGTATTTTGGCTAGCCACCTACTGGCCCATGTTGCCTCCACACAATGCAGTGGGGACCCTGTTCCATGGCTATTAGTCAAAATGGATACTAGCCATGTTGCATGCCTATTCTCTCCAGGATCAGAGGAGTATGCCTATTATCTTAGGTGCTGTGGAGCACAGGCAGGATGGTGCTGCTGCAGTTGTCTTGTTTGGGGGCTTCCTAGGGGCACCTGGTTGGCCACTGCGCTGAACAGACTGCTGGACTCGATGGGCCTTGGTCTGATCCAGCAGGGCCTTTCTTATGTTCTTATGCATACCTCTTCTCTCCAGGATCCGAGGAGCACTGGCCCATGTTGCCTCCACACAATGCAGTGGGGACCCTGTTCCATGGCTATTAGTCAAAATGGATACTAGCCATGTTGCATGCCTATTCTCTCCAGGATCAGAGGAATATGCCTATTATCTTGGGTGCTTTGGAACACGGGCAGGACGGTGCTGCTGCAGCCGTCTTGTTTGGGGGCTTCCCGGAGGCCCCTGGTTGGCCCCTGCGCGAACAGACCGCCGGACTCGATGGGCCTCGGTCTGATCCAGCGGGGCTTTCCTTATGTTTCTTAATTTAAGGCTTTAAGAGGGGGGTGGACGTGTTCTTGGAGGGCTATCCACGGCTATTAGTCAAAATGGATACTAGCCGTGATGCATGTCTGTTCTCTCCAGGATCAGAGGGGCAGGCCTATTATTTTGGGTGCGGTGTTGCTGCACTCGTCTTGTTTGGGGGCTTCCTAGAGGCCCCTGGTCGGCCCTGCGTGAACAGACGGCTGGACTCGATGGGCCTGGGTCTGATCCAGCGGGGCCTTTCTTCTGCTCTGATGCTCCCCCCCCCCGCGCCCTGCAGGCCTCCCCTGGCCCCGGCGGGCCTTTGTGGGGCGGCCGGGCGCGCGTGGCTGGCCCCGGCGGCGGCGCGCTGATTGGCCCCTGGCTGGCGGGCGGGCGGGCGGGCGGCGGCCAGGCACGCTCCCAGCCGGCCCGGGGGATCAAGCGTGCCGGGGAGGGGAGGGCAGGGAGGGGATGGCAGGGGAGGGGCCGCGGGGGGGGGGGGGGTGGAGAGCGCCACACGCGGCCCGGAGCGGGGCCTCCCGCATTGTCCCCGCGCCCTATATAGCTCGGGGCTCCAAAGCGGTCGTGTGCCCGACCCGCCGCCGCCGCTCTCCCGCCGTCGGGGAAGGCTCCGCCCCGCCGCTCTGCCCCCGAGCCGGGCTCCCCGCCAGCGGCTCGGCCCCGCAGGTGAGACCACCCCCCCCACGACCCTTCCCCGCCCTCCACCCTTCCCCGCCCTCGAGGGCTCCTCCAGGCTGGACGGGGGCTGGAAGCCGGCGGTCCCCCCCCCCCCCCCCAGGGTCTCCTTGGGCGCTCCCGTCGCTCTGGGCTCATTCAGCCCGCGTCGTCCGGCGAGGAGGTGCCGGGGCTGAGACGCCGGCTCGGTTGGCTCCGGCTGCTCCTCGAGGGGAGGGGAGGGAGGGAGGGAGGGGGGGGCTCGGCTCCGGGGGCTTCCAAGCCCCCCCGCCGCGCCCCCTGACGCGCGCCCGGCTCTCTCCGCAGGATGCCGCCGCAGACGGGCTCTCCGCGCGCCTCGCCGGCGGGGCAAGGGCCGGGGGCGGCCGCCTCCGACGGACCCCCCGCCGCCGCCGCCGCCGCCTTCTCCTCGTCGTGCTCGCCGGCGACGGGCAGCCTGCCGTCGTCCCCCGGCGCGCCTCCCCCCGGCGGCGCCAGGCAGGCCCGCGGGAGCCGTCGGGGCGGCGGCCGTCGGGCGGGCCCCGGGCCGGCCAAGCGCAGCCGGCGCGCCCAGGCCAACGACCGCGAGCGCAACCGCATGCACCACCTCAACGCGGCGCTGGACGCCCTGCGCGGGGTGCTGCCCACCCTCCCCGACGACGCCAAGCTCACCAAGATCGAGACGCTGCGCTTCGCCCACAACTACATCTGGGCCCTGGCCCAGAGCCTCCGCCTGCCCGACCGCGGCCTGCGCCCCGGGCCCGCCCGCCCCGACGCCCCCCGCGCCGCCCCCGAGGGCAGCCTCGGGGCCCCCCAGCCCCACGCCCCGCCCGCCTGCCCGGCCTTCCTCTGAGCCGCTCCCGGCCCTAGACGGACCAGACTCGCCCCCCAGGCTTCGCTGTGCACTTTGCGGGACTCCCTTTGGAGGGGGTGGGTGGGGGGTGGGCAGGAGGCTTGCCGACCCCCGGGCAGTCGGGACAGGAGCGAAGCGCGTACAAAGTGCAAAAAACTTTGTACGCGGCCGGAACGACATCCCAATACGGCTCTGCGCGCTGCGTACGCTGCAAGGCTGAAACGCAGCAGCTAAGGCAAACGACGTGCCTGGACAAGGTGGGGAAAGTGTCGAAACGGCACGGCTCATGCTCATAGAGGCTCTCGCCATTGTAGGAGAAGCGGTAGCCAAAGGATTTTCAACGGGGTTCCCGGCGAGGAGACGAGCCGCTTCGAGGTCACAATGAACAAATCTCCATCAGTCCCTCGACGTCCTCTTGGGCATTCATTCGTTCAAATATTCTCCCGTAACGGGTAAGGTTTCAAAAAAGGCCAAATCGTTATTATTTCCCACCAAGGGTAAGAGACATCACTTCCCACTTGGGGTAAGGATCACAGTGTCGCTCATTGGGAACCTCGTTGAAAATCCTTTGGATACCACTTCTCCTGCAATTGAGAGAGACTCTATGAACATGAGCTGGGTCGTTTTGACACTTTTCCCACCTTGTACAGTCACGTTGTTTGTCTTCGCTTGTGTGTTTCAGCTTTGTAGTGTATATAGTGTGTATAGCTGTATTGTTATGTCGTTTTGGTAGCTTATAAAGTTTTTTGCACTTTGTATACACTTTGCTCCTGTGCTGAGTTCCTCATCCTCCCGATATTAGTACAGTGGTGTCTATTTCTCCCCCAACCACCAGGTAGTAGCTGGAGATCTCCTGCTATTACAGCTGATCTCCAGCCGATAGAGATCAGTTCACCTGGAGAAAACGGCTGCTTTGGCAATTGGACTCTGGCATTGAAGTCCGTCCTCTCCCTAAACTCCGCCTTCCTCAGGCTCCGCCCCCAAAACCTCGCGCCAGTGGCAAAGAGGGACCTGGCAACCTTAGTTGCCAACCTCCAGGTGGGGGCTGGAGATCTGCTATTACAACTGACCTCCAGGTGACACAGATCAGTTCCCCTGGAGACAATGGCCGCTTTGGCCTTTGGACTCTATGGCATTGAAATCCCTCTGCTCCCCAAACCCTGCCCTCCTCAGGCTCCACCCCCAAAGCCTCCCGCCGGTGGCAAAGAGGCACCTGGCAACCCTACACCCTTTCTAGAGACATCCCTTATACAGAAATGGCCTTTTGCCAGTAAATCCAATGCCACATGGGTGTAGGGGAGTGACAGTTTTGGGACTCAGCTGTGTGTCCCCTCTGGCTAGGGCCGGGGTCCCCAACATGGTGCCTGTGGCACCCTCCAACACCTTTTATGGCACCCTCCAACACCTTTCCTGGTGCCCACCAAGTGCTTTTAGAAAGTGGGTGGGTCCAGGTGAGGTTTCCAGGTGAGCCTAGCCAGCACACACCTGCCTCTTACCATGGGAGAGGCCAGCCAGGCTCCTTTTCTCCCTTGCCTGAAATTTTGTCTCGGGGAGGGAGGGGAGAATAATTGCACTCTACTAGATCACTAATGTGAGAAGTCCACGTGTGAGGACCGTGTCCAGCGTTTACCTTTGGAAATCAGTGGGACTCTAAAGTGCAATCCTAAACAGGTCTACTCAGAATCCTGGCCAGGTCTATTCAGTGTGGCCTTAACCCTAGGAAAGTGTTCTTAGGAAGCATACTGTATTTGTCTGGATTGCGCTTTTTTGCAAATAATAATGACCTGGAAACAACCAAGCCCTTCCTACTGAATGCAGTTGTTTGAACAGAGCCCAGATTGGTTTTAAACCTCTGGCTTCTTGGAGACCCCCAGTTTTGCTCTGGTGCTGTGAATCTGGAGTATCTCCCCCCTCCTCCCCCTGGTTTTGCTGTCACTCTCCCAGAGCCCTTAAACTTGTCTTGAAGGGTGTACAAATCTGCCATAGCTGAGAGATCCTGGAGCACTTAATGTTGAGCAGTTATCCCTTGTGCCCTTTGGCCACCCTGTGACGGAGACTGCGATCCTGTGTACACTTGCTGAAGGGCCAAAGCACATGTGATGCTGGGGAGATGTGTCTGAATGTGAGAGTGGATTAAAAAGCAGCTACACCCCCTTTCTCCATGGACCAGGGCTGTGGCGTGGCAGAAAGGATTCTTTTATCCCCCCCCTCCCTTGCCGTTTACTTGATCAGAAATGCTCCCCTGGGTTGCTTTTAGTGACAAATAGGAAAAGTACAGATAACTTTCTCCCTCCCAGGGTTTACAGCAGGGTGGGTGGGGATTTTTGCAATCAGGGAAATGGCATAGGTTGATGTGTTAACTCTCCCTTTTCTACTACTGTGACCCCAGTTGAGATCGGGGTCCTTACAAAGCTCAATCATACATCTGGAGATCTGAATATAGATTCCCCCCAGTGATAGTAGAACATACAGTGTGCGTGCATAACTTCAGATTGTGTGTGTGTGATGGGGGGGGTGGAATTTCCTCTTTTCAGTGCACGTTGTGGATGAAACGGGGATGCTAATTTGTGTTGGCCACTGAAAGCATAAAACGGTCCAGGCAACGATGAGTTCAGAACCAGGACCACTGATAGTTTTCCTGAATTAACCAAGCAGAGTCGAAAGTTGCCATGTTGCGTGCAAGTTGTTAACTCAGTTGGGACAGGCAGTTAAAAGAGATTTTGATAATTTGCATGCTGAAGGTCCCAGGATCCGTCCTTGGCATCACCAGTTAAAAAGACCTCCTTTTCCCTGCTGAGAAAAACCCTGCTTGAGACCTTGGGAAACCACCACTGGGTCAGAGGAGTCACCGAGCTAGAGGGGCTCATTCAGCATAAGACAGCCTCATGTGTTCTGACACTTCTCAGAACAAGGAACAACAATTCTAAATAAACTGATCTGGAATTAAAAATGGCAGGGAAGTCCGAGGGACTCACTCTGAAAGGAATAATGTGAAGATGAGGGGAAAGACTGAGAATACTTGATTCATCCTAAGATACTCTTCCTACTCTGGAAGCTTCTGGGGTACCTGTGTGTGTAATCAAAAATATCCACACCTTTTGGTCAATTTCTGGTTAAGCTCTTATTTTCTTTTGCAATGGTAGTGTGTCTGCAAGAATAATGGATCCCTTCTATTTTGTATTGGGAAATGGTAATTTATAATAATTTGTCACTATTTTGTATTTATTGATTATATTTCAGAACAAATATATATTATATACATATGTTTGGTACATAAAATTATTTTGTAAGTGTCTAGGGGATGGCGAGAGGGTGAAAATCAATATTCACTGGTGATGGGGATTAAATGTTTTTTAAAAATGAAAGTTGTCTCCTTTAAACTTGACAGATACCAACCCCCCATGCATACATACATCACTCTGAGGACAGCTTTACATGCCACTTAAGGTGGCAAAACTGCTGATTTTGTGTGCCTGTGGCATTCTGTAGTATGCTCAAATGTGCACTTTGAAAATGCCTCTTTGGCAGTGTGAGCGGTGTAGTTTAGAAGAAGAAGAGTTGGTTTTTATATGCCGACTTTCTCTACCACTTAAGGGAGAATCAAACCGACTTACAATCACCTTCCCCTCCCCTCCCCAGAACAGACATACTGAGGTAGATGGGGCTGAGAGAACTGTGACTAGCCCAAAGTCACCCAATTGGCTTCATGTGTAGGAGTGGAAGACAAATCCAGTTCACCAAATTAGCCTCTGCCGCTCATGTGGAGGAGTGGGGAATCAAACCTGGTTCTCCAGATCAGACTCCACCACTCCAAACAACTGGTCTTAACCACCACACCACGCTGGCTCTATTTAATGTAAGCTGCATATCTTACATATAGCTTACATATACAGAAAGCTAACACCACTGAATGTGTCCTATGTGAAATAGTTTGGAAACGCACACATGCATGCAAGATTGGAAATATGGTATGGAGACAAAACAGTGTACTTGGGCAGGATAAATGCATGAATGGAGTTATCCTTATGCACTCTTCTATCATAATGGGCACAACTCTGCTTTTAAGCCCATTGAAGGGTTAAACTCAGTTTAGGATAGCACTGTAGGTCCCATTAATTTCAGTGACATTTAACTTTCTCATTGGCACAGTGGGAACTGAGCTGATAACAAATATATGCTGTTTGGAGGTGAGGGGCATTTGCAGCAGGGAGAGATCCAAGGGCGGGACTGGGGATGCAACTCCGCTGGTGAGACCGGTGTCTCTTTTTAGTCTTTCTCCTACACTACATACGGCAGAGAAAACAGGTACATCTTTCATTTAAAAGAACATGTGAAGGGAACATTTGGATTTTGCTGAAGGGTAACATCGCATGTTAAATGGGGTGTTCATAGTGCCCCCTTACTATGCGTGAAAGGACAATGGTTCAGGCCTTTACTATGTTGCAAACATAAGCACATTTACAAGGAAGTGCATCCCACTAAACACATTGAAATTTACGTGTGGGAAGGAGGAATGGCCATCCCCATATGTGGACCTGTGACACATCCGTCTCAAAACACACGTAAACATGACATTTGTCATGGGAACACATGAAACGTTTACATGGAGTCATCAAAAGCATGTGGCAGCTCTAAACCTTCCTGGCATATGTAAATTTAAAGACCTTTCTTTGAAAAAAAAAAGATGGATCACAATGTGGGTCATTTAAACTAGGAGAGCCAGTGTGGTGTAGTAGTTAAGGTGTCAGACTAGGACCTTCAAATCCCCACTCACGCCATGGAAGCTTGCTGGGTGACCTTGGGCCAGCCACACACTCTCACCCCAGACCCTGCTTGGTATTTGGATGGGAGACCTCCAAGGAACACCAGGGTGGTGACCCGGAGGCAGGCAACGACAAACCACCTCTGAAGCTTCTTTCGACTGGAAATCCCTACGGGGTTGCCATAAGTCAGCTGTGACGTGACAGCCAAAGCAATCAACAACAATAACACACCAAAACAAAACCCTTCTTGATTTTCAGGAAACTACATCACTGTTCTTTCATGGCTTCTTAGTGGAAAAAGCAGAGTTTTGATGCTGATGACATGAGGTTTCAGTGGAGGTCTGATGTGAAGCTTTGGAAAACTGGGATAGAAATATTTTATTAAAATGATCTAGTCTTTCCGGCATGAGCGGCTATCAGAAGACCAAAGACAGAGGAGAGATGGTGGGTGACTTGTCTACCACACCTTGCACTCTTTCACCGTCGTGTTTGCTGGCGAATTCCCATAGTCGGCATAACCAGAATCCTCTCTTTTCTGTTTGCCACACGCTGGATGCAACCCAGCTCCCTTAAAATTCAAAGTTGTTTCACCTCCAGCTTCAGTGGCCGTTGGATTAATTGAGTGAACTCAGGAACAGAGGACATTTTAGGACCTTTGGTTTGCAGTGCTGGTCTTCCTAGAAATGCACCTCCCCTCCCAGTCAAAGAAAGGTAACCACCCATTTGTTGACACCTCTCATCTCACAAGCAAACTGCCTGGCTGCTCAGCGAAAGGTTCCCAGTTTACTTCAAAGGTGATATATGGCACTAATCAAAACCCGGATGAAGGTTAAATAGCAAACATGCAGATGAAGGACAGTGTTGTTTAATGCCTGGGGATTTGATTGAATTGCTGGAGATTAATGCGTTCTTAGTGGTTTGCAAAGATCAGTTGTGTGCAGGAAGAGCAGTGCATGCACCTGGAGCCTGCAGGCAGAGCGAGTGATGGTAGTTACGGGAAAAAGTCTGAACTTTCACCCACCAAACTGGTGGAGATTCACATTGTAATAAATAAAAATTATCCTGCCCTGCTTGCAAACTTCTCAGTGGTGTAGGAAGTAGGTAGGAACATAAAGGGTGCTGCTGGATCAGACCAGTGTTCCTTCTAGCCCAGCATCCTGTTTCACACAGTGGCTGACCAGTTGCCCTGAAGGGCCAACAAAGGCCAAGGCCTTGCCCTGAAGTGGCTTCCTAGCACCGGGTTTCAGAGATTGACTGCCTCTGAATATGGAGGTTCCCTTTACTCACCATGGCCAGTAGCCTATCTGGCATCTGGACAGCCATTTCTGGGTGACAGAAAGCAGAGCGCAGAATAGCCATTTGGTAGTCAGAAGAATCAGACCCAATGAGGCAATTCTTATTGGCCCATGCCACCTACCCAAGTCAAAATGTGGCATCTGTACAGCATAAACACCTAAAGGAGGAAGAAACTCCACCTTGACATGTTAACTGGTGATGTTATTCTTCTTACAGATGTATAGGCAGCTCAAAGGTTCAGATGTAGCGAACAAAACATTGTGGCCATTCATTTATTTGGGCTCTGTCTTGGAGGGAAATCTTTGAAATGAAGAGCAGAACAGTACTGTCTGGATAGTTCTCCATTATTTCAACAAGGTCCGCACAAGCCAATTTAATAACCAATTCAAGCTTTCACCTGTTTATTTATTTAGCATCTCAGTCTATAAAGGCTCAGAGAATATTGCATGGTATAGTGTTCCATTGTTTTGTCTTAAAAACTGTAAATGTTCTATACATCTACAAGCATGTGCTTCAGTCTCTCCTGTTGAAACATCTAGAATTTAAGGATTCATTCCCTTTGCGGGATGGCTGTCATAAAGGGTCATACTGTCGTAAAGTGTGTCATAAAGTGAGTCATACAGCATGGGTAAAAATATTTGAATTTTTTAAAAAAGTGCTGAAGGATTCCCCTTTCTACCTATGGTTACTGAATACAATAATTTCTTTTTCTTTAAAAGGTGATGGTGGATTTTCACTTCCCAGCTCAAATTTGTTTATAAAAATGTTAATGTAATCTGACATTTTTTCAACATTTCCATTTAGGATTTTTTTTTAAAGGCAGAAACGAGTATGTATGTATTTATTTACAACATTTATAGTCTTAAAGCTTAAAGCAGCCCTTTGGGAGAAAGCCCTAGCTGGCTCCGATACCCTGCCACACAGAAGTATTTGTCTCATCCAGAGTCAGTACCTTCAGTACGGTCAGTTCTGTCTTTGAATCCACCACACTCTTGGTCCCGATCTCCAGGTCTCTTTTCTTCACGGCGGCATGCTTCAGAACCACCTCTGAAGAAAGCTAAATCTAAATCCAAGCATGTAGACAAGCCATCTCATCCGAAATATATGGAACCCAGACCTTTGGTCCTGACTATTACTGAAGAGGAAGAAGAAAAAGAATTGGTTTTTATATGCCGACTTTTTCTACCACTCAAGGGGAAATCAAACTGGCTTACAATCACCTTCCCTCCCCCTCCCCACAACAGACACCCTGTGAGGTAGGTGAGGCTGAAAGAGTGTGACTAGCCCAAGGTCACCCAGCTGGCTTCATGTGTAGGAGTGGGGAAACCAAGCCAGTTCACCAGATTAGCCTCCACTGCTCATGGGGAGGAGTGGGGAATCAAACCCGGTTCTCCAGGTCAGAGTCCACCCTGTTTTGCTGCACAGGTGACATCACCAGACATCTGGGACTGAGCTCTGTCTCCACCCAGCTCGTCCTCTTCTGGAGCATCATCCTGATTGGCTCCACTGAGAGTTGGCGTGCCTGCTGGACAGAAGAGGCAACCCAGGACCTGAGATCAAAGAGCCATCCACCATTGCCACAACACTGGAGATTGAGCTCTGGTCCCCAGCTTTATATTAAATCATAATATATTATTTCAATTGTGAATCCTTTGGGGGCAGAAATGCATTTGGGAAAAGTGCTGTAAGCTACACAGCATTACGTCAATCAATCAAGCCATGGGACAGATGAGGATATAAAACACCCAAGAGAGATTGAATACACAGGGAGCAGCAGTTACACTGGGAGGAATGGGTGGCTGTGTTACAGATCACTGTAATAAAGCAATATGTAGTTGAACAGAATTTTTCACAGGCTTGGTGTCCATCTTTTGATGGGCTACAATTTATTTTTTGGAATATAATCCTTGCTGAATAAGATTTAATGTAGCAAGTTTGTCTTGCAAGTTACAGATTCCAGTGAGTTTCTATTAATTTCCTCCTGTCCTATTTTTCTATTGAATTTTCTCAGTTTTGTCTACTGACTTAAAAAAAAACAAAAAATCCAAACCAATTTCTGCCTGCTCTGTGGCAATTCTCCCTTCTACAACCCCAGAGTCTTTGTTTGGGTTAAAGAATGCACAGCTTCAAACCCATGAATCTTGGATTTTTTTTCTGTCCTTCTCCTCCTCCTCCCCAGCATCCCGCCTGCAGTAAGTAGATTTATGGCACCTCCCTTTTCTCCGCATTCTCCCGCTTTCCCCTTTGCAAGGCGGCCCTTAGACAAAAGGAGGTTTCTGGGCCAAAAGGCAATTGTCATGCTAACCAATGTCAGTGGGGTGGGGGGAGCACATTAGCCAGCCAGCAAAGAGGTGCCATTGAGGCAATTTGTAGAACAAAAGAAATTTGGTTATTTGGAAACAAAAGCCCACATACATTTTCTCTCTCCCCTCTGCAAGAAAAGGCAACCTTGCAAAACAACCGCCGGAGCTGGGGCTCCCTGTCTGCCTGGGATTGTTTTGGACCCTCCCGATGGAGTGACTTTCACTTCTCAGCTTGGGGGTTTATTCTCCCTGCCCCAAGGGTCACGTTAAATGAGGTTCCCTGTTTCCTGAGGGTGGCTGAGGCCTCTTGCTGTGTGGAAGAAAGGGTGGGCCCCAGTCTCTGAAGTTAGGAACTCAGCCAGACCTTAATGAAGAGACCAAGTGCTATTACAGGGAACTTGGGACTGAGCTCCTCAACAGGATCAGGCCCTCCTAAATGGGTGGCATGGCTGGTCGATATTCTCCATTACCAAGGGAACAATGGGTGTGCATTTGCAGATCCTCAAAACTGGAAGACTTGCCTCATTAGATCCTTTCTTGCCCCCAGTACGATGGTCCTAGGGCCAAATTCTTAGCAGGAATATTATCCATTATTACAGAATATTCAGAGGAGGATAAAATTAAATGTCTGCTGTCTTAAATAGATGCTTATGTAACACATAAGGTTTCTTCGTTTGCCCTAGTGGAAAAGAAAATAAGATCTAAGGTTTCTGAAGGAGCTATCAATTAAGTTTAAAACGGCGAATTAGTATATGTTAGGATATTTTGGTATCTGTTTTAATATTTTAACAGCTGATTTGGGGGAAAGAAGGGAATAAAAGGGAGGGGCAATGCCCCTCCCTTTTCTCTTTAAATGCCTTGTTAAAGTTTCTCTTTAAATGCCTTGTTAACCTCTAAGCACATTTCCTGTGAACTAAATCCCATTTAATCCCTTATTTTGGTCATATTATGAGAAGGCAAGAGTCACTGGAAAAGACAGTCATGCTAGGAAAAGTTGAGGGCAGCAGGAAAAGAGGAAGACTCACCCAACAAGAGATGGATTGACTCTATAAAGGAAGCCACAGCCCTCAATTTGAAAGACCTGAGCAAGGCTGTCAAAGATAGGACATTTTGGAGGATTTGATTCATAGGGTCGGAAGTGACTTGATGGCACTTAACACACACACAAATTTCATTGATTACAATTTCCATGGGACTAAATTAGCATCTGTGAGCCAGTCAAAGAGTATTTGGTTAATGGATGTATCCAATGGTGGCTGGTGAATTGAAATAAAACGGTGCTGTCACTATTAACCCACCAGCATATCCCCCTCCCAGAGAGCCAGCGTGGTGTAGTGGTTAAGGTGTCAATACTAGGATCTGGGAAACCCAGGTTCAGATCCCCACTCATGCCATGGAAACTTGCTGGGTGACCTTGGGCTAGTCACACACTCTCCGCCTCGACACTGGCAAGTAATTGGATGGGAGACCTCCAAGGAATACCAGGGGTGTGACATGGAGGCAAGCAATGGCAAACCACCGCTGAGCATCCCTTGTCTTGAAAATCCTGCAGGGTCACCGTGAGTGGTGACTTGATGGCAAAAAAAAGAATCACCCTCCCAAACTAAGCTCAAGTCCCTCCTCTGACTTTCAGTGCTATCCTAAGTAGAGTTATACCCTTTCTAAGTCCATTGAAGTAAATGGGCTTATAAGGGTATGACTTGCTTAGGATTGCTCTGTTAACTCCATAGCAGTTGGATTCCTTCCCACATCTTTTGCTTCTCACATGATTTTTGCTTCTATTTCTAGCAAGCTCCTACTCCAGGGCAAGGCCGTGGATTCCTCTTTTTCTCCAGCACCTGGCCTATATCATTTAGTCTCTAGGATATTACTCTCCCTTATCAAGTTTTCAACTGTAATAATCCTTCCTGTATTCATTTTGCAATCAATTGCCTGCTCAAATAAAAATGTCTTAAATCCAGACACTGGTGTGAGCATATGGCAGCAGAGACTGTGGACGAAAATGCATGGGAGGTTTTGCCTTGGATTTGCCACTCTCTAGATGTACAAGACTCACAAGACTGCTCTCAGCAGTCATAGGAGTCAGGACCAGTTCAGACATAAAATGGTCCCTATATGTTTGCCTTGTAAGATATAGGCACTGTTGCAGACAAGCTCACAGACTGGCCAAGTTAATATGGAAAAAACATGTCTGTGAATTGGTTGGTGATTGCCTCAGTTTCCATGATGGTAGTGGACTTTTTTGAGCTGGCACCATTGTGGGAATGTGAGGGTAGCGGTTAATTCAGATGGTGCCACCAACAGAGGCTAGATCTGTGTGCTTAGTGAAATTGTTTCATTTTGGTTATTCCAGTTTTTACTGTAGGTAAAGAAGGAAGGAAGGAAGGAAGGAAGGAAGGAAGGAAAGAAGGAAAGAAAGGATCTCCTATGGGATTATTTCCCTCCACTGTCACTAAATCTGCACAGCCCCCTTTCCATCGCAGCCATAAACCACAGCTATCTTATCCATGTATTGAGGAATATTGGGAAGGATGCAACATGGGGAAGACTGTGAGAGGATCTTCTTTGTTGTTTACTGACATACATTTTTTAAATTTAATTTTTACCCCCATCCCCCCAAAAAGGAATTTTGGCTAGTTTTTGTGCTTTGGATCAGTCACATTTACCCTGATAATCTTGCCATGGCTATGAAACATCTTCGTACCAATATCAAACATTAAAGAATTCATGCAGGAGCAAAGTAAATATCCATATGATAGATTTCAACTATGCAATCTAGTCTGTATATCAGGTATTGGTTTGGAGTTGCTCTTTCCTTTCACTGTTTATGCATCAGCACAATACTTTGACAATCCTTGCACCATATTACAGAGCTCATTTCCAACTCTCCAATGAAAGAATGCTTACGTAAACTCACCCTTCCAAAGCCCTTTCTTTCCTTCCCATTAAAGAATCTTTGACCAATTATGAGCAGAAGAATTAAACAAGGGGGTGCAGAAAAGGAATTAATTCCCTGCAACCTATTTGGATCCACCAGGTTAATAAGAGAAGTCGTTTTTTTACCCAGTTGGGCATCACACGTCCGTGGCCCAGAGAGATTCTGTTAATGAAGAAAAATCAATGCAACAAATGCAGCTAGAAGGGAAAGCAAGCCACTGACCATGGTGCTGAAAGAGGAGAGCCACGACTAGGGGAGATTTCACTCACCAACGACACAAAGCAACCTCGGATACGGCAAATGATCACTGCAAACTGCTAGTAGAGCTTAGTCAGTCATCATCTGATTGTGTATTTTTGTAATGCCTCAAAGGGATCTTATGCTCAGATTGTATTTGGCATCTATGTGCTGTGCAGCTTTTCTAAGAAGATCCTTTTGGCCGTTGCTAGCATTAATTAACCCCAGTCAAATGTGGCAGCGATTGTGCATGACCAGGCTGCAGTGTGCGCTTGTGACATCCGATACAGATTTTCAAATTGGAGATGCTTTGCTTATGGGAGAACTTGATAATGCTGTGTAGAAAGCAAGAGAGAGTTATTTTCCAATGGGAGTCCATAGCACCTTAAACAAAATTTAATTCTTGCATAGGTTTCTCTGAGTCAGAGTTCACTGCATCAGATAAAGTGAGTTGGATTCACAAAAACTTCTGCTGGAATAGCTAGTTGCCAACCTTTGTTTTAGCCCCTTTGAGTTCAGCCCCAACAAATGAAGCCTCTTCTTAGGAAGCCCAGTTTGAAGAATCTCATCCCTCCTTTGCGTATTCATTAGAAATAGTCAGAGACTTTTTCACTTCTGAGTTCATTACTGCATGCCATCATCTTTAAACAAAGAACTGGACCCTTTCCAGTGCTGTAGGGAAGATTAAGATGATAATGTCTAATTTACATTAAATTGAAGCTTTGGTTTTATTATACCACTTCTCCAAATCCAGATGTACTTGTATTAGAATTCTGACCTCTTGGGGATTTGCTTTTAAAAAAAAAAAGGAACATTTTTTATTGTTTAAAAAATTATTACCTTTTTTTACACAGGAATTCCACAAAGTGGTATGCAATAATACTAAGATAAAACAGATAATGTAATAAGTGGAAACAGCCAGAAGCAATAAGCCAAATAAAAACAGCCTTAGGATCAGAAAAGCCAATTGTCAAAATCAGTGTTTGAATTACATGGGGGCCACAACTTCGTACCTCATGAAACCAGCCCTTTTGTTACAATTTTGGAAGGTTCAGGGGGCCATAAGTCCATTCTCTACTTCTATTCCAGCCCCCCACCCCACCCCAGATCTCTGTGGCTCTATGGCTGACAAGAGTTGTCTGGTCTCTTGCTCTGTATTATTTTGCTTTTTGTTTCCCAATTGACAGATATTGTAATTCCAGGTAGAAGAAGAAGAAGAGTTGGTTTTTATATGTCGACTTTCTCTATCACTTAAGGGAGACTCAGACCAGCTTACAATCACCTTCCCTTCCCCTCCCCACAACAGACACCCTGCGAGGTAGGTGGGGCTGAGAGAGCTCTAACAGATCTGTGACTTGCCCAAGGTCACCCAGCTGGCTTCGTGTGTAGGAGTGGGGAAACAAATCCAGTTCACCAGATTAGCCTCCACCGCTCATGTGGAGGAGTGGGGAATCAAACCTGGTTCTCCAGATGAGACTCCAATGCTCCAAACCACTGCTCTTAACCAGTACACCACGCTGGCTCTAGGATCTCTCTTCAGTTGGCTGCCTGCCCTCCCCTCTCCCCCAATGCACTTAGTTTGGTCAGATAATCCCTCCTGCCAATTAGTCTCTTCCTTCCCCACCCCAACCCCACAGGGTCTACTACATGCACTGGCGAAGGAACCAGCGCTGGGTGACTCCAGCATTGGAGCTGTTTCACATTCTGGACCCTCACCTCTCACATGCACAGTGAGTGTAAGGGGGGCATTGCTGCTGCAGGTCTGGGGTTTGCTCTTGATGAACTAGACTTTTGCTCTCTCATGTTGGTGATTTAAGCTGGAGTAGGAAATTGGTGGTTTCAGTACACTTTGTAGTCTGAACAGAAGAGGGCATAAAAATAGTGATACACATTTTTGTACATTTTTGGTTCTTTATGTTCAAGAATTCTTCCCACCTAAATTCTTTTTTTTTTAAAGTTCAGCAGTTTTGCCAGATTTTAGTCAGCTAAAATGTGAGAATTCTGCAACTACAATGTTTAGCATTTAGCACCTTTCCAACTGTAATGTCCCATTATGTGAAAATTGTGTTGGCAAAGTGTGGAGATAAGATTAGAATAAATTATTTAGAGAACAGAAAATCTCAAAATGACTGCAAAGTGCTTTTATTCATACCAAATATTTTCAAATGGTTAACTCGTTATAGTCTGGAACTCTTTATTTCCTAATTTACAATCATTTAGTAAATATCAGCCTGTCATCAGCATAATAGAAGAATGGTTAGTTGGTAGAGGTCAGGTCAGAGAAACAAAGCTCCTTAATCCCCAAACCCTGAACAAATGGGCATCAATAATGCTATTTTCTCCAACAGGTTTCATCTATAAATCCATCGTGTTTGGCAACCACAATTTTGTCCCTCAGCATAAGAGAACCCACTGAAGCATTAAAGTTTGACTCAAACCACTGAAAGTGAAGATAATTCACAGTGGGTAGCCGTGTTAGTCTGTCTGCAGTAGTAGAAAAGAGCAAGAGTCCAGTAGCACCTTAGTGAGCTGTGGCTCACGAAAGCTCATACCCTGCCAGAAAATATTTTTGTTTGTCTTTAAGGTGCTACTGGACTCTTGCTCTTTTCTACCACTGAATGTGAGAATTTAAGAAATATCCCTATGTAATATTCCCAAGCATTTTCCTGACTGTTGTTCATATGCCCTTATAAGCCTGGCTCACAGTGACACAAGAATTCTAAGAATAATTTGTACAGCACCCTTTAGGAATAAAACTGGGAGTGTGACTTACAAGGTCTAGTAAGGAGGCCTAAATTTTGGCCAATCAGGGGTTAGGGTCTGTGAATTTTATTAACAATCCTCCTACTTCCACCTCCCCTGCCCCAATCTGAATACTGATCAGAACTTCAGTAAGATTACCATAAAACAGAAAAAAAATAATCACCAAAAGTTCTGGAAAATAAAAAGATGTGGTGGCTAAATAAATTATCACAAGTGACTCATGGATCAGTCTGGGGAAGAGATTCTAAAATGTGATTTTTCCAGCTCATTTGAGTTTGGCATTTATGTTCAAGCACACATGCTAGAAGTGAGGTGATCTGAGATTGGGTAAAGAGAGTGGGATTTTTCCTGCCAGTTTATAAGATCTTTACCATAAATAAAGACCCTGGCCTATTCACCCCATTGGCCCCCTCCTCTTCCGTATCATGGATGGCCAATAGGATATACTCTCCCAAGAGATGAAATGGTAATACTTCTAAACTGTATTGCCAAAAACCTTATGCCCTGCTATAAATCCATCACTGTTTACTATTAATATAATAGAGTTAGCAAAAGAATGGACTTTATTGTCCATCCTGACAATAGTTTGCTAGAGTAGGATGCATTGTAATAATGAGGACAGCGCACCAAACTGTGTCAAAAACAGCAATAAAAAATTCACTCAAAATCAGGAGAGATCTTAGACGTATAGGTGCCTTTTGTGGGAAGATGGTAATAAGTCATAGAACCCAGCAAGATATAAACAAAGCAGGGCCCTGCAAAGTTGGTAGTAAGTTAATTTTTTTAAATGATTATTTCACTGAAGTCCTCCTGAGAACATTTTACTGCACCACAGCCTACGTTTCCTATGAGGTTGAGCCTTATTCTGTATAATACAGAAAATTTACAACTTCTTGGAGAAGTAGAGAATGTTTTAGGGTTCTGAATGCATCTCCCCCCCCCCACCCCCACCCCAGCCCTGGCCTTTGCGTGCACATTATTAGGTTAATCATTGCTTGAACTGGTTGCTATGGTTTTGGCAAGCCCATGGAGACTTGATAATGCAGACTGAAAGACTTCTCCATTTATCTCTGCTCAGTGTTTAATGCGTGATGGTTTCACTTCTGTTCACCAGGCAGTCCCAAAGCCGCCATTATTGCCAAGGCTTCTTTCCGTGCTTTTTGATGCGGAATCAACAGGTGGCCATTTGGAACACATCCATTTTGTACCCTTGCAGCATCTTGCATCTCTGCAATATTTTAAACACATTGCAGCATCCTCCCCCACAAATCTAGACAGATTTTGCTGATGAAGACAGCACTTGTAATGTCTTTTTAAAAATGATGTACATTGGACTCAATCTAGCTACAGTTAGTTGTGATTGAATCCCATTGCTTTCCATGGGGCTTAGAAGAAGAGCTGGCTTTTATATGCCTACTTTCTCTACCACTTAAGGGAGAATCAAACCGGCTTACAATCGCCTTCCCTTCCCTTCCCCACAACACACACTCTGTGAGGTAGGTGAGGCTGAGAGAGTGTGACTAGCCCAAGGTCACCCAGTTGGCTTCATGTGTAGGAGTGGGGAAACAAATCCAGTTCACCAGATTAGACTCCGCCGCTCATGTAGAGGAGTGGCGAATCAAACTCGGTTCTCCAGATCAGACTCCACCGCTCTAAACCACCACTCTTAACCACTACACCATGCTGTAAGTTTGTCATCACTAACTTTAGCTGGATTACAGCCCACATGTAGAACCTCTGTTACATGTGCAGTCTCAATGGACTATTATCCAGATAGGCTGATGCACATTCACAAAGCTGCTACTCACATTGATGTGAATAGAGCAGTTTGTTCATGCAGGAACACTCACTGGAGCTCATGTAGAACTCTAGGTTAGAGGCACAGCCTGAAGGGTTGGTTTTTTTTTTTTTAAGGTACTGGTATAGCCTCAATGAAATTCTAGAAATGCCAGGCTTTTCATTAATTGCTTATGGACAGACTCTTTTGAGAGACGTTCTTGGCTATGGGGAAGACAATGCCAATGGCACCCCCCATGTATCAGCTCTAGTCCTTGGTTGGCCACTGTGTGAACAGACTGCTGGGCTTGATGGGCCTTGGTCTGATCCAGCAGGGCTTTTCTTATGTTCTTATGTTCTTGCATCTCCATCCCACCTTTTCCTGCCTTTCCCCTTCATTCTGATTTTCTGTCAAGGAAATAGGACATGGTCTATTGTTCCTTTCTTCCTACCCATAGCCCTCATCCATCAGTCTTAACCCTGAATGGTGATCCAGAATGATCTCATGATTGATGGTATTGAAAGCTGCTGAGAGCTCCAACAGACTTAACAGGGCTACCACCTCCCCTGGTCCATCCCCTGGTGCAGGTCATCCACCGAGGAGACGAAGGCCATTTAATTCCCACAACCAGTCTTGAAACCAGATTGGAATGGATCTGAACAATCTTCTTAATTCAGGAATCCCTGAAGTTGCCCAGACCCCACTCATTCAATCACCTTGCTCAAGAATGGAAAACTTGATACTGGATGGTACATATTCAACTCTCCTGGGTGCAGAGTA
Source organism: Euleptes europaea (assembly GCF_029931775.1). NCBI lineage: Eukaryota > Metazoa > Chordata > Lepidosauria > Squamata > Sphaerodactylidae > Euleptes > Euleptes europaea. The sequence goes on along the minus strand of NC_079316.1, from coordinate 92,370,036 downwards.
GGTTTCTTTAGGAGTGGATACACCACTGCCTGCTTCAAGGCAGGGGTGACTATCCCCTCTCTCGGGGAGGCATTTAGTGTCTCCTGGACCCAGCCCAACAGCCCCTTAGCAGATTTAAACAGCCAAGGGTCATACAAGCAGGTGTTAGGTCTCAAACTTCAAAGAACCCTCTCTACATCCTCAGGCTGGACAAGCTGGAAGTTATCCCACACAACTAGACAAATCAGCACTTTGGAAATCCGACCCTACCTCTGCTAATGTAGAGTCCAAGGCTGAAAGGATGAAAGAGATTTTATCCGCAAAGCTTTTAGCAAAATGATTGCATTGGGCTGCAGAGCAATCCTCCTCCTCCTGTAGGCCGGAACCCAACAAGCCCCTGACCACCAGGAAGAGTTCCACAGGTCTACACTGTGCAGATGCAATGGTGCTGCCACAGAATAGGCTTTTAAAATGATCTTCATGGCTTGTTGGATTAATCCCAAGTCTTTCTCTATTGTCGCTCTAGCAGACTCTCTTGTCTTTTCATTATCTGCAGCTCCTCAGTAAACCAAGGGGCTGCCTGGGCTCTTAGACTAGGAGATATCACGTCAATTATCCAGGTAATTTCCTTACTCCAAAGGTCAACCAGGGCATCGACAGGAGCACCAACCATATCATCAGGAATATCCCCCAGTGCCCTCTGAAAACCAGTCAGATCCATCAGGTTGTGAGGGCAGATAACCTTACTCGATCTTCCACCCATGGATTCTTGGCATTCTGCAACATCCTCTATCTGGCTGGTTCTTAAAATTAAGAAAAGGCGGAGTGGCATATAAAGATGCCTTATGTAAATTTGTATTTTAATAAGATGTATATTGGTAGTATGTAAGCTATTTTACTTATGGATTAATTGTGTTCTTATTTATATTCTGGTCTATGACTGTTTTAAATAAACTTGACTTGACTTGACTTGTCTATCTGTTCTTTGTGCCTGCCTGCTGCCCTTCTTCCTGCCCCTCCTTTTACATTGTATCCTTATCCCTTTTCAAGTTCCTTTCTTTTTTGTCCTCCTTCATCCTGCGCACTCTCCTGCTCCAAAAATCTTTCCTTCCTCTTTCTCTGCCTCTCTTTCTCTTGAGTTTCCCTGTCCCTAACCCACCACCCCACACAACTGCCCCATCCCTTGGTCCTTATGGTGGAACTGAGGGGTACCATTCTACCTGCTCTTGTAGATTCTGGGTCATCGGTCTCGATGTTTCTTACAGGGTTAGTCCCACCAGCTCTCCCAGTGGTACGCAAGGCCACGGTGTCTTGTTTCCATAAACATATAGAGGAATACCTGGTAGTCTGCATATCACTCAAATGGAACGGATGACAGCATAACCTGGAGGCAGCCTGGGTACAGTCCCTGCCTTATCCACTATTGATAGGATTTGCTGCCATGTTGGAAATGATTAGAGGGAAGGTGGCAGCGAATCCGGGTTTAACCACCTGTGTCCACGATGAAGAGCAACCCGGTCCATTTCATGAAAACCCCAAACCCAATGAGGAGGGACAGAGAGATGGTGAAGAGGACACATCAACAGAGACTTGGTCGGTGGACCCAGCCTTTCAACAGGCAGAGCTCCAAGACTCCACCCTCGAGGCCCTGTGGAACCTGGTGGTGGTGAGTGAGGGGACAATACAGGATGAACGTCGCATGGCCAGGACCCCACAGGAGAAAGGGGAATGGTAGGAGAAAGGGGTATGGTATTGAGTGATCCAGGGAAAAGGGCAGGAAGTATGGCAGTTGTTAGTGCCCCAGAGATTTAGAACTAAGGTCTTAGAAATAAGCCATGATCATGCCTGGGTGGAACATCAGGGGATAAAGAATACGTTGGCAAGGGTGTTAACCCATTTCTTCTGGCTGGCAGTATCCAGGGAAGTAAAGCAATACTGTAGGTCCTGTCCTCAATGTCAGAGAGTGGGGAGGGGACCACCACGGGCCCCTTTACATCCTTCGCCCATAATACATACCCCATTCGAAAAAAATAGCCATGGATTTTGTGGGCCCTCTGCCCCGAACGACAAGAGGTTGTCTATACCTTTTGGTACTAATTGATTATGTGACTCGATACCCTGAGGCAGTGCCCCTTAGCACCATGCAGGCTCTGGGGGTTTGTTGGATGCTCTTGCGGTTCTTTGCCAAGTGGTCTACCCCTACAGATTTTAACGGACCAGGGGACCTCCTTTACGACAGCCATAAACCGAAATTTGTGTAAACTCTTGGGCATTAGACAGACATTTGCCACAATTGCTCATCCTCAAACCAATGGGTTGGTTGAAAGATTTAACCAAACACTCAAAAACAAGTTGCATAAATTAGCGGAAGAAAAGCCAAATCAATGGGATCTGTACATAGACCCTGTGTTGTTTAAAGTTAAGGAGACCCCACAAGCCTCCACCGACTTCGCACCCTTTGAACTTCTTTACGGCCAGAAACCCCGGGGTATTTTGGATGTGATGCAGGGGCAGTGGGTGGTATGTCCCATGGGAGGGCCAAGAGATGACCGAATATCTGCAGCAGTTACAAGATCGTCTCGCAACCGCCAGAGATTTGGCAGCCCATAACCTGGCCCAGGCTCAGGCAGGGCAAAAAGCATGGTATGATCGTACTGCATGCAAGCGCCTATTACAGGAGGGGACTCAAGTGCTAGTAAAAGGATATATATTTGGACCCGGAAACAAGGGAGCCTGGTGGGGCCCTTACACCATTAGAAGGGTACTTGGACCCTGTTCATATGAAGTCCAATGGGGACCCTCCAGTCACCAAGTTAAACCCCTACACAGAGATGACATCAAAGAGTGGGTCTCCAGGATGAGTGTCACCTTGGGAATCCTCCCCTAATCTTGTCTGAAGGGGGGCTGGCATGGCAATGTCCTGTTCATCCAGATGAAGGACCCTGCCTAGACTCAGAGGCTTATCGCACCGACAATTTACAGCATATTATCATCGTGCTCGGTGTGTGTGTTTTGGATGCGTATTCTTCATTTCTGATCACACCGTGCCTGTTAAGACTGCTCCCAAGACGGTTTATCGTCATATCGTCATATCGCAAGGAGGAGCGTGGGGGAGCACTGCGTCATGTCTACGTCGCTGATGCTTCCCCGCCTCCCCTCCCCCTTTTTCCCACGCATGCGCAATATCATTGATCCGAAGGAGCGCTGTAAGCCATTAAGAATTGCCTCATTTGCACGGCAGGGAAACCCTAATCACAACCTATGCAGGCATTCCCCCCCCCCAAAAAAAACACCAAAAAAAGCCGTTCCTTGCACAGTGCTAATCACAGAGCTGCAGTCTTTTTGGGCATTGGTCCAAGATCTTGTATTTTTTCGATGGGACGAGCACATTAGAAAAAAAAATTTTTGAGAGCAGGGAGGCAGCGGGAGAAAAGGAGGAACAGGCGGGGAGAAACTTTGTGCCGGCAGGAAAGCCCTGACTTGTGTGTGTGTGTGTGCCAGCGCTCTCTCTATCCCTCAGTCTCTCTCCCTTCCTCCTGCTGCTGCTTCCCCCTCCCTTATCTGCCACTCGCAGCAATCTCGCTACTTTTCCAGCCCTCGCCCTCCTCTGCATTCCTTTCCCCTCAAGCCCACGAACCGTTTACAAAATCCACTTCAAGGACATTCCATATGAGGGAAATGTTTGATTGGGATCTGCACAAATAAAAATGGTTGATCTAATGTTCCAACGTTCCCATGTTCCTTTGTAAGACCACAAGCACTTGGGGGGGGGGGTTAAATAACAATAATGATTGGTGGATGCAAACGGGAGGGGAGGGGGAAGGTGGGATGGGAGGAGAAAGGCTTTTCATTGGGTGTTGCAAAAAGAGGGGAGGAGAACTGAATAGCGTATGTAACTGAACGCACCCCTTGGTTGCCGGTTTTGAAACGACATAACGAAATACATCGTGGTATAGGCGTTTGGGGAAAAAACAGATGTCTGGCGCTTCCAAAGCATTTCCAAGCCGAAATGGGAGGTCTGAGGTGCGATCTAACCTGGATAACACTTTTTAAAAACGTAGTATATACTGAGTGCGTTAGGCTCCCCAGATTTACCAGAGGGACAGAGAAACTGCCTAAAGGAATTGGTCCAGTCCCTACCCCCAGTGTTCTTGGCCACCCCAGGATGCACCACCTGGGCAGAACATGTCATCGACACTCCTCCAGGGAAGATAGTCCGAACCCCCTGGAGACTGATACCATTCCGATGGTGGGAGGCGGTCAAGACAGAGGTAAAGAAGATGTTAGAATTGGGGGTAATCAAACCATCATGGAGTGCATGGTGCAGCCCCATCACCTTGGTACCAAAATCTGCTGGTAGTGTTCAATTTTGCATCGACTACATTTGGCAGCATTGTGGAGAAGGAGCAATCGTGAGCTAAGTTGTGAGCTGGATGTCAAGTGAAACCATCACCAAATTGCATCACCTTGTGTGAAACCCCACAAGGTCCTTTCACTTTGTCCATTTGAACTGACCCTTAACCTTTTATTGCTCAATCATGAAGCTGATGAGATATGATCGCCCTCTTTCCTTGTATCCTTGGCTTCTGCAAAGAGGCACCTCCCCACAAAATATCATACCAACGATGTTCTCTCTCATACTGTATTTTCATTTTGTCCTCTTTTCACAATATCTTTCCCAGTCACTTGGTGATGAGACTGCGCCTTTGTGCAGAACTTACCAAAAAATGCAATTTAAAGAGTAAGGTTAAGCCCTGCAAAATCATTTCACTGTAAAAGCTAAGAATTTGGAGTCTTTCACATGGGCAGAATTGAAAAGTCTCTCTCTCTCCTTTTCCAGCTATAATGACAATCCAAAGAGTTCCTGATAGGGTTTTAAAAGATGCTTTCATTCACTGTCCACCAAGCATGAAAATCTAGCTCATTTGTTCCCATTATTTGGGAGAACGACCTCACAGGGCTCAGTTCAATCTAAAGCCAGTTGCTGAAAACTTGTCACTCACACTTTTAACTCCCCCTTTTTTTTGTTGGCCCCTTTCTATTTTGTTCTTTTTTGGTCCCTGCCTCCTCCACAGCCCTGCCCTCTTCTGCATTCACAAAGACAAGTCTGGGAATCTCTTTAAAGTTGCAGTGCCCCCTTTTTAAATCCACGCAACAACAAAAACATCAGGAGCTGAAAGGAAATGGCAAGTTTGTGTAAGATGGAAACTGTGTCCCGCCTGGTCAGTGGTCTCTACATGCTGATGGATTTAAAGGGGGGGGGAGGCTTGGGCTTGAATTGTGAGTAGATATGACAAGAGGCTATTGTTTCTCTTTGGGCATGAGTTAAGTGTCATCCTATTAAAAGGAAGTAGGCCTTTTCCTCCCTGTGTCCAGAGCAAAGGACAACAATGAAAGTTGATACCTTGGGGGGGGGGTCTGAAGAAGACACAACAGAGAGGAAACACAAAGAAGGGTGTCTAACATCCTCCCATGAGAAAAGTTGGGTGTTCGTATTGGAGCTCTTTTTGTCTCTTGAGAACTTCTTACTGATACTTCACTCAAGCAAGATCGTCCATACTTGTTACAGATTAGTGCTTGGGTCAGCAACACAGAAATGTAGAGAATGAACCTTGGAACCATGAACGTTCCTTCTGCTCTGAGGTAAGGAAGGCACCTTGAAACATTGGATGATTCTCACTGGTTGCTCAGGGAGACAGGATAAAAAATGTCTCCTGGGCTGGACTCGCCCTTTCCTCAGTTTGAAGTCTTCCCAAGCTACAATGAGACAGGAAGGAACCAGAAGGCATACCTGACTAGACAAAAACAAACAAACAAACAAACAAACAAAGAAACAAACAAAAACCCAGAATGGGTGCTAATGGTTAAATGAAAAACAGAAGGACAATAGAAGGACTGCAGGGGATCACCAATTGACCCAGGTTGTCCTTCTCCCTTTAAACATTCTTAAACCTTGATTCAAGATTGTTCCATGACCTGAACGTCGATCAGTGCCCGTTAGGTGCAGGGCAAAGTTGAAAAACATACTGTCATTTTACTGACTTCTTTGATTATTTTATTCCTTTTGGGGTGGGACAAGATGCCCTCCTTACCTCAGAGCAGAAGAAACTTTCATGGTAAGTAACCCAAGGTTTGTTCTCACTCTGAGGAGGAGGGCATCTTGAAACAGTGGGAACTCCAAGAGCTGTGTCCCATTACTGGGTGGGTACTAGTCTTCTTCCACCATTTGTAGAGGAGCTCTTCATATGAAGGCTGCATCCGCTGAACCAAAGGAATGTATTCAGTATTGTCTGACTAAGGCAAATATGGGAGACTGCATTGTTGTATGCATAACTCCTCTGTCAAGCTTGCCTATGGAAAGGGGAAGGAAAATGGGGGCTACGCAAGGTGTAGAGTGTGCAGTGATGCCTGTTTGATACATTGTCCAATACTATGACAGATGGACTCTCGAGACTTAAACTTCCCTTCGTTCAGGAAGGTCCCAGAAGAGATCAAAACATTGGACTTACTCATGGATTGGTTGCATCAGATATAAGCGCAAATAAAACCTGCAGGTTGAGTGTGTGTCATACCTTCTCCTTGAGATGATATGGTTGTGGACAGAATAAGGAAGATGGAATAGTCATTCCTTATAAATTGAGCAGTTTCCATAAAAGATGAAAGTAGGAACAGGGCATGGTACTACCTGGGCTTTAAGAAATACACACACACATAGAACCTTCCTGAACAGTAGGGTTCTCAGTTTAGGTACCCCATGGGTTGACACAATTGGTGTCGGGGCGAGACTTAATAGGAGCCTTCTCAAGCTTATGGGATATTCCATAGAGGAAAAAAGACAAACATTAGGCCTTAGACCAAGGAGAAAAGTGGGGGGGGGATCCATCCCTTCCATTCCACCCTTGTGAGGTGATACCAGGAGAATTTTCTGGGCGATAGAGATTAGAGGCTAGGGCAGATAGCCTGCCTGCGGAAGCCCAGTCTGGGCACGGCCTGTTGAAGAAAACTTGACTGACTACTCATTTGTCTGTGAACTGTCTTAGCTTATCCCTGTGTTGGTTCTGTGGGAAGGAATAGGTGTCTTAGATAAAGATGGGAAGGAAATAGCCCCAGTGTCTGAACTTTATTTGATCCTCCAGCAAATCTGGATGAGGCAAGTAGGTGATGTGAAAGACCTCTGCCTGAGATCCTGGAGAGCCACTGCCAGTCAGAGTAGACAATACTGACTTTGATTGGTTCAGTATAAAGCAGCTTCAGGTGTTCAACAAGGGAACAAATCCCTGTTTAGCTCCTAAGGTGTGAGGAGCTCGAGCTATCCTGGTCCACCTGGGTTGGTTAGCCTGCCCCCAACAGGAAGGTGCAAGTACAAAAATGATTAGCACTGTATGAACGACAAGTCAATACAAAAAAAACAGCACAAGCTCTAAACTAGCAAAAAGCAAATGCTATATTCTAAAGTTTGAGTACTGTGTATCCCCTATTCTGGTAATTGCTGGGGTAGGGAGAGATGAGAGTGGGGAGGAGAGACTGTGGGTAGAAACTCCTGTTCTCCCTGCAAACGTGCCTGGGCATGGTCTTATTCTTGTCCTTAGTTCTACCGATATTTTAGTCAATTTGCCTTTGAACAGTCCAGTCCCCACTCTGAGGGTTGGACATAACCATGATTTTGTGTGTGGATAGGCTTGTCATGCCCTGAACCACAATGCCTGCCTTTTTCTTTGATAGGGGAAGGTGGCTGCCAAGGGTAAGGAACTCATGATGTCAGAGATACAACAAGGAAGGAGACCCTTGTCAGACCACAACTTGGGACGCAACAGTCCTGAGTTTAATTTATAACCTTTGGCGCAGGCTTACACAGCTCTAGTGATGATGGCTAAGGACACTGTTGCTTGAATATAAAAACTGGTGCCTGTGCGCCTTTTCAGGAGCTAAGAGAGCTCTCCTAACCAAGGAATCTTGGTTGATCATAAGCCTGAGATAGGGGGCACCTCCCCAAGGTCACCTACGGCATACCCATGGCGCGGGAGATGAAGGTATCAGGCCCTTTGGTAATGTTAGTAGTGATCTGCTTGCCAAGGGTTTTTCCCCATCGGTCTTGACCAGTGACTCAAACATGCTGGGAGCAGCACTAATTTGACTGAGGCTATATGTATGTGAAAACCTTAGAGCCCTAGGCCAAGATGCCTTGCTCTGGTTCCTCCCCTGAGCCCAGAGTTTTTGACTAGACCAGTGCCTTAAGGGCCGTGTTGGGCAGGGAATAGTGCTTGTCTTTGTAGAAAGAATGGTTATTACACCTCAATTTGTCCTTCCTCCCTTACCTCATCATGAGGGGCGGGAGGGGGAAGGGAACATACTGCACCATGCAGCTGGAGTGGGGCCCAATGGGCTAAACTTCCTAGCCACCTTACCGAACCCTTATCCATGGAACTGGGCTTGATAAGCACAAGGTCCCATCTTTATGTTTTCCTGATCAGATAGTCCTTGAAGGGGGGACCCTGCATTCCCCTAATGAACATGGAGGGAGGAGGGCAGTTGAGAAACTGGAACTCCTTCTCTAGGGCATTCATAGAGTCACCATAATCAACATGCAAGGCTGGGTGCCCCCCACCGTTCAATGAAAAACTCAGCTGGAGCCATCTGCTTCAAAAGTCTGCCCTCTGGAGAGCCGGGTATACTCTCAAGGCTGTAGAGGACCGAGCTGTTAGCCGAGGGTGCTTCATTTGCCAGGCCTTTACTGGTTGCTGCATCTGCACTTTTTCCTGTGGCCGAGGTCAGCTCTCCCTGCTCTCCTCCATTTTGCTGTAAAAACAGCTGCAGGAGGTTTCATTGCTCCTGGCCCCCCTCCTCTGTTTTGCCGTAAAAATGCCTGTGGGAGGCTTTGTTGCTCCTCCACGGCTATGCCTTGAGTGGACCCATCTGGGTCTCCCTCTGAGGTTAACCTGTCTTCTGCGGTGCTGATCCGCCATTTTGTTTTGGCGGAAAAAACACTGAGAGGGAAAGAGAAACTGCAGAGGAGGCCAAGGTTGAGAGGAGAGAGGATGAAAGCCAGCTCAGAGGTGGGATTAGGAACGAAAGTAAGAATTTTAAAGAAAGAATAGAGTCTGGTAGCTTTCTTAAGTTAAAAAAAGAGCTATTTGCAGCAGAGAGCTGCTTCGCTGCTGCTCTCCCTGTGCTAGGCAGGAAACAAACTGAGGAAGGGACAATTCCAGCCCAGGAGACGGGAAGTTGAAATTTGATCCTGCCTTCCTGAGCAACCAATGGGAATCACCCAATGTTTCAAGATGCCCTCCTTACCTGAGAGCGAGAACCACTTGGGAAACATCTCCAGTAAATACGGGTACCAGAAAAAGCCCCTCTGCACCACCTTCTTTCATTCAAAAGATTTAGATAAAGAGGGGAGATTTAGATAAAGATTTAGATAAAGGTTGAAAACGCACGGTCACTTTATCCTCCTTTAATCCCTGTTTTAGCCAGGATCGAACGCACATTAGGTGAAACGCATGCGTTCAATCCTGGCTGAATCCTGGCAGAAACAGGGATTAAAGGAGGATAAAGCGACCGTGCGTTTTCGCCCAAAGAGTCCCTCATTCTCCTCCCCAGAGTGAGTCCTCAATACAACTTAAGCCTCTGGCCACATCCTCAGACTAGCTTCTGCTGCAAGTTCAAATAGGTTTGTGTGGGCCTGATCGTGATCGTTCCCTCCTGTGAGACACCTGGGCCCATCCCAGTCATCTTAGCCCAGGCCGTTGCTAGGGCTGCACAGCTGATGTTTTCTTGTGGCCTTGACTTTGATGACAGCAGTGATTCTCTCCATCTGTTCACCAGCACCGATAGGTGTGACTTGCACAAGGCTACGCTTCCCCCCCCCATTGGTGGGCGGGTGGATAAGGCTCCTGCACACAGACAAAGCATTTGAGAGAGGGAGAGGCAGTCTCATGCAGCCCTCAACACACACACACACACACACGCTTATTTATTTCCTTCATTTATACCCCATTTTGCTCCCCATTGGGGAGCCAAAGTGACTTACATTACAACATTCTTTCTTTCCTAGGTTGAGCTTGGCACCCCCCCCCCCCCATTACTGTAGAGTTTTATTGTGGCTCAGGTTACTTTTTTGAAATGGAAATGATTCCTGATTGCCAATAACACTAGCGGAATTTTACTACTTGGCACTTGTGCTATCACTACCACATCCCTACTTTTAAAGTTATACTTTTTTTTTTTGAGTAAGTTGATGGTGTATCTGCATAAATGCATGTATTTCTTTTTAAAAAAAGGCTAGCTCCTCCACTGCAATGTAAAGAACTTTTATTTCTTTAAAACATTTCAGTGGTTCGAGTACATTCACCCTCCTCAGGGTTCTTAAACCAGATCTGATATGGCTTGTCATGTGGAAGTGAGAAATTACCACCTACTCCATCTATTATACAACTATTAAAGTCCAGGATCCCTCCACCTGTTTCGCACCTGTTCACCCTCCATAAATCTTTGGATTATGCTGTCATTTTAAGTAACCAGAAGGCCATCAAGCAGGTAAAAGTAGGGCTTATCTGGCCATCACAACTCTCATTTTGAATCAAAAAGCAAGGATACACCTGAGGGCAGTGAGTGGTGGATACAAAAACAATACAGAATCCAGCCACAGGCAGAACCTATCATGTACAGTTTGCACATGTCTCCTGCAGTGGCCCTCTTCAAGCCAATAAGAGTTTCAATAAGGCTTGAAATAGTTAATCAGCTTAATTTGAAGATACGATCAGTAAACATATCAGTTGATGAATCTTCCGATTAAATTAAGTTGGCAACGTATTCCTTGTTTCAAGGAGCTCCCTTCCATAGTATTAAAATGTAGTGCTCCTTGCCATTATGTGTGTGTGTGTAAAGTGCCGTCAAGTCGCAGCCGACTTATGGCGACCTCTTTTTTGGGGTTTTCATGGCAAAAGACTAACAGAGGTGGTTTGCCAGGGCCTTCCTCTGCACTGCCACCCTGGTATTCCTTGGTGGTCTCCCATCCAAATACTAACCAGGGCTGACTCTGCTTAGCTTCTGACATCTGATGCAATCAGGCTAGCCTGGGCCATCCAGGTCAGGGCCCTTACCATTATAAGGGTGGTATATTCTAATGAAATACTGTTCTGACACACTTAATATGTCATTTTCTGATGGCCTTATACTGTTACCCTTATTTTGGAGCTTTTCAAGGGGCAACCTTAGTTGATGAGGTCTGTGGGCAACAATTTTCCACAGTGAATGAAAATGAGAACATGGTATGTGTGGGTATGAATGGAAAAGCAGTTAATGTGCCAATGATGTCACAACATATATGACTGACCACCTCTTTCTTTTTGGGAATATGGGTAGGCTTTCAGTGCCATCCTAAGCATAATTCTGTGCCTCTAAGCCCATTGACTTCCATGGACTTAGAAGGATTTAATTCTGCTTAGGACACCACTGTTTGTTTAGTAAATTGTAATTTATCTCAGACTTTCTTCAATTTTTTTAGAAAGGCATTGAAATTTTGGTAGCCACAAATCCTTTTAAACTTAAGCAATTAAAGGCAGGTGACTACTTAACCTCAGCTGTTTAATTCATGCTCACTGAGGTAATTCTCATTGTGATCACAGTTTGACACAAGTGTTTGCCCATTACAGGTCAATGTGAGGGACTAGAAGGAAAAAGGAAGTTTTAGGAAGAAACAAATGCCCCATGGCCCCAAATGAAAAAAGGGACACTGATGAAAACTGGGAACTGCTTTTTTCAAATGTTCCCACAATTAAGAATAAGGTAATTTTTCTGAATAATTGAAATAATTGCAGAGATGAGAGGAAAGACACTGTCTCTTGCAGAGGACCACCGAAATATAGCCAGAGATGAAGTAAATGTTGGGGTGGGTGGGAGAAGACCCGGAAACCAAGGAAATAAATATAGAGAAGGTATAATTATATATGAACCAAAATTGTTATTTAGGTATCTTCATTGATAAAGAGAATCAATATAAAAGCAACAACAAAATTAAAATAAAATAATCCAGGATTATACATACATGCATAGGGTCTTTCAGTTTTCAACGCTTTGAATAGTAGCAAGACTGTTAGAAGATGGAATTTATCACCCTGGAAAGTTTATAAGATATGTAAAACTGATAATGCTAAATGTTGGCACTATGGAGTCCACAAAGATTATTTTTGTCATATGTGTTGTTCATGGGAGAGAGCAAGCACTGGAATATGGTAATAGCTTCAGACTCCAATTCTTGTTCCTCTGACATCTTCTGAACCATGTAACCGAAGAATGAATTTGAAACATGGAATTGGGTTCCCAGTGTGTCCACCAAATTTTCCCCCGATATCTCATTGTGCAAGAGAGATACATTTTACAAACAATGAAAAACACAGAAAGAATATTAAAAAGGCAAGTTCAGCCAACAAAGAGCCTTCTTTGCTTGGCCCAATAGTAGCTGATGGATGTGAGTAGAAAACGGGAATTGACTGAGAAGAACTGCAGTCAAGAACCTCTTACTGAATTCTCAAGAACTCTTAAGAGGAGTTTTCTGCTTTCCTCTTATCAGACTGCTTCTATGACCATTGAAAATACTTGGAATGTTTTGGGAGGGGAGCCAGATACTGAAGGGAAGTTTTAGATAACATTTTATTATGTTCGCTAGTATGTTATTGAGATTGCTTGTTGCAACCACTGAGGGTACACATAGAGTATGAGGAATGAGGGTTCATCTTGTTATTGCCTGAAGTAATTTGATGAAATGCATCTCACCTGAGTAGCTCTCAGTATGCTACATAATGTCCCTGTTACCTTATTCCCTGTTTATAAATCCAGCCGTGTTAGTGCATTTGCAAAGCTCCAATGGCACAGTCCTGTTGATTCCCCCTTTAAAGTAGCAATAAAAACCAAGCACTTGAAGCATCTTTGCATATAACACAGAATGGTATGTGCACAATCATGAATTTTATTCCCAAGACAAATAGACCAACACACATACACACACCGTCTCATCTCTTTGACCTTCTGAGTACCAATCCATCATTCATAAATATTTCAGGGAACTATCAGCCCCAGTTGCTTAGTAACAGCAGGTAGAGAGAGAAAGTGAGCAGAAGACCACACCCCTGGGCTCATTCAATCTTTTTGCCTGGTCAGCAAACAGCCTGCTTTAATGCATAGCTCTCTTGTACATGAATCAGGAGATTAATGAATTAAAACAGGTGTTTTAAGCCTACAGCTAGAAACACTGATAACATTTCAGGTTGAGATATGGCCTCAAGCACCTGGCTGTGCCCACCTGGAAATTGGGGTGGTCTTTGTTGATGAGGCAGAAACATAGTATACTCATTACCTTTGGCTGCCTGTCCTTTGATGCATCTGGCTTGCTCATAGATTCCTCTCTGCTTGCAATCAGTAAGATAATATTCAATGTTCAAAACAATAGTGAAGAAAAAAGAAACGAGGAACTGATGCTCTCTGGGTAGGGATACTCGTATAGTTACAAGGTAAAAATGAGTCTCTGGGTCTTAGCATTAAAAGTATCTGCCAGTGTCCTTGAGTCAAGCCCTGTTTCAAATGATTCACATTGTTAACATCATATGGTGTGTCACCGCAGATTGGTGTATCTTATTGCATCCTTTTTTTTTAATTTAAATTTTTTATTGGTGAACAACAATAACAATAAATGATAACAGCAAGGGAAAGAAACAGAAAAATGACAATCTTCATGATTTAAAACACAATATATCTATATGCAGTATAAGATAACAACAGGATTCCCAGGGTCGGATTTAGGTTTGATGAGGCCCTAAGCTATTGAAGGTAATGGGGCCCTTTATATGTCCAGCTGTCCTTTGTCAACAACAAATTGTCGCTGTTTTTTATGTTGAATATATGCTATATGGTAATTTATATATAGAAATGAGCAAACCAGTGATATTTTAGGGAGCAGGCTAGCAGGCGGGCTCATTACTTACATCATAGGAGCCTACACAACACAAAGCACTGTTGCTGTATGTAGGTTTTATTTTATTTGTTTTTTATCTTATATTTTGGAAATGTACATCCAGTTTTTTCCCCTTTAATTTATTTGGGGGCCCCCAAGAGAGTGGGGCCCTAAGCTATAGCTTGTTTAGCTTATACGTAAATCCGGCACTGAGGATTCCTATGTTACAGCTTATTTCTTCATATTCACTGTTCCGTCCTGACTGAGCACAACACATTCCCCTTTCTCGCCCTTATTTATAAAATTCTCTATTTTATTTATAGTTTGTGACCGTAACTCATCTAAACTTATCGTATCTCTATTTTTCTGATACGTGGTTAGCTTAATTAAAACATATATTTCTTTAACTTTAACCAGCCATTCCTCTATCTTTGGAATCGATTTTTATTTCCAGTGTCTGGCAAAGGTTGTTCTAACATCCTTTCTTGGCTCCTGTTTTGGCTGTTCTCAGGACTGATTCCCTCCATCAACCTGTGGCAGCATGTGGATTTTGCTTGGTTCCATATAAGACAATGGAATGTGTGGAATTAAATTGCCAAGAAAAATGAAGGATGTATGTGAGGAAGCCCTGGTGGAATCATCTGAGAAAGTAAACTTACAACCCATTCCTGAAAGGGGGGGCAGTTAGGCAGTGGCTGGAAGCGATGCAGCCACGCCACCTCCACAGAGATTTCCCGGCTGCCGAAAATAAAATAAAAGGAATTTAAAATATAAAAAAAGTAAAATGCCCTCATTGAAAACAGCGAGGCTACGACACCAAAAAAGGTGTCGTAGCTAAGCTGCTGCAGGAAGGGGCATTCCCGGGGCTAAAGGGGTTAGGAAGCTGCCTAAAAGCAGCTCTGCCCCCAGGAACGCCCCGGGAACACCTGCCAGGATGCAGACACAGGGACATGCAGCACTGGAATCCTGCCAGGAAGTAGTGCTGGCGCCCGAACCCCAAGCAGTGGTATGGTGTCCTGGCACCAGCAAGGATGTTACCTGTGATGGCGTAAGTGCCCCTTATCATGGATTAAATGGGCACTTATGCGGGTGCGGGGTCATGCCGGCTCCTAAGGAGCTTGGCTCCCCCATTCAGGAGTGCACCCTTAGTTTCCCTTGGATCTAATCCCAGAGTTCAGCTTGCCCCACAAAACTAAGCCTTTGGGTTTTTTTATACCACCAAAATAATAACTTTCTATTCCTGCACAGAAGTTGGACTGCAAACATTCTAGCAGCTCAGAACCCCTCAGCAACTGGAATGTTTATGAACACTCAGTTCCACTGCACTGATCAACGTCAGATTCTTCATTGCCTCAAATACAAAATCGATAACAAGCATGCACATTATCCCCCCCCCTTTTCTACCACAAGTGATCATGACTGAAATGTCATATGTAGATACGGTTTCTGGCAAGCGCACCTTACAATTTGGCGAGCTTGCCGTTAAGTGAACTTGCTGAACTCCAGTTTTCTGATTCAATGAGAGTTGTGGGGCTGTGCTGTAGGTCAATGGCCTCGTATGCGCCTTCTTCAACTTAGGTTCACAGAAGCATGTGTGAGCCAGACCTGGGATATGGCAGGGCTGCGAGAACCTGCTGCGAAAAGAGCCTTTGCATCAAACAGTCTGAAAGCGTGTGCATGTATCGGGCGGCCGGAGACTCGATACTCTTCCCACTGTAAACAGCAACTTGCACTCTGCTTCCCTTCCCCAAAACATTCATACAAACAAGCCAAGAAAAAAGGCCGATGTAGATCTAAATGGGAGGCAGACAGTTCAGTGTTTGACCTTGTGGCTCTGGTAATGATTTAACAAGACATTCGTAAACCTGTCGGGCGAGTACGTGTGCAGTTCTTGTTCTCTGTGTGGCAGGGGAGCTCTGGCCAAGCACTCCGTTTGGGAGGAGGGACAGAAGGGAAAACCTTTGGCTTGCCGCTTGTAGGCTCTGTCCTGCCCCGTGTCCCCCCACCTGGCCTCTCTTCAGCCATCTGCTCTGGCTGGCTGCTTCTATTGATCAAACACCACTCAATAGCTCATCTTCCCCCAGCCAGGCCCGGAACAGCCAAGGTTTCCAACCTCATTGCCCATTAATAATTCCATGGGGACTGCTGCCTTTAAATTTATCACTTCTCCTTTAAAAATAAACCATTGTTCATGTGCGCCCGCCTTTCTCCCCATTTTAATGCTGTGGTATTTCATCATTTCGCTCAATGACTTTCAAACACACCCCGCTTTTCCTTACTAGGTCATATGACGCCTGAGGCCTCCACCCTCACTCCCGGGGTAAATTCCTCTCCAGCGATATTTCTCCGAGCTTTTTCCCTTTTCTTTCTCAGAAAAGCAGTTTTCTGATATTTTGGAAAGTATACATGATTTAGAAGATAAAACCTATTTCCTTTTTTATTTTTTTGAGAACTCGGTATCAGGGATATATATTAATCCACACTGAAACTCAAGGAGTCGTTCATCAAACATGGAGGAGCATAATCACCCAATGGGATTGGGACCATCACCACCATACAAAAACGGTGTTTGCACTAAAAGTACTGCCATACCTGAGGGGGATTATCTGGTAGGCTGCTTGAGTGTGTCACCCAAGTTTAATTATCTATATGAAGCTGCTGAAATACATCGGAGTTTGATGAGACAAATATCCTGGTGACATCCACCTCTTGTTCCCCCCCAAATTCTCTTGAGCAAGGGTCTGTGAACAAGTGTCCAGGGGCTATCATGACTAGATGAAGGAAAACAAAGGTGAGTCTATATGCTTGAGGGTCCATGCTTACTACAATTGGACTTCTCTGTCCTGAGAACACTGAATATTCAACCTTGTGATGCTACGGGACCTGGTTTTGATCCTGGCTATGGGCCAGGGCAACTTTTATCAGCACTGACTATATCTTTTCCTGGAGGATTAGGATGTGGTCACATGCCATGGTAACTTCCTTGGCTACTGCAGGGTGCTGTGTGTGTGTGTGGGCTTTCCTTGAAGACTGTGTGTGAGACAGAATGCTGGACTAGATGGATCACTGGTCTAATCCAGCAGAGCTCTTCTTATGTTCTTTGTGTGTGTGTGTGTGTGTGTGTGTGTGTGCTGTCAAGTCACAGCTGACCTATGGTGACCCTGTAGGGTTTTCAAGGCAAGAGACTAACAGAGGTGGTTTGCCATTGCCAGCCTCTGCATAGTGACCTGCTATTCCTTGGTAGAATCCATTCCCATCCAAATACTAATCAGGGCCAACCCTGCTTAGCTTCTGAGATCTGATGAGAGCAGGCTAGCCTGGGGCTATACAGATCAGGGCTCTTATGTTGTTATTCTTCAGAAATCGACAGCTGTCCGGCTTTTGGCCTGGATAACCCAAATCAAACTTGTGCTGATGAGATTTATCTAATTGCAGGTTAATAAGTTTCACAGTTCAATCCAAGGTGATGTTTTTGACCTCATATTGTCCTAAATTGTTTGATTCATTATATACTAGAGGTGGGCTTTCAGGACCTGAGCCCACAGTGAGTCTTAACTAGAGACCTGAGAGATGTCAGCCAAAGGAGGTCACAAGTGAAATAAGTATATTTGTATATATAATCATTGTATACAGTCGTGGATCCGGTGGGGGGGGGCAGCTGCCCTGGGCAGCAGGTAGAGAGGGGCAGTGGCTTGCCTGGCTGCTGTACACTGCATCCGCTCCTCTCCAGCGCTCAGCAATGGGGTTTTATGCATTCTCAGTTTCCTCGCATCTAACTTTCTGTTTCTTCAGGGTTTTTTCCCCCCAGTTCTGCTCGCTTTTTCGCTCCCTCTAGTGGTCAATTCAATATAACACCATTTTTATCAAGTGCAAAAGCTGCTGTTTTAAACTATAGGGAGAAATGCTTCAGTTAGAGCTGAGTGATGTTGAATCGACCATCAGAGGGAGGAAAACACATGCAGAACTGAAAACCCCCCAAAGAAACAGAAAGTTAGATGCGACGAAACTGAGAATTTGTAGAAGCCCATTGTCCATGAGAAAAAGCGGAAAAGTAAGGAGCAGTAAGGCATGTACCTGAGTCATCAGACAACTGCATTTCCCAGATGCCTATGCAGGAAGGAAGGGTTGGAAACCCATCTGACAGTGGGATATGTGTAACTCTAGAGAAGCATGCTGAAATTTGCAGGCAGGGCAAGCTCCGTGATGGCTGACTGGGTCCAACACTTAGCAAGCATTACAGGATTGGTGTTAGACATCTGCAGGGTGCTTTATGATAGTGGAGGCGAAGGAGGTGGAGTCCCCACTCCTGGATCTATACAAGCTGTAAAAGAGTAAGCGGGACCATTTAGTAACAGTGTTCCAAGTTTCTTCTCTCACCGTGAGCCCCTTCCCTGAACGTGTCCTGATCATGCCGTTTACAATGCCAGGCAAGTCCCTTAGATCAGCTGTATCAGCTGCCCCCCTTCTCCCCTTCCTCCCCTTTCCTTCTTTCCTTTCCCCTTCTTTCCTTTCTTCCCTTTCCCTCCGTTTCCCTTCTTTTTGTCTCCTTCTTCCTTTCCCCTTGATTTTTCCCTCTTGTCTCAACTCCTTGGAAGAACTATGCATCTGTGGGTCATTGCTGGACACCTGTTCACCACCGTTATGGACCAGCTCACCACTGAGAAGAAATTAGTATATGATATATAGTAGGGATGTAATTTAGAACGCCATCTATCAAGTTAAACTGTGTGTGTTTAATTTATATTCTATATTTTATATTGTAAGGTGAGCCTGACCCGGTTGGGAAAGGCAGAGTATCAAACAAACAAACAAACAAACATTAGAGGTTTGACCAGGAGGAAGGTGGTGGTGGGGAGAAAGGCAGCTGATTTTCTGAGCCCCTTGTCAGCAGTTTGGTTGAATCTCTTGCTGGGATCCCTTTCCAGAATGATGGCCTTCTAAAAAAGGATCCTGCGCAAGTGAAGCCTTGATATCCTTCTGTGGGGTTCTACAGCAACGTTGCTAGCTGTGGCTGATTTCTAAAAAGAGGAAGTGCTAGGGTTTCAGAAGACAGTTCTGGGAGCCAAGCCTTCTGAGCTCACCCCAACTTTGTATTTATTTATTTTTATCCAACTGTTCCAAGCAAGCTTACATATGACTTGATACATTTATATCTCACTTTACCGCGCCCCCCGCAAATGGGAACTCAAAGGTGCTTAGAACACTGTTCTCCCCTCCTCCATTTTCTCACAACAACAACCATGTGAGGTAGGCTGGGCTGAGAGATTGTGACGACTGGCCTAAGGTCAGCCAGCGGCTGCCATGGTAGAAGTGGGAATTCACATGTTCTGCTGCCAGACTGTCCCTTATGACTTTTGATCACTATCCTATGTATGATGGGGATTGGGGGGCAGAAGCTAGAGCTTGCAATAACATCCTTCCTGCCCCTTCACCATACCTGTGACACTGATGCCCCTGGCTGTAACATGAATATAAAATCCAGTTAGTAGGGGCTCTGTTTATGCAGTCAATGTCAGCATCTTATTTGAAATCAGTTCACAAATTGGGCCATACCCATGGGCTGTGTGAGTGAAGAAACAGGAGTGACAGCAAGCATATGTCTGGCCTCCAGGCCCACCTGGTGCTTCTACCCCATCTCCAAGGTAACCTTTTACCCATTTGGGCTTTAATGTTCCAACAGGACCCCTAGATACATAAAATTCAATGGGTATGGCCCAATTTGTGAACTGATTTCAAAAAAATGGTGAAACGTGCAGGAAATTTGGGAAATTTTAACTTGGCCTTATTTTTTTTTATCTCCTAGTGACTGGTGCGGCCCTTTTATTTCTCCTTATTTACAGGAATCATGTCATATTTTTCTTTGGATCACCTCTGTCAGAGTCCATATTGAACATACACACGGGGCTGCCTTATACTTAAACAGAATCTTGGTCCACCCAAGTCAATATTGTCTATTCAGACTGGCAGCAGCTCTTCTAGGGCCGTGTTGGCGAACCTATGGCACGCGTGCTGCAGCCGGCATGCCAAGCCCTCTCTGTGGGCACGCTCGGACCCGTCGCGTCTGCCTAGGGCTATGCCGTGTTGCCGTAGTGAGGGCGCTGAGGGCGGTGCTCCTTCTCCCCAAGCCTGCACTGGTGCCCTCCCTCTCCTTGCACCCGGGGCAAGCCCCTCCCTCTCCTTCTTTGTCAGGGCGCCCCGCCCGTCTTCAGTTTGGACCGTGAGGCTGTGGCCGAGCACCTTGCCACGCCCCCTCTCAGCTGAGCTGCGGGGCAGCTCAGCTGTTTGTCGGGGCCCCGCCTGACTTCAGTTTGGACCGGGGAGGCTGTGGCAGAGCACCTTGCCATGCCCCCCTCTCAGCTGAGCTGTGGGGCAGCTCAGCTGTTTGTCGAGGGGCCCGCCCCTCTTCAGTTTGTCTGGGGCCCCGCCTGTCTAAAAAAGCATTTAGAAAATTCTACAACATTTGCAGACAATCCTACAAGCCATCAGGAAATCTACAAGGAATTTTCTAGCATTGTAGCAGCTGCAAAGGTGAATTTCAGTAACAGATTTTTACAGTTCCGTAAGATGGAGACAACCCTGTGTTTTCTTACTTCTCCAGATAAAGCCAAATTTGAAGAACTTGATCTTTCCTGCCTACACTGGTTAGATTTAGAAAATTTGGAAATGGAGCTAATAGAATTTCAAGAAAGCTCTGTCTGGAAAAATAAATTCTAGGACCTATGTGAAACATTTAAGAAGATAGAAGGGATGCCAAAGGACAGCACAGTTAGTTCTGAAAATGAAATCCTTAAAGTGTGGAATTCTCTGCCAAATAATTTTAAGTCAATGAAAGCACTTGGGATTGCTTTCCTTACTTTGTTTGGATCATCTTATGCTTGTGAGCAGCTGTTTTCAGCTTTGAATTATATCAAATCTGACACCAGAAACATGCTAACAGACGACCTGAGTGCTGCATGTGTTGCTCTCAAACTTGCAAAGTATCAGCGAAGGGTAGACAAATTATCAGCATGCACACAACAGCAAAAATCACATTAATTGTTCAAAAAATTTGACAATGTCCTCAAAGATGTCACAAAAATGGTGAATTACATCATGGCTCGTGCTCTGAATTGTCGACAGTTTCAAGCACTTCTTGAGGAGGTTCAGGCACAGTATAATTGTTTACTTATGTACAATAATGTCCAGTGGCTGAGCAGAGGACGAGTGTTGGAGAGATGCATGCCAAATGCAAACTTTTACCTTTCAATAAAAAGTTGTTTGTATCATTGAAAGCTCTGTTATTGTGTTTTTCTTTTAACGCAAAATATGTGAATGTATGAGTTGTTTTTTCTAAACTAAAACCTCAGTATTCAGGTTAAATTGCCGTATTGGCACTTGCCGATAAATAAGTGGGTTTTGGGTTGCAGTTTGGGCACTCGGTCTCTAAAAGGTTCGCCATCACTGTTCTAGGGTGTTAGGTAGAGGTCTTTCACATCACCAACTACCTGGTCCCTTCAACTGGAGATGCCAGGGATTGAACCTGGGACCTTCTGTATGCCAAGCAAATGCTCTATGACTGAGCCATGGTCCCTCTCCTATGGCACATGTACAACTGCTTTATTCTGAGTTAGATGGTAGCTCCATCTGGCCCAGAATTGTCTGTTCAGAGTGGCAGTCCCTTAGGCAGATGTCTTTCCCAGCCCTGCTACAGTATTTGATGTCCTTTTTGGTGGAAATACTAGCAATTGAACCAGAGATGCTGTTATACAAAGTTGTCCTCTGTGACACTGATCTCCCCACAGACGAATTCTAAAGGAAATCAAAATGATAGACAATAGAAGTGTGAGGAAATGAAAAAGCGTTCATTCCATTCTCCTGCCCAAGGTAGAACTATCTATCCAATGCCCCAGCAAATCAACCTAACTGATCTGAAGTACAAAAACGGTCATTTCCCCCTGAAGTCCCCGCCATCTTCACCCCATCTACCAATTGTAGCCTATTGGTTAACATTAAGTCGCCTATTCTTGTTAGGGAAGGTCATCCGCTCTGTTGCTCCTGTGATTGGTCTCCCCATCCCTAAGCAAAGCCTTAGGGCTGCTGCTAATGAAATTCTCTCCATCCTTGATCTCATGAAGGGTAGAAATTCAATCCTCCAGGCTCAGAACCTTCTCCTCTATGAGCCCAACAGCTTACTCTTTTGACAAGTGTCAAAAGTATAATTATTCATAGATAATAGATAGATTGGGAGGAAAGGCAGCATGGTATAGCCCAATCATGTCAGATCTCGGAAACTAAGAAGGGTCGGTACTTGGAAGAGAGCCCTCCAAGGAAGGCGCTGTAGAGGAAGGCAATGGCAAACCACCTCTGCTTCACATTTGCCTTGAAAGCCCCTTGCTGGGATAGCCTTAAATCAGCTGCAACTTGTCGGCACTTTACACACAATAGATAGATAAGATAATGTAAAAGTGTAAAAGTTCATTAACAATTTGTAGAGGTCAACACAATTTATTCTATAATTTAAAAGAGTTGTTCATTATATATGCATATTATATATGTTTATATTCATATTCATATATATAATTTATAATAATATAATGTATAATGTATATATATTATATATAATGTATAATAGTGTAATTTTGTACTTTTGCCCCCCTTAAAAAATGTAGATCAGTAATTTTTATCAAAGCTAGTTTTTATTAGGTGTCTAGAAAGTATTAGGTATCATTCTTGGTAGGTAAGGTAAAGGTCTCCTGTGCAAGCACCAGGTCATTCCTGACCCATGGGGTGACGTCACATCCCGACGTTTCCTAGGCAGACTTTGTTTGCGGGGTGGTTTGCCAGTGCCTTCCCCAGTCATCTTCCCTTTACCCCCAGCAAGCTGGGAACTCATTTGACCGACCTCGGAAGGATGGAAGGCTGAATCAACCTTGAGCCGGCTACCTGAAACCGACTTCCATCGGGATCGAACTCAGGTTGTACGCAGTTTTTTGACTGCAGTACTGCAGCTTAACACTCTGCGCCACGGGGCTCCTATCATTCTGGGTACCAGTACAGTATAAGGTGATGATGGTGGAGAAAAAAGAATTTTGATTGGGCATTTGAATTAGTTGTCAGTGCTTGCTATTCAAGTGACACACTCAAATATGACTTAAACTTGGCACAGTTATATGATTCTATATTTATAATTATAGCCTATACAAGCACACATCAGACTAATTATCTTTTCCATAAGAATTATTCAAGAGGGTGTGTTAGCATTTATAGAAAATAATATTATGGAAATCCAGTTGGGCCTTTAAGACTAAATTGTTTTTTATTTACAGAGCATGAACTTTAGTAGGCTATTAGCATTTGATAAAGTAAGCAATAGTCTCCATAAGTTCATGTTCCGTAAATAAACAATAGTCTTAAAGGTGTGATGAGTGCTTTCAATATTGTCTATTATATTCCTTGTTCTATGTCTGAGGTGTTACATTCACTAAATACTCTTCAATGGATTGCAGGGAGAACTGAATCAAATTTTAAATATTTTGTAAAACCAAACACAAAAAATACTCAAATGAAAAATGACATGAAAGCATCCAGAGTTGCTTGGCCTTAAGTGGATGAACTTAGGTTCATGAAGAAGGAAGCACTGATATCACTCTGTTGATGAGACATCCTAGGTCTGTTTCAAATATTACTTTTTTAAAATATGCATGTGTAAAACATTTTATGTGTACACGGACAAATGGAATGTGTGCATGGATGATACGGGCACACATCAAGGAAGATGGATTGGTCACAGCTCAGCCCTGCATGTATATATGGTAGCAGGGAGGAACAGAGGCAGATGGGCCATTAAGACCACTGGGCAAAGTCCTGATGGGCTGATGGTCTGGGGGACCACCCCTCTGCCAGGGCCATGCCAGCCCCAAAGGAGGAATTCCCTTCACCTGTATGGGGTAGATAGCAACCACCACTGCCCTAAGCTGGTGCCCTTTGCTCCATGCCAGGTAGGGAAGAAGTAGGGATGCCAGCCTCCTGGTGGTACCAACGGATCTCCCAGAATTAAAGCTCATGTCCAGACTACAGAAATCAATTTCCCTGAAGAAAATGGATGCTTTGGAGGGTGGACGCTATGGCATTGTACCCCACTGAGGTCCCTGTCCTCCACAGGCTACATCCAAATGACCAGGAGTTTCCCAACCTGAATCTGTCAACCCTACCCTCCATCCCCCATCTGTGGCCAGGGGGGACCTGGAAACCCTAGGAAGGAGGTGCACAGCCATGCTGATCTCCATGCAGAGAAGGAAGTGCACGGCTGCACTAAATCTCATGCAGCAAAGGAGATACCTGGCCAAGCTGTGCGTGGTGAAGGGCTGGCGGCCGGGGCAGCCCTCTTTCTCCCTGCCTCTCCTTTGGAGGTGGGTGGGTGGGGTGGGTGGGGCCCCTTTCTCAGGCCATTTCTCCCAGCCTGCCCCTGGGGAGGAAACATATTTTTGCCTCCACAAAATATGAGCATCCCTCTCGCAGATACAATGGGAAGTTAGTTCTGAATTCAATATGGCTGATAACCTCTGTAGCTGTCAATAAGTAACTTGTATCACAGGACTAACTTCCTTTGACTTTGCTTGGGAACTGATCTGTGTACCAATTATTGCAAGATGGATTTTCATTAGCTTCTGTGTGATCAGCTTTTCTAGTTCAGACAGCAACAGAATGCAGGAGGCTCAGCAGTTACTTTCCTAGGCTCTGCCCAAACAACATAATGAACTCATTGCATTTAATAAATCACTCTACACAGCACAGGTTCTGCAGCATGGTGGTAGGTTCCCAACGATCTCAGGTTGCAGTGGGGAAGGTGGCAATATTGCAAAATAGTAGGACCCCTCTCCCAGTATCACTGCTCTTAATGAATACTAGTGTAGTGTTGAGCCTAGTTGGACCTTGATCTGCATTCAAATCCCTTCTCGGCCATTAAACTCACTGAGTGGCCACGGCCACATCCCTGTCTCTTAAGCTAGCCTATCTCACAGGGTTGTTATTCGAATAAATTGCATAACTCCATGGATGCTGCTCTGAGCTCTTGGAGGTGGAATGTAAATGGCATGGAATAAATTTCACAAGGCTTTTATGCAAAACATTTGGCAACAAATGTACAACTAGCTAGCTAGATCAATTCAGTGGTTTGCAAAATCTTAACTCTAAGTTTTCTGCATAAAGACACCTTATAAACCACGGCTCTGTTAAAGCCAGTATTATCTATTCTGGCTGGCAGCAGCTCTCCAAGTTCTCATGTCTAGGCCTTTCACATCATCTAGTAGTTGGAGATGCTGGGAACTGCACCTGGGACATTCTAGGTACAAAGCAGACAGTCTGCCACTGAGCCATGAGCCCTCCCCACGTGCATTTACTTGCCAAGGAACCATTATGTGTTGCAGAGTACTTTGGGGTATGGCCCCCTTTACACTCTTTTGGCTTCCCTTCTTCTTTGGGATGGCCCCTGTGACTTTCATAGCTGTAGGAGAGGGAGGAATTCAACAGGGACATCATTTCTCAACGCTGCTGGGAAAGATTGCACTTCTGCGCTACTAAAAGCACCTTTGTTAATATGTCTGTGCCTTGGGCTTAAGCAGTCACTAACAAGGTGACTTATAAAAAAAACACACACAGCAGTGTGGCCTTCTCCCGCAAAGGAGCTTGATCCACTTGATCCACAAAAATCAAGGGAATGATCCCACAGCACAGAAATGAGTTTCATCTTCCGCTCATGATCTAGCTGCTATTAAAAGCACAGGGACAGGAGCTGGTTAAAAAGCTGGTGAGCACAGCCCTGAATGTTGGCTGCAATTCAGCCCTGGTGCAGATAGGCGAGTTGGTGCTGGACAAGAACAAGAAGAAAGGAAGGCAGTTCTGAGCGCCCGAGAGCGCCACTGGCAGTGTGGGATGGGCGCAGTGGTGTGCAAGAAGGACTGCTGTGCAGAACCGGCCTCGCCGGAGCCGCAGTCACGGTTTTTGCCTGGTCGATGTGTCAGACATGTCTATAGAGTGTAGTGACTAATTGGAACTGAAAGGGAACCAGGAGAGTCTCAGGCAGGGGCTCATTGCCGGCGCTCACTTGGCCATCTAGTTTCTAACCTTTTGACCTTAGAGATGCTGTTTGGGAATCAAAGTTCATTCATTGGGATGGGGGGAAAAAGGATCCTTTCTCTCCCCCTCCCCTGGCTTTCTTTTATGCCCCTTCTCCGCGGCTTCTTCACGGAGGAAGCCTCGTTCAGTCCTGCCAGAAAAGGAGAGTTCAATTAGCTCAGTCAATCGCCGGGAGAAGAAAAAGGGCACAATGGGTGGGCCTCATTCGGGCCTGCAGTGGCTTTGAAGGTATGATTTGCGCAGCCCAGGCAGAACCAAGCAGATGCTAATTCTCTCCAGCCGTGGACGTAGAGGGCTGGGCAAACCCTTCTCTCCCAAGGCAGGGGATGGTTGAACAGGCTTGCCTGAATTGACAAGAGCAACTCAAAAGGAAGCCTGGTGTGAGAGCACAGGAGAATTCCATTCATTTCTCCTCTCACTTTCTCTCACACTTCTCTTTCTTTCTTTCTTTCTTTCTTTCTTTCTTTCTTTCTTTCTTTCTTTCTTTCTTTCTTTCTTTCTTTCTTTCTTTCTTCCTTCCTTCCTTCCTTCCTTCCTTCCTTCCTTCCTTCCTTCTTTCTTTCTTTCTTTCTTTCTTTCTTTCTTTCTTTCTTTCTTTCTTTCTTTCTTTCTTTCTTTCTCTCTCTCTCTCTCTCTCTCTCTCTCTCTCTCTCTCTCTTTCTTTCTTCCTTCCTTCCTTCCTTCCTTCCTTCCTTCCTTCCTTCCTTCCTTCCTTCCTTCCTTCCTTCCTTCCTTCCTTCCTTCCTTCCTTCCTTCCTTCCTTCCTTTCTCTCTCTCTCTCTCTCTTTCTGCCCCCTTCCCCATTATCTCGAGTGATGATACAACCATCCTTCCTTCTTACTCTTTATTACTGTTGAGAAAGGAAAGAGTGGGCAGGCAAAGGAATGCGGGGAAATCCTGACCATTTACACCCGCAGGCTCTCCCCTTCGTCTTCATGTCTTCAAATTCACACCTGCAGTGAAAACCTCAAGGAAGGCACATTTGGTTAGAAATGCGAATTGGTGCTGGACGCTATTCCTTGCCTAGGCCACTTCTTGGAACAGGTGAGGGATTGTGGGACTGAATACTCCTTTCTCCATGGTAGGGCTGCCAGATGCCTGGAGTTGGCGGAGGAACCCCCACCATGCTCCTCCCCACCAGTGCTCAATGGAGTGGTGGTGGTGGTGGTGGTGGGGAAATGGCTGTGAGCAACACAGCAATGTCACTTCCAGCTACAAATCTGGAAGGAACATTGCCACATTGTACAACGCTATACAAATTTCCCCATCTCTAAGGTTTTTAGCATAGAGTTTCAGGGAAACCCTTGAGCATTATGCAACATAGTGCTGTCACTTCTAGGGCTGCCATCCTCCAGGTGGTGGCTGGAGATCTCCCTGCTATTACAACTGATCTCCAGGCAATAGAGATCAGTTCACCTGGAGAAAATGGCTGCTTTGGAAGGTGGACTCTATGGCATTACACCCCATTGAAGTCCCTCCCCTCGCCAAACCCCACCCTCCACAGGCTCCACCCCTAAAATCTGCAGGTATTTCCCAACCCGGAGCTGGCAATCATAGTCACTTCCTATTATGCAGACGGAAGTGATGTCACACAATACCGTTTTGCAATGTCTCCACCCTCCTAGTCTCTCCCACCCATTGCCACTGTCGGGCTGGCATCCCTATTGTAAGACAAAGCCCCCAACACCTCCCTGTATGCAGAAAAGTAAATGTCACGTACCAACTTTGCCTGATAATGCGAGTTTTGTATGTGCAGAGGACTTTTTTTTTTCTTTTTTACTGGGAACCATCAAACCATTCTTCCACCCACAGCTTGCAGAGGTGAATCCAAGAACAGTTTTACCATCTTATCCGCTTTTTATGTGATTTAGGCCAATTTAGGTAATGGATCCAGGATCATGGATCATTGTAGTGGCTGCTGAATTCCCTCTATGTAGAAAGACTTTTGATTGGTTGGACAGAACAGTTAAGGAAGCAGTTTTTATGGCAAGAGTAGAATGAACAGTAACTGTGCTGAGGACCACACTGGTTAATAGCACACTGGTACCCTTCTATGCCTTTGGTGGGAATTACTGATGTATTGGAAGAATAATTACAAGAAGATTTGCAAAATAACTGGCTATGACTTAGAAGTTAGACTAGTGATGTATTAGTTGTTCTATATTGTAACATTTTTTGCAATGCACACATATATCTCTGTTATATGTTAATAACTAAGTTGCAACTATATTGCTTTTAGCCCAATGGTGGACTCATCATGTCTCGGAGTAGGATCTGGAGGACCCTTCCCTGTCATGAGACGTGCTGGGTGACCTTGGGTCGGTCACGCACTCTCAGCCTAGCCTGCTTTACAGGGTTTCTTTTCTTTTTTTGAGGATAAAAAAGAGGAGGGGAGAACGATGTATGTTGCACTGAATTCTTTGGAGGAAAGGTGGGATAAAAATGTACTAAATAAGTAAGTAAATAAATAAAACATTGCCATGTAAGGAAATTTCTGGAACATAAAGTTTGGTTTGTCATGTTAAAAAGGTAAAGGTCCCCTGTGCAAGCACCGGGTCATTCCTGACCCATGGGGTGACGTCACATCCCAACGTTTCCTAGTCAGACTTTGTTTGCGGGGTAGTTTGCCAGTGCCTTCCCCAGTCATCTTCCCTTTACTTCCCTTTACCTTCCGTTGGGATCGA
Organism: Euleptes europaea; assembly: GCF_029931775.1. NCBI lineage: Eukaryota > Metazoa > Chordata > Lepidosauria > Squamata > Sphaerodactylidae > Euleptes > Euleptes europaea. The sequence continues at coordinate 92,341,314 of NC_079316.1, read as the reverse complement.
ACTCAGGTCGTGAGCAGAGTTTGGACTGCAGTACTGCAGCTTATCACTCTGCGCCACGGGGCTCTTAATGGTTTGTCATGTTAATGGACGATATTTCTTTACATAAATGAGGGAAGGAAGGTCACATTTACAAAAAAAAATTTCTATTGACACTGGAGGTCTTTTATTCTCTATTGGAATAGTGTTTGTTTCATGGAAGCAATTAAGAATGAGATACACACTCTCGTTTAAAATTAGGATTTAAAAACATAGTAGAGCAACTTTATGGCAAGAGTAGATGGCAAGAGTTATGTAACCTAAAAGTTGTTATGATGGTTTTATGAGTATCTGTACTTTTTTCTATTTGATTATTGTGCTTGTGTATACATAATTTAAATTTTTGCTCAATAAAAATTAAAAAGCATAGAAGGAGCAGTTACTTATATCCCCCCCCAACAGATGCCTCCTCAAACCTTTCCAAATCTGCTACTTCAGAACCATTGGGACAAATGCATGGCTCAATGGTAGAGCATCTGCTTGGCAGGCAGAAAACCCCCGGTTTAACTCTCCAGTTAAAAGGGACTAGATAGCAGAGGATGTTAATAGACCTCTGCCTGAGACCTTTTCACTGCTATATTGGATTGGTACCTCCTTGTTTCTAGTTTCACTCTACTGTTGGTTTATGCATGGGCTCATGCCATAAATAGAACTACAGCCATGAGTCGGTCAGTATAATGTAACTTTGGGTGTTTATTTTTTTGGGGGGGGAGGGCTCAGTTGCATGTGGAAGACTTAGCACTTAAAAACTTTTTTTATTGCTTCTAGTATGGTTGCGGCACATAACTCGCCATACAATCCGGGGGGGCCTCCCAGGACACCGGCGCGGAAAGATATGCCAGGGAAATGATGGCGGGAAGCTGTGCCGGCGTCCAAGAGCCGCACTACCACCACGGTCCAGGGGGGCCAGCGTAAGTCACCCAACACTGGTGACCATGCCAGTTTGCATGGTGCAAGTGGCACGAAGGCGCTGGCTGACTTACACCGGCTCCTATGGGCATTTGGCCCTCCATTTTAGGAATGGGCTGCCAGAGATTGATGGGGGCTCCTAGACAAGTTAAGGCCTGATAATTTTTTTGAGCCTTTAATAAAATAATATATGGTGAGTAGCAACCATTTATGTGTATTTAAGTGATTGGCTATTCGACCCAGTTAATTTACAACATCATCTTGTTTGTTTTTTGTTTTATACCCCCAGATTTAACATGCTGCCTGCTCTGGCTTGAAAAACAGCTGTATATTTCTTTTTGTACGTGAGTATATATTTTCTGAGACCACTGAGGAAGACCTTAGGGTCAAATTACGTCTGGTCACAGTGGTTTATCTGTAGGGTTGCCAACTGCCAGGTAGTAGCAGGAGATCTCCTGTTAATTCAACTGATCTCCAGCCGATAGAGATCAAATCACCTAGAGAAAAATGGCTGCTTTGGCAATTGAACTCTATGGCATTGAAGTCCCCTCCCCAAACCCCGCCTTCTTCAGGCTCCGCCCCCAAAATCTCCCGCCTGTTGCTAAGAGGGACCTGGCAATCCTATTTATCTGTGTTACCAAACTGTATTTTTACATATGGTGGTTTAAATACCTCTATGAGGCTTTGGTTTGTAATCTTTTTATGAATTTGTGCACACACTAAAGACACTTCTATTTTGTTATTTTATGTTAGGTAAAAGGTAAAGGTCCCCTGTGCAAGCACTGGGTCATTCCTGACCCATGGGGTGACATCACATCCCGACGTTTCCTAAGCAGACTTTGTTTGTGGGGTGGTTTGCCAGTGCCTTCCCCAGTCATCTTCCCTTTACCCTCAGCAAGCTGGGTACTCATTTGACCGACCTCGGAAGGATGGAAGGCTCAGTCAACCTTGAGCCGGCTACCTCAAACCGACTTCCGTTGGGACCGAACTCAGGTCGTGAGCAGAGCTTGGACTGCAGTACTGCAGCTTACCACTCTGCGCCACAGGGCTCTTTATTTTATGTTAGCTCAACCTTTTTGGTTCCTAATCTGAGACCTTGGAGAGCCACTGACAATACTGACCTTGACAGACAAATGACCTGACTCCATAGAAGGCAGCTTCATTAATCCAGATGAGGTGATCTTGAATACGCATTCCAGTATCATGCTATTTATTACATTTCTTCCATCATGGAACCCATTCCTCTGGTGGATGGATGTTTATGTGGTTTTCATCACGTCGTGTTTCATCGCTTCAGCTCATATCACTTACTTTCTCAACACTTGATGACTCTTACATGAATGTATGACCTACTGGAAAGCCTGGCGTTTGACTTGTCAGCAGGGGACAATGAAATTTCCATCTGTGGTGATTAATTTATAAGCAGCTCATTTGCATGTACAATTCAATGCTACAGTAAAAAATACAGATATGAGAAGGACCACATTCACTTGTATTGACCTTAAAACACAAAAAACGATCCTTTGAATTCAGAAGCACAGAAGATGGCAGAAAGCAGAATCAGAGTCATCCATCAATTGCTACACCACTCCTAATAGGCTATGTAGATAGATAGATAGATAGATAGATAGATAGATAGATAGATAGATAGACAGACAGACAGACAGACAGACAGACAGACAGACAGACAGACAGACAGATAATTTATTTGCGGCACTTAGCCAGTCAAAACATGATAAGACGGAAAAATGTATCTACACAATCTTATGGCTCATGCTAACTGGCAGATGCCAGACTCGCTTCATTCTGTTCCATCCTCACCCTTTATGAAGCACATTCAACCCTCTACATCTGCCATTTTTAAAGCTACCCCTCTTATTATTTTTCCTCTTTAAAATGTACCATTACCCACACTGTACCCTGACCTGGGATGGCCCATGCTAGCCTGATCTTCTCAGATCTTGGAAACTAAATAGGGTTGGCCCTGAGTTAATAGTTGGATGGGAGACCACCATGAAAGTCCAGGGTTGCTCCACAGAGGCAGGCAATGGCAAACTGTTTCTGGACATCTCTTCCCTTGAAAACCTTACCGGATTGTCATAAATTGGCTGTGACTTAAGGGCATTTTCCACCATTGCCCACACTGAGCTTAGAAAGGGGGGGGTCTGTTGTAAAGGAACACTTACATTTAAGCACCACTGACATCAATAGGGTTTTAGTTATGAATGACTTCAACTAGACTTACTATGGTTCTTTAAAATGGGGCCATTGTGTGGTAGAAGCTCAGATGAATTAACAAATATCTTCCCATTCTGCTCATTCTTTCATGCCATGTTCCTTTTGCTCTCCATGTTATTTTACAACATTTTTATATCTTCATGTTTCAGTCTGCTAGTGTCTTCTCAGGTGCACGCCCATGCCCCTGGAAAAGAAAAGGTTGCGGCAGTCTTTAGGAACAATTCTTCTGTGAAATATCATTCAGTCCCTATCCCTAAAAGCTGTGCAAAGTTTTATGTGAACAGGTGTTGAAATTCTAGTGGAATAAAGAGCTGATGTTTGAGATATTATAATCACTTTAGCTCTTAATCTTTGGTGCCTAGAAATCCCTCTCATTGTAGATCCAAGTTTGCCTTTCCAATACAGAGAGGGAATTTTCCTTATTCTTAAAACGGTGACCCTTGGCTTCTGTCTGGCTTGGAGCCAGTGTTGTTGTTTTAGCAGGCGGTCCCAGCGATAGGCTGTTTCCCTTTCTACCAGAACGCTGCCCACATTGTATCTGTTCAGTATACTATAGCCCTAGAGACCCCTCCTAGACTTTGCGCTGGAAAGCAGTTCCACGCCTCTTTACCCTCCCAACACGCACTCTCCAAGCTGAATGGCCTACTAAGGAGCCCCTTTGTGATGTAATTGGATTTCTCCCCTTGTTAGTTTGCAATGAAAATGTCATCTCAATGGAGGAAGGCGCCCATTCATCTCGAATTAAATTCAGTCATCTCTTCGGTGAGCTGTGAAACTATTCACACCACCGCCAGCAGCTGCAACCGGAGGCGCCCTTGACAATACCCCCTGTGCTGCTCTCCAACCAAAGCCCACCCAGCTCTGCCAATTTGGTTTGCCCTCCATGTGGCAAGTGACTATCAGTGCATTCCTGAGAGGAATACCTGTGCCGGGCTTAGGGGACAGCCCAGCGGCGTTGCCTCCGAAGGAGGTTTTGGCACTGCAAACCTCTACCCGGTGCAAAAAAACCATGCAACCCTCATAGGGTTGCACGGGAGATACGCCAGCAAAAAGCTGGTGTATCTCAACAAAAAAAGGGGCGTTCCTGAGCTGAAATGGCTCAGGAGGCCGACCAACGTCGGCCCCGTCCCCTGGCCGGTGCTGGAATGCCCCGGGAACGCCTCCCAGGGCGCTGGAACTCCTCCCGGCTCCCCGCCAGGGCCTGTGCTGGCAGCGGGAGGCTGGCAGGAGGCTGCGGTGGTGTCTGGGCCCAGCGCTGCCGCGTCGTCGTCCGGGGAGCGGCGTCATGGCCTGCATGCCGGCGCTGGGGCCACTCACACCGGCATGCGCCTTCCAGCCGCTGGCGGTGTGGGCCCTACGCTGGTGGAGGCCTTCGCCGGCCTCCTAAGGGTTTTCGATGCGGCCGCTGGCGCGGCTCAGGAATGGGCCGTGAGGCCCTTCCAAGCCCAGGACGTGAATGCCTGCTCCATGTTCAGTATGGGAATCCCTATCTGAACTGAGTTACCACTGAGGAAGTCCCTGGTTCAAATGACTCCTTAGGCATGAGAGAGAGAAAATGGCCACTGGAAAGCCACTCTGTCTCAACCTCAAGGTCTTTCCCCCACAGTCTCAAGACAATAAGATTGTTGATCGTCCTTAGTGGGCTGTTTTGAAGATTACAGCAACATGATGAAGGAACTTTAATTTTGTGAAGTGCTGGTTGGGGGAAGATTGCACATGGATCTCTAACACAATTCTCAATAGTGTAACCAAACTACAATCTCCAGGATTCTTTGGAGGAAGCCATGAAACTTTAGCTGATATCAAACCAACATATATTTGTGGTGTTAATATGTCCTTTGGTGCAAATCAACTTGGATTCTTTTCACTGCTTCAAAGCTTCTTCATGTTATCACTAAAACTTTTGAAAGCCGGACAATATGTCTGATTTATAGAGTTGTGGTTTTTTTTTCCTTTTTAAACTGATCATCCATCTTTTACACAGAATATTGTCGAAGGCTTTCACGGTCAGAGTTCATTGGTTCTTGTAGGTTATCCGGGCTGTGTGACCGTGGTCTTGGTATTTTCTTTCCTGACGTTTCGCCAGCAGCTGTGGCAGGCATCTTCAGAGGAGTAACACTGAAGGACAGTGTCTCTCAGTGTCAAGTGTGTAGGACACTGGTTCCCAACCGGGGGTCCGAAGACCCCCAGGGGTCCGCGAGAACTAAATTAAGGTCCGTGAAACAAAATTATAAACCCACAATAAATTAATATTTTCAATTAAAAGTTCTCTATTATAAAATATGTATATTCAAATATTATTCTAAGTTTAATGTTTAACTAACAGTTATGATTAAAGTTTATTTTCAAATTCTCTGAATTTTTATTTTGAACCTTGGGGTCCCTGCACCGAACAAAAAAGTCCTAGTGGTCCCTGGTCAAAAAAAGGTTGGGAACCACTGGTGTAGGAAGAGTAATATATAGTCAGAAAGGGGTTGGGTTGAGCTGAATCATTGTCCTGCAAAAAGTATCAAAGGTAATGTGCTAATCATTGTCCTGTAAGTATCATCTTTTACACAATTTGGACATAAATTCATTTATCAAGTGATGCTGCTCCTGGCATATGCACAACGGGTAAGGAAAAGTTTCACCTGCTAGATGTGCGTGTGCCAGGAACATCAGCAGGGTAATGCCGAAATGCTGGCTACCCTCCAACCTTGTTCTGACGTCGGCAGCACCTACGTTATGTGTGCGTTCTAGAGTACAACCCAGGGATTAACCTCTTTAAATTCTGTAGAGCTGCCCAAATGGTTTGAAAACGGAATCCCCAAAGGTTCTCCCAACAGACCAAAGGGTGTCATTATTCCCTCGCATTCTGGTTGGTTTTAGAAGCCCGTGGAATTGGTGGCTGAAAGGGCTCAACACTGTCCCTTTAAGGGATGTTTGTTTCTGAGGCAGGGAGAAGGAAAGGGATTAGTGTTGCTGTCCTAAACTTTGAGCCTGCTTTCCCCTTTTTTGGTCCATTACAGAGCAAGGCAGCCATCTGTTAAAAGGATTAGTTCTGTCAATCACGCGCACAATGTGGGCCTACAGCGCTGATGGGCCACCGTTGTCAAAGTCTCTTTTGGATCTTGTTTTGCTTCTCTCTAAGGAGGAGAACCAAGTGAAGGGAGACCCCAAGAGATGGGCTGTGTCTTGTGCACAAACATATTTCTGGATACAGTTGAGCGGATGAGAGATTTACTCAAACTCAGAAAGTGGAACACACCCACATGCTTTTAATGCTGCTACTTGCATATTTTTGTGCACGTGTGTGCACTCACACACACAGCTTTCAGTATAGCCTGTATTGTACTGGAATGCTTTTACCAATAACTGAAGAAAAAGCTTAGGACTTCCTATTGTGGCTACATCACTTGATGCAAGTAGCAACCAGGCAGCACATGTGGTACTCTCCTCCCCCCATTTTATCATCACAACAATACTGTGAGGTAGGTTAGGTTGCAAGATAATGACTGGCTCAGGGTCACCCAAAGAGTTTCATGTCTGTGTGAGGAATCTGAACCCAGGTCTCCCCTAATTTTGCACTGCCTTTCAAACAATAAGGTAATGGGGGGGGGAGCAGTGCCACATTCATGTGGGCCAGCCCCATACAGCCTGTCAATAGAAGGTCTATCGAAATTGTGCATAACTTGTGGCCTACAAAGGTGAATGCAGCTCTTGAGCCAGTTAACCTGTTGTTTGAGCTGCAAGCATAAGTTGTGTGTGTATGGCTAGACTCAGTTTGTGGGCTATATGGCTGATAGGTGTTCATAAAGCCAATCTCAGCTCAGGAATATACAAAGTAATGTCCTTGAGCATGGGCCATGGGTTTCAGTTTGTCACTTTTTTAGCCAAGATGCTTCATCACTTCTCTGTTCCCATGCAACTTGATCACAAATTGTGATAAGGTATATAAAACACTCAAATTTTTCTTGCACACTTGAAATTAGTTGGCACTGGATCACAAAAGCTTCATGGATCCATTCTCTTACAATGTTAGCCCTGTTTGGTCCATCCCATAGGGTGAGAATGAAGACCACACACTTGTCACTGTGTTCTAGTCATGCCCATTTTGCCTTTTTGCTCAAAAAGGCCTCCAGTTGCATGGGGTGGGGGAGCAAGCCAGCCATGGGAAGTGGCTGAGCCAAGGGGAAAGGTGGCAGTGTGGATCGGAGCTTCAAAAATGTGCATATTCCCATCCACATGGTGTGCGAAGGCCCTTTGACTGTAATGTTTCCAGGTTTTGGATCGATTGCATCAAAGCAGGGGGAAATCCAGGAAGTGGATGATTGGCAGAGGACATCATTTGGGTTCTCCAAAATGCACTCCAGTTTGGATGCCAAACCTGAAGAAAACCTCTCTATGAAAGCAACCTCTGTTTGCTCATGAGAACATTCAGGTCCAAACTGCAACTGCTTTTATATATGCGTTCTTGTATTATGTTGCCATGGCTACCCCTCCCCCTTCCACCTGTCCAAAGCCCCCATCAGAAAAAAGAAATGATCTTAAAATAAAGGTGCTTTCCTTGGCTCTCTCTCAGCCCTGTTGGGAATTTTGGATGTGGAAACTGCGTGGCTTGCTTCTCTAATATTCCACCATTGTTCATTCGGTTTGTCTAAGTAACCAGTGGAGCTTGTCTGATCACAAAATATTTGTGTGTACTCATGGTATCATCTGGGAACGATCACTCAATCCTGTATGTTCTCAGCATGCATCAACATGATGACTGCCACCAATTGTGCAGAAGGAAAAGCACCCTGTGCACGTGCACACACTCTAATATAGCTGATCATAAACAATGAATGCTCATGATAACTTGGGGCCCATGTAATCCAAGCAAATTGTGAGGAAATGTCAGCAGTGTCTTCTTGGCAAGACAAACTACTTGAAGTGCTTCCGACTCAACAGCAGATCATAGAATCATGGAGTTGGAAGGGACCACCAGGGTCATCTAGTCCAACCCCCAGCACAATGCAGGAAATTCGCAACTACCTCCCCCCCAACATCCCCAGTGACCCCTACTCCATGCCCAGAAGATGGCCAAGATGCCCTCTCACTCATCATCTGCTTAAGGTAATAGAATCAGCATTGCTGACAGATGGCCATCTAACCTCTTAAAAACCTCCAGGGGAGCTTACCACCTCCCGAGGAAGCCTGTTCAACTGAGGAACTGCTCTAACTGTTAGAAAATTCTTCCTAATGTCTAGACGGAAACTCTTTTGATTTAATTTCAACCCGTTGGTTCTGGTCCGGCCTTCTGGGGCAACAGAAAACAACTCGGCACCCTCCTCTATATGACAGCCCTTCAAGTACTTGAAGATGGTTATCATATCCCCTCTCAGTCTTCTCCTCTTCAGGCTAAACATACCCAGCTCCTTCAACCTTTCCTCATAGGACTTGGTCTCCAGACCCCACACCATCTTTGTTGCCCTCCTCTGGACACGTTCCAGCTTGTCTACCTCTTTCTTAAATTGTGGTGCCCAAAACTGAACGCAATACTCTAGGTGAAGCATTGCAAATAAGGGATGTTCATTTTTAAACATCTGCTTTGTGGACATTGAATCATCCCTACCTTTTAGGGACGGAAGGTTTCTCTACCTTAAAAAAGTGACATTTATTGCCAATTGCTGGTGCCACCAATAAATGTCAAAATAGTGTCAGCTAGTATCTATCTATCCACAATGCAACAGGTCCTTTACTTGATATCAAGGTAGCATCCCTAGTTGAGCATTTTCATGACTACTTTAGAAGCCAGTGGTTCTAAGAAACCTTGTTGAGCCAGTGGACACTTTAGGATTTTGAAAGCAAGTAGACAGTGGACACTTTAGGATTTTGAAAGCACCATAAATGGCTGCCGTAGGGCCAATCACAGTGTTGGGAAGCTCCAACAAAAATGTCTTCTTATGATACATCTATTTCCAAATGGGTGCTCCCTACAGTCATCAAGGTGATCCCTTCTGGGGTCTTCTGAAGCACTTCCTGTTGCACTGAGATGGAAGAAAGCCAGGTTTGCCTCTTTGGTTTAGGGAAGAGATGCTTTAGGGAAGAAGGAAGTAGACACCAGGAAATAATCAGCATGTACCACATTAGGGAGGAGCCCAGTGGCGCAGAGTGGTAAGCTGCAGTACTGCAGTCCAAGCTCTGCTCATGACCTGAGTTCAATCGTGACGGAAGTTGGTTTCATGTAGCCAGCTCAAGGTCGACTCAGCCTTCCATCCTTCCGAGGTTGGTAAAATGAGTACCCAGCTTGCTGGGGGTAAAGGGGAGACGATAGGGGACAGCACTGGCAAACCACCCAGTAAACGTAGTCTGCCTAGAAAACGTCGGGATGTGACGTCACCCCATGGGTCAGGAATGACCCGGTGCTTGCACAGGGGACCTTTACCTACCACATTAGGGATCTTTAGTTAAGCTCTAGGAAACCAGCCATCTGGGATGACATAGGATTTTATGTCAAATGATATGACTTCCCAGTTGATCCAAACACGGTGCCTCTCATATTAAGCAATGCTGGCCCCTCAGCTCAAACATTGCTAAGCATACCTCTTGGGCGTGGCTGATAGATCCAGGAAAAGGCTATGAACAAAAACGAATAGGACATTGGAGCAGATTACTGCGTCCCTACTATGCTCAGGTTCCCTTGGCTAAATTGTCAGGTGGATACCAGCAACTGATCATGATTTGCTCCCTTGCTGTTGCCAGGGGCTAGAAGAAAAATGGAGCATAAACAAGACCTGTTAAATATAGAACATAAAAATATGTACATAAATTCAAAGCAGGGTTGTGCCTAGGCTTGTAGATTTTTTTTAAAAAAAACATGTTGCTTATATATGACCCCCTCCTCCATTTTGAGGCCTTCCTGCTGAAAAGCCTGACATTAAGGAAGATTAGTAGTAGTAGTAGTGGTTTTATTGTTAGACCAGCACAATTAAGGAAGATAAGAACATCTGTTTAGAGAAGCTGGAACTTTACAGTGCAAGCTGCCTCAACAGTGTGTAAGAAGCCCAATGATGTCTTTCCTTTCTGTTCTTTCACAAAGAAATAGACTTTGTACATTTGTAATCATTATTTGGAAATTCTCACTCAGTTGTTGCCAGAGGTTATTGTTTGCCAAGGTTTTTTTTTTACTTTGTAATATGAGATTTTTCTTTTTTCAGATTTTTCTTTTTTAAGCCAGTTGTTAACCGCCTGGGGGATTTTATCAAATCTGTGTAAGAGTTGATTTGATAGGCATGTTTCTCTTGATAGCTACTGTGCTGCCCCCCAGGCAGAGTGGTAGACTTTCTAGTGTGCATAGATTAAAGCTCATGTTTTATTAGTAATATGTTAGGAAATAGTACTTTTTCTTTAAGAAAATTGCATGCGGGTTACTGTAGTTTAGGGAGCCCACTAGTCCACTGACTGGCCAGCTCCAACTTGCCCAGGAGCCTTTATATCTCCACTGCCTTTCTGGATCAGTGCTGTAGTAGAAATTACTTTAAGGAAAGACTTTAGATCAAAGATATGGGATTGTTGTGATAATCGAGATCAGATATTGAGACTGAACGTGTCCCTGCAGTCACTTCCCCCGACTGCTTCAGGATCTGGAAAACACATGCAAAACACGCGGGGAGAGCGAGGCGATCTCTGATGGGCGGATAAGGAATGAATAATCAAAAGAAAGCCTGGAAGCAGTCGGTGGGGGTGACCGTGGGGAAACATCCCTGCATAAAAGGCCATATTAAGGCAATCGCTAAAGGACTCCACCAAATAAACTCTGTTTCTATCACCAGTGTATTCCAAATATCCACTTTTCCATAAAGAAATGTGGTTATTCCTGTGGAATTATACATAATCTGAACGGGGGGCCCCCCACAAAACATCCTCCTCTCTGTAAAGGCCAACCCTGCAGCTATTATTGCTTGTGTTTGGCTTCAACACGCATGCTGAAGCAAGTATATCGAAGATTGGGAAAGCTCTCGTTTTTTTAACTGCATGGAATTGCACTTTCAAACGGCTTGGTTTTTGAAGGAACCGAATCTATGCACGTAAACGAAAAAAAGCTAAAGGGAATGGCAGCTCCCCGACAGGCCACTGCAAAGACACGTAAAGCAAAGCTGAGCAAAGCGTTTGTACATTTTCTTCATCTTCCTCTCGCTTTGTTTCCTTGACGAGTTTTAGGTATTAAATACCAACACGGGCACACACGCTTGCACAAAATGGCCAGAGTAACCCCTCACCACAGGTCAAGGACACCCCCCTGCATGTGTGTGTGTGTTAAGTGCCGTCAAGTTGCTTCCAACTCATGGTAACCCTATGAATCAAAGTCCTCCAAAATGTCCTATCTTTGACAGCCTTGCTCAGATCTTGCAAATTTGAGGGCTGTGGCGTCCTTTATTGAGTCCATCCATCTCTTGTTGACTTTCCTTTGTTTCTCGGGTGAGTAACTCTGCATCTTATTTGTGGGTTATTTCACCCCCAGGTCTGTGTTTAGCTAAATAAAGAACTATTGCTTATTTTAACCTCCTCCTAGTTGTCTTCATTGGACTCTATAAGACAACCAGGGCACTTCAGTAGTAGCAGATCTCCCGCTAATTCAACTGATTTCCAGAAAATAAAAAAAAAAAACCCAGCAAAAACATGGTGGATAGGGTTGCCAACTGCCAGGTAGTGTAATGCCCAGATATAACGGCTGGTATAAAATACTATGTACTCATATGCACACACATGGAAGCTTTGGGAAGTTGGCATCCGGGAGCCACGAACCAACAAATCATGCTCTCTGTGCCTGGTCCGGCCTCTCACCAGTAGAGAGCTCTGAATTAGGAATGTGTTTTCTAGTTACTAAGATCACAAGACCTAGAACTGGCTTAGAGACAGCCTTCGGCCAAGATCTATGGGTTATGCTAATTAGAGTGAAGTAGACACTTGTGCATTGGTGCTTTTGTGCATCCATCTGCTTGTCAGCAGCCATGGGCCTGCCCCACGCGAATGCATAAATGATACCGACTTTCCTTTGTTTCTCGGGTGAGTAACTCTGCACATCTTATTTGTGGGTTATTTCACCCCCAGGTCTGTGTTGAGCTAAATTAAAGAACTGTTGCTCTTTTTAACCTCCTCCTAGTTGTCTTCATTGGGCTCTACAAGGCAACCAGGGCGCTTCGCTTCAGGCTCCGTCCCAAAATCTCCCGCTGGTGGCGAAGAGGGACCTGGCAACCCGGCCTCGTGCCTCTCCCTCCCCTCCGCCTCCCTGCACCGAGGCCAAATGCAAGGGAGCGTTCTGCCGCCTGCAGTTCCCCGCAGGGCCTGCAGAGGGACACGCCCCGTTTCGCGAAGCCGCTCGCAGCGGACTGAACCGCCTCGCTTTCCGCCGCCCTCCCTACGCAACTTCCGTTGGGGGAGGTCAGCCCACAGGAAACCGTTGGGGGTGGGGAGGAAGCGCGTCAGCCGGAGCAGAGCCGCGGCCGAGAGAAGCAGCGACCGACCGACCGACCGCGCGGCGGAGACGGCTGAGGCGGGCGCGTTATCCAAGGGGGCGACAGGCCCGCGGCAGTCACCCGAGGCGAGTGGGCTACTGCGCATGCCCGTGGCGGAGGAGGCGCGCGTGGGCTGGGGAGGAGCCGACGCGGGCCGGTCGCTGTTGCAAGTGGAGGCGGAGGGTTGTTTTGCTGCGCGAGTTCCTGGTCTGGGAAGAGCCTTGGAAGAAGCGAGGCGGCATCGAGAGGCGCTGCCATTTGTTCATGGAAGGTTTTGCAATGGATTTGCCACTCTTTCGATGCACTTTTCCCCCCATCCATATTCTCAAAACTCAACAGTAAGCCGCCATGCAGAGTTCTGAGAATTCAGATGGGGGAAATGGGCATCCAGAGAGTAACAAACCCAATGCAAAACCTTCCATGAATTACTCTTAGCGCTTTGCGTTGCACCATTTATTCATGGAAGGTTTTGCATTGGAGTTGCAACTCTTTCGATGCACTTTCCCCCCCATCCATATTCTCAAAATTCAATAGTAATCCGCCATGCAGAGTTTTGAGAATTCAGATGGGGGAAACGTGCATCTATAGAGTGACAAATCCAATGTAAAACCTTCCATGAATTACTCTTAGCGCACCGTTTATTCATGGAAGGTTTTGCATTGGAGTTGCCACTCTTTAGATGCACTTTAACCCCCATCCATATTCTCAAAACTCAACTGTAAGCCGCCATGCAGAGTTTGGAGAATTCAGATGGGGAAAATGTGCATCTATAGAGTGACAAATCCAATGCAAAACCTTCCATGAATTATTGTCGAAGGCTTTCACGGTCACAGAGGCTTTTCACAGAGAGACACTGTCCTTCAGTGTTACTCCTCTGAAGATGCCTGCCACGGCTGCTGGCGAAACGTCAGGGAAGAAAATACCAAGACCACGGTCACACAGGCCGGATAACTTCCATGAATTACTGTTAGCGATTTGCGTTACACCGTTTATTCATGGAAGGTTTTGCATTGGATTTGCCACTCTTTAGATGCACTTTCCCCCCATCCATATTCTCAAAACTCAACAATAAGCCGCCATGCAGAGTTTTGAGAATTCAGATGGGGAAAATGGGCATCCATAGAGTGACAAACCCAATGCAAAACAAACCTTCCATGAATTACTATTAGCAATTTGCGTTACACCGTTTATTCATGGAAGGTTTTGCAATGGATTTGCCACTCTCTTTAGATGCACTTTCCCCCCATCCATATTCTCAGAACTCAACAATAAGCCGCCATGCAGAGTTTTGAGAATTCAGATGGGGAAAATGTGCATCTATTAGAGTGACAAATCCAATGCAAAACCTTCTATGAATTACTCTTAGTGCTTTGCGTTACACCAGAGTGGTGTAGCGATGAAGAGCGGTGGGCTCTGATCTGGAGACCCGCGTTTGATTCCCCCACTCCTTCAACGTGAGCGGCGGAGGCTAATCTGGTGGGCTGGCTTTGGCCAATTATGCCCCGGGAGGTTTTGCCTTGGATTTGCCACTCTCTACGCATTTTTCCACCATCTGAATTCTCAAAACGCAACAAGAAGCCCCCATGCGGAGTTTTGAGAATTCAGATGGCGGAAATGGGCTTCTAGAGAGCAGCAAAGCAAAACCTCCCAGGCATAATTGGCCTTTAAGGAAGAATCCAAGCGGCTTACAATCACCCTCTCTTCCCCTCCCCACAACAGAGACCCTGTGTGGTAGGTGGGACTGAGAGAGCTGCGACTAGCCCAAGGTCACCCAGCTGGCTTCGTGTGTAGGAGCTGGGAAACACCTTGGGCTAGTCGCAGCTCTCTCAGCCCCACCTACCTCACAGGGTGTCTGTTGTGGGAAGAGGAAGGTGATTGTAAGTCGCTTGGATTCTTCCTTAAGTGGTGGAGAAAGTTGGCATATAAAAAAAAATCTTTTCTTCTACTACTACTGCGTCGCCCAATCCACCACCCACCCTCCACACTTCCATACCGGGTGCCCCTGTTTTGTTTGCTAGGGGGAGGGGGGTTGGATGTTTTCAGTCCCTGCGGTGTAATGAGTCTTCAAGTCCCCCCCCTGTATTAATTAATTGCAGGGGGCAATCCGTGATGCCAGCTTAACGTACCTCCTCTACGGCTACACTCCGCGTTTTGTGTTTTAAAGGAGTATATTTCCTTGTGTACAAACGGGGGTGGGAAAAAGCTGTGGCCCGGCCTCGAGCAGCTGCGAACGCCTACAGTGGGCTTGGAGCCGGCGAGTTGCACTTTCCTGCAGCCGGGAGAGATCAAGTGATGCTGTTTATCTTCCAAGGAAGAAGCTGGTTTCTTCCCCTTTCGGCCTGTAAGAGAGAGAGAGAGAGAGACTAGAGCCGAACCCTTCAGTGGCTTCATTGGTTAGGCGAACTGGTTACAAACCTAATTGACCGAAAAAACTCTGCCCCAGGTTTAAAGGACTGCAAAAACCTATTTGATTATAGATAATTATTTGTAATATTTTCCAAAACTGTAGCTGATAGGCACCGTCTTTTGGCATTCTCTCCTTTGTCTTGTCATCCAGGATGGGGTGCATCTTGACCTGTGGCACATGCATTTTTTTTTTAAGTAAGCGCAACAGAAGCAGGGCAACAGAGGGCAAGCTTTTCCCCATTGAGTGGATCCCAGCACTGATATTTGTCAGATCCCCTCATAGAAGTTAGTGACTGCCAGTTCTCCCCTAAGGGGGAGTTATACCAGTCTAATACCAGTAAAGTCCATGGGCTTAGGACAGTACTGCATCACTACATCCTGTGACAATGAATCTGCAAGCCAGTGAATGGTTGGGTAAAGAAGTATTTCCTTTGCCTGGCCGGAATCTGTTGTCCGTCAACTTCTTTGGGGTCCCCAAGTTGTATTGTTATGGGAGAGGGAGAAACTACTCTCTCTAGCCACTTTTTCTACCCTCCCCCCCATGCATAATTTTCTTAACCTCTGTCATGTTTCCTATAGGAGCCCTGTGGCGCAGAGTGGTAAGCTGCAGTACTGCAGTCCAAGCTCTGCTCACGACCTGAGTTCGATCCTGACGGAAGTTGGTTTCAGGTAGCCGGCTCAAGGTTGACTCAGCCTTCCATCCTTCCGAGGTCAGTAAAATGAGTACCCAGCTTGGTGGGGGTAAAGGGAAGATGACTGGTGAAGGCACTGGCAAACCACCCCGTAGAAACAAAGTCTGCCTAGAAAACATTGGGATGTGACGTCACCCGATGGGTCAGGAATGACCCGGTGCTTGCACAGGGGACCTTTACTTTTTTGAAAAAAAAATCATGTTTCCTGCTGTGCTGACCTTAGCCATTTCCCCCCCTTTTAAACACCGTAGCCTTTTCTTATTGGGCTTGTGCTGAAAACCCCTTATCATTTTGATTGCCTTTTAGCGTTCCTTTCCCAGCTCTACAATATCCTATTTGAGATGGGGCAACCAGAACTGTACACAACATTACAGTTGTGTCTGCACTGTAAAAAACTATGATCAGATTACCATAGGATTGTTTTTAATTATTTTTCTAATAATCCCTAGTAGAGAATTGCATTTCCCTGGCGCTGTAATGCCTTTGCATTGACGGTGGGCTGTCTGCGATGACCACAAGGTCCCTTTCCTAGTCAGTCGCCACCGTATCAGATTCCATCAGGGTGAACGGGAAATTTAGCCTCGGTTTGTTTTACACTTACGTACCCTGAACCTGGTATGTAATTTTCTGTATTATTGCTCCCTCAGCTGTGCTCTCTTTTTTCGTAGATTATAAGCTGTATGGCCAGTCCACTATGACTTCTTTAATTGGGTAACTGCCCTAGTAGATAGAACTGTCTTCCTTTTTTTTATTTCTAGCTGGACTGCTGAAAGTAGGGTTGCCATCTCTGGCTCAGGACATTCCTGGAGATTTGTGGGACGTGTCTGGGAAGGGCAGAGTTCAGGGAGGGAGCTCAGTGGGGATGAGATGCTTTAGATTCCACTTTCCAAAGCCCTCCTCCTTTGCCAAGTGAGTGGAGTACGTGTAGACCTTTGGAATTAAAAAGAGAGTGATAAACACTTGCATGGCTACCCATTTCTTAAAACAATGCCTAGGCATTTCTTTCTTTTCTTTGAAGGATGTACAATCCCCACACACACACGCACTGGCATTCTGATTTCCTTGATTTTTTAAAGGGAGAGAAAGAGAAAGGCAGGTAAGTAGGCCTTTTCCCATCTCCCAACTACAACATGGCCTTGCCTGGCTCCCATTTTTTTGTGGGCAGGATTATCGAGTACAATACTATGCTAAGTGTCTTTTAAATTTTTATAAACTGTGAAGGTGGATGGAGAATTCTGATCTGCGTTAGCTTCCGTGGATATGGAGCAAGAAACAATGGTATTCTTTCCAGAGCACCCAGAACTGAATTAAAAGGTGTGATATTGGCTATTAACACATGGCTGTTTAGTCCGGAAATCTCCTGGGCATGGTTTGAATTAACCCTGACAGCAAGTATGGCCAGGCCCATCCCAGAGCTTCCCCGAGTTTGCAAGAACCTCTGCTATTCCGACTTTTACACAAGCCCCATTACAAGCGCGAGAGCTTGCCGGAGCATAAGCTTCCGGGTCGACGCCCCGACTCTCCCCCTCCAACTGGTGCCAGCTTCCTCTCACCTCTCCCATGAAGGAGCCGTTGTTGCTCTGCTGTCTCCATTGGGACTGTGCGGTGGAGGCGTGCGGAACCATGCCGCTGCCTCCACCCGCCTCCATCTGCCACCGTAACTCCGTGCCTCCTTCAGCACACTTTATTGGTCCATGCTTTCAGTTTTTTGAACGCACGATCCAAAGGGGTGCTGTAGAGGAGGGAGAAACACTTCCTGAAATAGACCATGTGTTAATGGCCCCAGTGTGTGTGGAATCAGTAGGTCCCAGCTTTGTCTCGGCATCTTTCTCCTTAGGAATAGCTGACCTAATTTTAAACTTTCTCTTGTGTATGGCAGGTTTGGCAAGGCAAATACTCTAAAGATGGTGAGGATTTTGGCCAATGGAGACATTGTACAAGATGATGATCCTCGAGTCAGGCAGAACACTCAGAACTCATCCAGGCTGGTGAGAACAGATACTGATTTCTTATTACCTAAGGAACCTAAAGGGTTATGATATTTGTACATGAGTGGATGCTGAATTACGCAGTTTAATAGTATCTGAACTAGATGGAAAGGAGAGGCCCCTTTTCAGAGTTACATTAAACATGAGCCCAATAACACATGATTCCAGCATAAGCTTTTGTGAGTCAGAGGTCACTTCATCAGATGCATGAAGTGTATATCCGTAACGGTTATTTATACTGGCAAGCAACAAAAGGTCAAGCGGCCCCACGTCTTCCCACTCCTGCCTTTCTGTTGCTCTTAACTTTATCCTGTGCTGAAAAACTATCTTGATGATGCTGTTGGCTTAACACCCTGGGGCTGTGAAATGATTGAAAAGGTAATGAAGCATTTGGGCACTTTAAGGCTATGTATTCCAGTGCTACTATTAATGCACTGACGTCTTGTAAAACGCTTCTGTGCTAGGTGTGAATTCCAAATAGGTTATATAGGTGCTATAGTTCGTCCGACTGGTTTTAGAGGTTCTGGCTTATTGTTTTATGGTTAATGGTTGTTTTTTATGTTTTTATCAGGTGTTGAGGCCTTTGGACTGTCTTGAGCTCTCTTTAAGGATGAGAGATAGCTGTTTTAAATAAAGAAATGAATCTTGGTCACAAATGGTGCTGGTTAGCATTCAGTAGGTTGTGCCTCATCACTGTTCTCTCCCAGAATTACCTCCAAGGGTGTAAGTCCTTTCAGAATTTGTGAATGAGTTAAATGGCTGTTTCTGATCCCCTCCCCTCCCTCTACAAACCCCTCTTTCTGTGAATCCAGGTACAACTTTATGGTTTCACTCTCTTACTCTGTGTTTCTCTCTCTCTCTCTCTTCAGGGGTTTTTCAACACAATGACTAATGCGAGCTCCAGCCCGCACCAGCGCTTCCAGCAACAGTCTCAGCACCAGGGGGCCAGGCCAGGGGAGCGGTCGCCATTTGCAGACCTAAACCACCAGCTGGTGAACATGGGCTTCCCCACCTGGAACCTCGGCAGTCACGTGGTGCAGCCCTTGATGTCCATCCTGTTGCTGTTCCTGCTCCTGATGTTTGGGATCCGTGGCCTCCTCCTGGTTGGTCTCATCTACATCGTGTCCCACTTGAGCCAGCGATGACAGGGCTTCTGGACGGGCCACGACAGCCACCTGGCTGGAGCAGAAAGGCCAGGCTTCCTTGTTGGGTGCGGGTGTGTTGGAGAGAAAGTGTGGGTTGTATGCCCCGTTGTGCATGTGTGTGGTGTGTGTGTATAGGGTTCCCAGTTGAGAACCTTTGTGTATAAAATGCTTGGGAATCAGGACTAGGCGTCTGGGACAGCCTTGGCAAATGAGCTCAGAGGGTAGTGCTTCTTGCACATGAACTACCTCCAGCTGAGAATTGGGCTTGCACTTCACATCGCCTGCAACGATGAATTTGTTTTGCTCTGCTGCTGAGGATATTCTAGATGCAGTAGAGGTCTAAGAATTGGGATGGTGCGAAAACCTGGTCTTTATCCAGACTACATTGGCAATTTCCACCTTCCCACTGCAGACCACCCTCATGCCATTCCTCGGGGTCTCTTATTCTCCAGGAGCAGCATTTTGTGGATATCGCTGGGCTGCTGTGGGAGGGGGCAGGCTGAAAAGTTCCATTCTACCATTGGAAAATATAGCCTGGATCCGACCCATAGTTTTTCCGCTGAAGGACTGAGAAGGCAGCCACTGGACCTCTAAGTAAACAAACAGAATCTTGTCTGTACATGGCAGCATTTTTCATGTCTGAAGACTAAGCAAATGTTGATGGTACTCTGGAAGAGGAAGTATGTATGTTAGTTGAGATAAGCAGTCATAGACTTCAAATAAAGGCATAGCTAACACATACTGCTTCTGAAACATGGCTCCACATTTTTAAAATGGGACCACATCTGGAGATTAAATCAAAGTAGTTTTAAGACAGTGGGTGCAACTCAGGAGAAGTTAAGTGAAACACATCCCTTGACGTAAGTGGGACTTGCAGCCAGATCCTGAGTCTGTTTACAAGGAAGTAAACCCCAGTGTTTTCTTTGGAACATGCTTGCAAAACAAATGTGCCTGGGATTACAGCCATAGTTATTTTGTTTATGTTTGGAGTTTATACCCACCAGCATAGGTAACTGGGAAGTTCTTGGGGAGGCTTACATATAACAATTAAATATCAGATTAGTAAAATATGAAAGCCAGCGTGGTGCGGTGGTTAAAGAGTGGTGGGCTCTAATCTGGAGAACTGGGTTTGATTCCTCACTCCTCTACTTGAAGCTTGCTGGGTGACCTTGGGCCAGTCACAGTTCTCTCAGAACGCTCTCAGCCCATTGGGAGGCAGGTAATGGCAAAACCACCTCCAAACATCTCTGGCCTCGAAAACCCTACAGGGTCGCCATAAGTCATCTATGACTTGACAGCACTTTCCTCCACCACCAAAATACCATGCTTTATAATCAAAAGAACAATGGAAAGTAATAAAAATGCTAGAAATCCACTGCAGAACGAAAGTTCCTAGTAGAAATTTATACAGTCTAGAAAGAAATATCTCCAAATGGTCAGTGGAACACAAGCCTTCACTTACTTCATAAAAATAAGTATACCTCCTGAACTTTTATGGAGAAGCACCCCCCGCTTTGCCCTGTTCAGTTTGAGATCAGGTAATGTCAGCCCTTGAAGTAAGGCATTATGGTTATATCCTGTTGATTTCAGTTGGACAGTGACATCTTTTTGTGAATTTATACTGTCGATGTGATGCAATTTGCATGTGAAAACTGGTCATTGAAGCAGAAGGAGCGCTGTGTACCTATGGAGCCCCATCTGCTATATCTGGCAGTGGGAGCCTTTTGTATACGTGGAGCTCTGGATTTCAGATAGTGTTTGTGTACCTAGCAACTGCTATCACCTGCCCTTTCCAGCCAGCATGGTGTAGTGGTTAAGAGCGGTGGTTTGGGGCAGTGGACTCTGTTCTGGATTCCCCACTCCTCCACATGAATGGCAGATGCTAATCTGGTGAACTGGGTTGGTTTCCCCATTCCTACACATGAAGCCTGCTGGGTGACCTTGGGCTAGTCACAGCTCTCTTAGAAGAAGAGTTGATTTTTATATGCCGACTTTCTCTACCACTTTAGGGAGACTCAAACCAGCTTACAATCACCTTCCCCTCCCCACAACAGACACCCTGTGAGGTAGGTGGGGCTGAGAGAGCTCTAACAGAACTGTAACTTCCCCAAGGTCACCCAGCTGGCTTCATGTGTTGGAGCAGGGAAACAAATCCAGTTCACTAGATTAGCCTCCGCTGCTCATGTGGAGGAGTGGGGAATCAAACCCAGTTCTCCAGATCAGAGTTCACCGCTCCAAACTACCCCTCGTAACCACTATACCATGCTGGCTCTCTCAGCTCTACCTACCTCACAGGGTGTCTGTTGTGGGGAGGGGAAGGGAAGGTGATTGTAAGCCGGTTTGATTCTTCCTTAAGTGGTAGAGAAAGTCAGCATATAAAAATCAACTCATCTTTCCCTTTCCAGGGTATGATGCGATGGATATCTGTGTTCAGCAGGGTCTTGTGCTCTCATTCAGACGAATTGCTAGGTCATGATTTGAGATGTCCTACCCCCCTCAAACATGAGAACAGCAGAAGAAAGATGTGCTTGAGAAGGATAGATATAAGAATTTTTGATTTTAAAATATTACAGAAGTATTTTATTAATCACCCATGGCAGAAAATTCTCAAATGGGAGATGGATCCCCCAGACAAATGTCTCTTCTGTTATGAAATACCCTGTTGAAGGCAAGAAGTTGTTAGGCAAGTGAGAAAAACTTTCTTTATAAGCACAGTTGGACTTCCAAGAGAGGCAAGTTGCTGCCTTGATTTAAAAGCTAAGCCTTTGATCAGTCACAAAAATGCCCACACTGGAGCCAGAACTTAAATACTGTTCCCAATCTGGGGGAAGTTAGAATCTGTATATAAATACAGATCTCTGAATTATTTTGGTCTAGTTCAGTGATGGCAGCCCCACCTATTGAGAGTGGGGGAGGGGCGGAAGAGCTGGTGGTTAAGGCTACCACGTGGGAAGGCCTGTAGATATTCTCCCTGAAATTTGTGAAATTATATGTGGAGGCCACAGTGAGATGTTTATATGGGGGCTGCCATATGTGAACGGGCCCACAGTCTTAAAATACTGTGTGTGTGTGTGTGTGTGTGTGTGTGTGTGTGTGCGCGTTGCAATGTGGGGAGCCTTACTGAGTGAATATACACTGGGCCAATGTAACTGGTTATTGCTTCTGTTCAGTAAGCTGACTGGAATGGTACCTTCTTTACTGGCTGCGCATTTCTGGATCCCAGTGGAATGTGACAGCATTCCCCAAGCCGCTTCCTCTGTTAATAATGGCTTCCTCTAAAACAGCTTGTCGGAACAGAATTCAAGCAAGGAAACGCTATTTGTAATCTGCTCCTGTTTGTAATGCTGGTCACAAAGTGTTCTATAATACATATCTTTTCTCTTTCCAAGATGGCTTCAGCATCAATTCTTTTTCTGCGTAATGTTGGTTTAGTAAGGAGCATATCATGAAAAAATGAGGCACACCTTTCCATATTTGCCTGCTTTGTTTCAAATTCATCATAAGGCCTTGGGGCAGGGCGCAACATTTTTGCATTGGATCTGTGGCCATACAACACACACAACCCACAATGCCTGATTTGTGTAGCCTCCCCCATGTAGAAATTCACAATAACATCTTCTCTGCAGTTAGTAAAGACCAGTATCATGGTGAGATCTCTCTCGCTTTGGCTAGTCTCCGAGATGAAAACTTAGATAAACTTGAGAAGATTAAGACAAGGGTTGTAAGCAACCTACCATAATTTTTTTTTAAAGTTGCAACTCAGTTTTGGGGACAGCAGTTCCACAAACATCTCACAAGCTTCCTCTGCCGGATAAGTGTAAAGTGATCACTTCCACACATGAAATGATTGAAATCACATGCTGGGAAGGAACATAACTTCAGAGGTACTAGGGTATGGTTTCTCAGTAAAGGTGGGGGAGACCCATGCAGTTACATAACACAGTTTTCCTTTTGGGGGGGAATCTTACAAAAATATTAATTTTTTTCGTAGTAGTTTTGAGAAACCTGAAAACCATCAAAGAAAAGCCGGGGAGACCAATCATGTATTGAAATAAGACGACAACTGTGGAGATTTCTTCCTGCTCCGTTTCATGTATTATGAAATATAGATGACCATTCAGCCTTACCACTGGATAGAGAGACTTTATCATATTTTATCCAAACTTTATTTTACAATATTTTATCCAAACTTTATTTTACAAAATAATGTATCGCAGAAAATCTTACATAGTATTTGTCATAATAACAGACAGCTGAGAAAATGTGCTGTATAAAGCGGCACACTGGTATTCACTCTATACTGCATGGCAAATTGGGAGGACTTTCAAAAGCAGTTTGTGTATTTTCATAATGCCGACGAGCAGCAGGGTGCTAGCCCATCTATCCAGTGCATTTTTATCCTGCCTTTCCTCCAAATGGAGGTCAGAGCAGCATACGTGATTATCTGATTTCTATTTTATCCTCACAGCAATGGTATGAGGTATGATAGGCTGGGACAATGACAGTTCCAAGGTCACCCAGTGAACTTAATGGCTGAGTGGGGATTTGAACCCAAGTCTCCCTGTTCCTAATCCAATACATTAACCATTGCACCATACCACTGCACCTGATTTTCGGTCGAGTCCTATGAACCTTCCATGGCTGAATGACAGCAACAATTCTGAGGAAGCTGAGAATCGCATTATACACAAACGCACACTCCTGATTCTAAGGGAGAGTATGTAAATTGTATGTGGTGGGCTTGAGCACTCAAGTAAGTGCACAGGATGGGACTGCTGGAATCCCTTCCCTTTTCTCTCTATGAAGACAAACGTGAAAATGTAGGGGCTGGTAATGCCAGAGGCGTGTCTGTTGTCATGAGTGAAAACGTGAACGACTTGCTTTCAGAACATCATCAGAACTTTGGGATCTCCTGTGCTGTGAAATCCTGTTGTGGGTGCTGTTACTGGCTCGCATGTTAGGTTGCGTAAGCAAGTGGACAACTCTGATGGGGGAAAAACAGCCGCACAATGACGTTGGAACTGGTCACTTGTTTCTTCCCTGTCTTGTTCCAGCCATCTTTTCAAACCCCTGCCAGAGATAAACCTTTAGTGCTTGGAGTCCTGTCGCAGCTGCAGATGATGGAACTAATCCTGTTAGTACCTTCTGTGTGACCTTGCTGCAAAAGTGATGCTCCAAGTCCATGTAATAAAGGAACAATGTGGAGAACATGAGGGTATGTTAATCTGCAGGCCTAATCCCCTAAGTAACTAGGTTTCTGTGGTCAGCTGAATATGAAGCACGGCTGTTCAGACAGGGCCATTACACACTATGCAACAAGGGCGCTTGTCACATATACACTGGAATTTGGGGTGGTAAAGGGCCCGGCAGGTGGGGGCCTAAGCCCCGCTTCCAAAACATCCTCATGTCAAGCTCTATTAAGATGCTACATATCCACATCCTCCTTTAAGCTCCTTTGATTGCATGGGGCTGACAGTTGTGACCCCTGCCATAAAAAGGAAATTAAAAATACATTCCTGTCAACGCATGAGCTGGTGTGGTATAGTGGTTAGAGTGGTAGAGTAGGCCTGAGGAGACCTGAGTTCAAATCCCAGCTTGCAGTGAAATGTATTGAGTGGTTTTGGGCCAGTTGTTTTCTGACAGCCAAGCATACCTCATAGCATTATTGTGAAGGGAAAATGGAGGAGGGGGAAACGATGTATTCTTCCCAGAGCTCCTGGAAGGAAGAGCAAGATCAAATGCACCAAATAGTTAAGTAAACGTGGAGATAAGCAGTGGACACGCACTGGTCACAAATCCCTGCCTTGTGCTGCTTGGGGTATACCAAGATGCATCTCCCCCCATTGCTTTAGAACATTTACCATTCAAGACATATCTGCAGCTGGGACCCTTCATCAGCTGATTCAGTTATGAGGGGGTAACATTTCTAGGTATCAATGTTTCATCTACCCTGAGCAGGCCAGTTTGCCTTCCAAGAACAAACCTGCTGTCTTTTTCAAGGTTTATTTAGTAGGAAGAGTAATATATAGTCAGAAAGGGGTTGGGTTGAGCTGAATCATTGTCCTGCAAAAAGTATCAAAGGTAATGTGCTAATCATTGTCCTGTAAGTATAATCTTTTACACAATTTGGACATAAATTCATTTATCAAGTGATGCTGCTCCTGGCATATGCACAACGGGTAAGGAAAAGTTTCACCTGCTAGATGTGCGTGTGCCAGGAACATCAGCAGGGTAATGCCGAAATGCTGGCTACCCTCCAACCTTGTTCTGACATCGGCAGCACCTACGTTATGTGTGTGTTCTAGAGTACAACCCAGGGATTAACCTCTTTAAATTCTGTAGAGCTGCCCAAATGGTTTGAAAACGGAATCCCCAAAGGTTCTCCCAACAGACCAAAGGGTGTCATTATTCCCTCGCATTCTGGTTTTAGAAGCCCGTGGAATTGGTGCTGTAAATCATACCAGAAAATATTTTTGTTAGTCTTTAAGGTGCTACTGGACTCTTGCCCAGTTATGATTAAAGTTTATGTTCAAATTCTCATAATTTTTATTTTGAACCTTGGGGTCCCTGCACCGAACAAAAAAGTCCTAGTGGTCCCTGGTCAAAAAAAGGTTGGGAACCACTGATTTAGAGGGGTAACTATGCTAAGGAGAAAATCAGTTTGCAACAATTAACACTCAACAAACAAACAAACAAAATTAGAAGTGCTAAAAGTGGTGGTAATTAGCAGACATAATAATAAAAGTAATGGCATAGTAGAACAGAGCCAAGGAAGGACATATCGAAAAAGAGCAGGGAACGTCCAGAACACACTTGTGGCCATTGTGCTTAAACCAATCTTTAGCCATTCAGCTCTTGGTGTAAATTGCTTTCAGTCATTGCTAGTAGGAAGACAGTATCAAAATCTTGAAGCTGCATTGCTGCTTCCCTTCAGGAACAAACTTCACGTTCTACTGCAGAGGCATGTAAGGAAGTTCCTACTCCATTGCAGAGTTCTGGGATGGTGATTCATTTATGTTGTAAGGGAGGGCTTAATCTTGAAAAAACTATGGCAAACGAAGAGTTTGGTATTCTCACCCTTCTCCAGAACAAAATTTTAACCCCCCCTCACCTCAATACTTTGCAATTTGATCATGCTTATTCCCAGCAAGGCAATAACCACAAAGTGAAGCTCGTAGGGTGCAATCTATATTGCATATTACGAACTGATTTTCTGCTTTCTGTAGGTAATAGGGCATGTCTAGACCTGGAAGGGGTACTGTCTAGCCCAGGGCCCTCCAACCCTTTTCAGACCACAGGCATCTTTGGAGTTCAAATATAGCATGGTGGGCACAGCCGCAAAATAGCTGCGACAACTTACCTTCAGTCACTAAGTGAAGATCCTAGTGCTACAGTGACAGCTGCTATCAAAGCAACATTTTTTAAAAAACTGCACAGCCAATCAAATCTCCAACAGCCAGTCAAATGTGTCCTGGACAAAAGTCCCCACCCATTTTCAAAAAACTTGGAAGGTGCATAAGAACATAAGAAAGGCCCCGCTGGATCAGACCAAGGCCCATCAAGTCCAGCAGTCTGTCCACACAGTGGCCAACCAGATGCCTCTAGGAAGCCCCCAAACAAGACGACTGCAGCAGCCCCATCCTGCCTGTGCTCCACCGCACCCAAAATAATAGGCATGCTCCTCTGATACTAGAGAGAATAGGTATGCAGCATGACTAGTATCCATTTTGACTTGTAGCCATGGATAGACCTCTCCTCCATGAACATGTCCACTCCCCTCTTAAAGCCTTCCACCATATCCTGGGGCAGGGAGTTCCACAATTCCCTACTATGTCTAAAGAGGGCTCCTCCATCCCGAGCACTGTGAGCACACTCAGTCCATGGAGGTTCACCAGGCTAAACTCTGAGGCCGCTAGTTCAAGACCCAGAGTCCCTGATGTGCAGGTTTCCTGTTAGTTTTGGAACTCTGGAAATAAGTAGCTTCCTTGCCTTCTGGGCGCTGCTTTCCCCTGGTGGACAGAGGTGGGCAACCAAGGAAGCAAATGGGTTCTGCGTGAGGGGTACGAGGTTGGGACTGCACTTGGAGAGACGCGCAGGGGTATTGTCCAGGGCGCCTCCGGTTGCAGCTGCCGGCTGCAGAGTGAATGGTGTGAATAGTTTCACAGCTCACCGCAGAGATGACAGAATTTAATTCGAGATGAATGGGTGCCTCCCTCGATCGAAATGACATTTTCATTGCAAACTAACAAGGGGAGAAATCCAATTACATCACAAAGGGGCTCCCTAATAGGCCATTCAGCCTGGGGGTGTGCGTGGCAGAGAAGCCACCCAGGCCATCCATCAGCCACACAAAGCCAGGCCTGGGGGGGGGGGGGCGGGGGGCGGGAAACACTCAGGCAAGCTTTGTGTGCGTGGGACTGAAAGAGACCATCATCTGAAAAGTTCAAGAGATGCAGCGAGAGGGAGTGAACAGCTCTCCGCTGAGATGGGGTTTAAAGTGTCACTTCCAACTGGCCGGTTTGTGTGTGTTTGCACGAGCGGGTGTTTACACTCGAGCCCCCTATATTGATCAAACACGGCTTTGTGCCATGTCCTAAAGAGGCAGGTTTGGGACGCCCGGGTGCAAGAGTCCCTCGGGCCCTTTTCATAAGGTGAGCCACAGTGTCATTTTTGTCCAAATTGTCTTTAAAACCACCACAACAAAAAAAACGTAGCTATGATTGGGGCAGTAGGTGGTGCAGAAAATATGGCTATTTTTAATGGACAATTCTAGGATCTGCTAAAGGGCAGAACTATGATATCAGGAATGCTGAGAGCAGCAGTTCCTTGGTCCCCCCCTTTTAATGCCCACAGCAAAACCAAACGCTTGCTGTGACGTTATTGCGCTGGGAGACTTCCCACCCATGCAATTAGTAGCCAGTGAGGAGTGGCTATGAGAGGGGGCCTGACCGCAACACAGTGATGTCATGTCACACTTTTAAATTTACTGGAAGTAAGGGCTTTCACCAGTAGCCCAAAATCGGCTGTATTGTCTAATTTGGCCCAGATAGGAACCACTGCGTTGCAGCCAGTTTTTCCATTCCTGCAAACAGACAGGGCCTCCATAATGTGCTTTACTGAACTCCAAGGGCTTTAGGAGAACTGAGCCCTTGTTTTGCCTTTCTCAGAGGCATGTCCTCTTCTACATTAGAAAACAAGAGGCATGACAGGTCTAAGGCGTTCCTCCCAGCGTGGTAGGATGGCTCCATGGAGATGTAGGAAACAAAAATGTGATTCTTGATAACGTCTTTTCTTGCTTTAATGTTTCTTCCCTTACTTTGGGTCCCGATACTTGGTATACATCGTGGTGGTGACTGGAAGAACCTAAGTAAGAGCTTTAGCATTTTATTGTATCTCTGCCGCCTTTACAGCAGCCGTGTAAGGTAGATCAGTATTGAGTTCACATGGTAGACAACTGATACTAAGCTAAGAGACAATCAATGGCAACCAGTAAGAATGCAGATCATGACATGGACAAGGTGACCAGCTGCCGGGGGGACGGGATTAGGCAAGTAGCTGAGTGAGAAAAGAGAGGTGCGGGCACCATGAGTCTCCTTTCCTAAAACAGTTGGATCCACCTGTTGAGATCCTCTCTCCTTAAACTAGGCTGGGCAAAGAAAGAAGCCCACGTCCGGATTGTGGAGGTAAGGACGTGGGTGACAATTTTGTCGCCATTGGGTCTCAGAAAATAAGAAAAGGAAAAGGAAAGGAAAAGAAATTGCTGATCCTTGGAGGGGTATGTGCGTGTGCGTGTGTGCGTGTGTGTTAAGTGCTGTCAACTCACTTCCGACTCATGGTGATCCTATGAATCAATGTCCTCCCAAACGTCCTATCATTAACAGCCTTGCTCAGGTCTCGCAACCCGAGGGCCATGGCTTCCTTGATTGAGTCAGTCCATCTCATGCTGGGTGTTTCTGTTTTCCTGCTGCCTTCAATTTTTCTTAGCATTATTGTCTTTTCCAGCAACTCTTGTCTTCTCATAATGTAGCCTCAGTTTAGTCATTTTAGCCTCTAAGGACAGTTCAGGTTTGATTTGATCTAGAACACACTGATTTGTTTTTTTGGTGACCCATAGTATCCTTAACACTCTCTTCCAATACCACATTTCAAAGGAATCTACTTTCTTCCTGTCAGTTTTCTTCATTGTCCAGCTTTCACACCCATACATAGTAAAAGGGAATACTATGGCATGAACTAAATTGATCTTGGTTGCCTGTGACACATCCATACACTTAATAATCTTTTCTAGCTCTTTCATGGGTGCCCTTCTCAGTCTCATTCTCCTTCTGATATTTTGGTTGCAGTCTCTCTTTTGGTTGATGATGGAGCCAAGGAATAGAAAGTCTTGAACAATTTCAATTTTCACTCCACCTTCATCTAAATATAATCCAGCTTTTCTTATGATATGTTCTGCATACAGATTGAGGAGATATGTAGATAAAATACATCCTTGTCTAACACATTTGCCAATTGGAAATCATTCTGTTTCTCTATATTCTGCCGTAACAGTAGCCTCTTGTCCAGAGTACAGGTTGTGCATATGCTTTGGCATACCCATTTCCTTTAAAACCTACCGTAGCTTTTCATGATCCACACAATCAAAAGCTTTGCTGTAATCTATGAAACACAAGTTGATTTTCTTCTGAAATTCTCTTGTATGCTCCAGTAACCAACATAAATTTGCAATATGATTTCTAGTGCCGACTCCTTTTCAGAATCCACCTTGAATGTGAGGCATTTTTTTTCCATATATGGTAACAGTCTTTGTTGTAAGATTTTGAGTATCACGTTACTCACATGAGAAATTAATGTGTTGGTTCAATAGTTGCTGCAATCTTTGACGTCTCCTTTTTTGGGAATTGGATTGTAAATTGACCTTTTCCAGTCTGTGGGCCATTGTTTTATTTTCCATATTTGTTTGGCATATTTTGTTAAGATTTTGATGGACTCCATTTCTGTGGCATGGAGGGGGACCCAAGAGGAAATAAATGGGAAATTTCAGCATTCAACAACTTTTCGGCAGTCTTCCTAACTAGATCAGTAGCAGCTTTAAAACAAAGGACACGTTTCACACAATCAACCTGTTAAACTCATTGCTACAGGATGCTTTCATAGAGACTACCATTAGGGCTGCCAGCTCAAAGTTGGGAAATACCTGGAGATTTTGGGGGTGGAGACTGAGGAGAGTGGGGTTTGGAGAGGGGAGGGACTTCAATGCCATATCCAATTGCGATAGCAGCCATTTTCTCCAGGGAAACGGATCTCTGTTGCCTAAAGATCACTTGTAATAGCAGGACCTGGCGGTTGCCAACCCTAACTACCATAAATGTTTCCTTTTTGTACAAAGAGAATAAAAATGAAAAAGATTGATTTGTACATTATATAATGGGGGGGGGGGAAGGTCTGTGGGAAGCGATTGTCTATGACAGCCCAATCCTCTATTCTTAAAGAGGGCAGCAGTTTACAACATGGTTCCATGCTCCTCCGTTTTATCCTCATAACAACAGCCCTGCGAGGTAGGTTAGGTAGAGAGAGAGAGAGAGACATGGGGTACTGACTCCAGATCACTCAGTGACCTAGGGCAGAGTAGGGATTTGCACTTGGGTGTCCCTGTTTCTGGTCAGACAATGTACCCCTATGCTGCCGCTTTGGTTGTAGATCTTTGATTATGGAGTGCCTCTATGAACAACTCAGGAGGAACCGGAGAGATCATCTACAGTTAAATTCACCAAACCCCTCATTAGGCAAAATCTAACACACGCACCCTTCATAAAATTCTCAGTTACTAGTAGGCACTGTCAAACCACCTCTCTGTTAGTCTCTTGCCATGAAAACCCCCAAAAGGGGTCATCATAAGTCAGCCGCGACTTGACGGCACTTTACACACACAGTAAGCTTCCCTACCCTGTCTGGAATAGAAGCTTGGTCCTTGAGACATGCAGATGTAGAAGTGTCATCATTCCTTAACAATGCATAGAGGGCAACACGATTTATTCTATTGTTTAAAAGAGTTGTTGATTATATATTATATAAGAGTATATATGTATATTGTAATATATTATAATTATTATACATATAGAATATGTAAATATAGGGCAAAAATCGCATGGTCGCTTTAGCCTCCTTTATTCCCTGTTTCAGCTAGGATCGAACGCATGCGTCTCGCCGAACTCTCTCTCTGGTATCATTTTGTGGGAGCTGGGGCTAATCATCACACACACACACACACACACACACTCATGCTTCACAGGGCAGCTTGGGGTAGGGAAGGAAAGATACATCTCTGTGATTAAGACTCATAAATGTACATGGATTTTGAGAGGCAACACCAGACATCCCCTGTGCGCCTGTCATGGCAGGGATAGGCATTTAAAGTTGCGATCCTGTGCACTCTTAAAAGCCAATGAGCAAGCAGCAGAAGTAAAAGCGAAAGGAGCCATTGCTAGCTGTGCCGCCATCCATCTCATGAAGATGCCTGCTAATGATGCACAACGTTCGCCGTTCAAAGAAAGCACCAATCATAGAATCACAGATGGAAGAGACCACCAGGGTCATCAAGTCCAACCCCCCATGCACAATGCAGGAAATTCACAACTACCTCCCCCCGCCCCCATAGCCATGCGGCAAGGCTGAAACATCAGGATGCTCTCCCCGAAGCCAGGCCACGTCTTCATCTGCCCACCCTTTTCAAGGAGCCTTCTCTATCAGAGTCTCCTATAGCACAGGAGTCAGGAACACTGACATCTGCAGCCACAGGCATAGGGCTGCCAGCCTCCCCTGCTATTACAACTGATCTCCAACCGATAGAGATCAGTTCACCTGGAGAAAATGGCCACTTTGGCAACTGGACTCTATGGCATTGAAGTGCCTCCCCTCCCCAAACCCCACCCTCCTCAAGCTCCCCCCCCCAAAAAAAAAATCTCCTGCCAGTGGCTAAGAGGGACCTGGCAACCCTACACAGGTGGAAGGGCTTCCCCCAGGCAGTAGTTCAAATTCTTTGGCCCATCCAAGCACAGCCAGCAGTATCCTCCAAACAATCCCTTCAGCAGGGGGAGAGGAGGGTTGCCAGCCCTGGGTTGGGAAATACCTGGAGATATTGGGTGTGGAGCCTGGGGAGGGTGGGGTTTGTAGAGGGGAGCATCCTCAGTGGGGTATAATGCCATAGAGTCAAAATTCCCATATGCCAACCCTCCTTCTTTTAACTCCTGTTCACCTTTGAGGAAACATACCTATCCATTTATTTGATTTGTCTGGCTACTGGCTTTTTACTGCACTCTGCACATGCTCTGGCACCACTCAGCAAAACTACCCTTGAGACCAAGCAAGACCTAAGTGTTAGCAGACCCTGCCTTTAGGGACGGTGAAAACAGATGGCTCTCCTGGGTTTTGAAAGAGACAGAGATTTTGTTTCCGTGGATTGCTCTGCTGGCCCTGACCAGCGGTTCATCTAGTCACACAGTGGCCAACCAGTTGCCCCAGAGGGCCAATAATTAGGGCTGGCGAGCAAGTCCTTCCTCTGATGTTGCTTCCTAACAGAAGAAGAAGAACTTTCTCTACCACTTAAGACAGAATCAAACCGGCTTACAATCACTTTCCCTTTCCCTCCCTGCAACAGACACCCTGTGAGGTAGGTGGGGCTGACAGAGTTCTTAATAGAGCTGTGACTAGCCCAAGGTCACCCAGCTGGCTTCAGGTGTATGAGTGGGGAAACCAACCCGGTTCACCAGATTAGTGTCCACTGTTCATGTGGAGGAGTGGGGAATCGAACCCGGTTCTCCAGTTCAGAGTTCACCACTCCAAACCACTGCTCTTAACCACTACACCATGCTGGCTCTCAGGTACTGGTATTCAGAGGCTTCCTTTAGTCACCCTGGCTAATAGCCACCGGTAGACCTCTCTGCCATGAATCTGCCTAATCCCCTTTAAAGCGACCCATTCCCATGGCCTTCACTACATCCATAGGCAACGAATTCCACAATTTAAAGAGCCATTGAATAGAGAAGTATCCCCCCCCCCGTTCCATATTCAGTTTGGTTGCTCACCAGCTCAACACAGATAGTTTAACTCTTTCCCCTTAAATAGCCCATAAGAAAATTAGTATTTTTAAATGATTGACTGGGAAAGAAATTTGGCGACTGCCAATGTAGTATTAAAACCCACCCCTGCTAAAAGAACCCTCAGATTATCCAGTTTAGAGACAGACTCCTGGATAACAGGCTTTATCCATCTGTCTCTGGCCTCGTTGAGCAAGTCACAGCGAAACAAGGAATGCTGAAGAGTGTCTGTTTGGCCAGAACCACATTTGACATACTCTCTCACAGTACTGTACCCTATTTAGATGACCCATTAACTCCCCTGATGGAATGGCATTTAGTCTAGCCAACATAAATAATCATCTGTATCGCAGGATTGTCAGAAAATCAAAATACATTGGGAGGGATTGTGGCGAGTTTAGAACTAGGTATAGTGGTGAGCGCCCTGACCTGGATGACCCAGGCTAGCCTGATCTCGTCAGATCTCAGAAGCTAAGCAGGGTCGGCCCTGGTTAGTATTTGGACGGGAGACCACCAAGGAAGTCCAGGGTTGCTGTGCAGAGGAAGGCACTGGCAAACCACCTCTGTTAGTCTCTTGCTATGAAAACCCCAAAAGGGGTCGCCATAAGTTGGCTGCGACTTGACGGCACTTTATACACACATATAGAAGTGAGCACACTCTACGTGCTCTTATTGTAGTTGCCCCTTCCTCTGGTGACATCAGAAAGCAGGAGGGTAATGCCACTGCTGGCAGCCACAACTTGATACTTAAAATGTTGGTTGCAGTCTTATGCATTCTTATTTGGCAGTATGTCCTCCAACTGCATTTGTTTCTGGAAAACATACCTAAGACCACACTGCAAATCCTTAAAAAAAAAGAAAAAAACCCCTCAAACTTCAATTTCAAAAGTAAAAAAAGGTTATTTTCAAGCTGTGAGTCTGTACTGAAACGCATTTCAATTCTAATTGTTTTCCCTTATCACAATGATTCTACATGAAATGATAACCATGAAAGTTTATACTGTTACTCTTTAAGGTGCCATAAGATTCCTATTTAAGTGAAATTCTATCATTATTAAATGGCTGCGATCCTTATTGATTTCAAAGAATGTGTGTGTGTGTGGGGGAGGGACAAGGCTGGGTACAGTTGTCTAATAATAATGGATAAAATAAAATGGTAAAATTGAGACGTAGGTTCTTGTTAATCTGGCACAGTCAGAGGAAGAGAAAAGTCATGGACTGAAGGGTTGCGCCATCTGGCGGCTATTGGATAGATTAGCCCATTTTCTGCTGCAGGGTGGATCTGGCAGCCTTTTCAGATGCTTGCCATTTGTCCAAATCAGTAGCTTTTTGTAATGGTCACATATGCAGTATCATTTCTGTCCATATACAGGAAGGGGACAAGGGTATCTTGGAGAAATAGGAAAACTCTCTCTGTGTGTTACGTGCCGTCGAGTCACTTGTGACTTATGGCAACCCTATGAATCAATGTCCTCCAAAAATGTCCTTTCGCTAACAGCCTTGCTTGGATCTTGCAAACTGAGGGCTGGGGCTTCCTTGATTGGGTCAATCCATCACATGTAGGGTCTTCCTCTTTTCCTGCTGCCTTCAACTTTTCCTAGCATTCCTAGCATTATTCCTAGCCTTGTCCTGTGGGGTTCCACTGGGCATGGTTTTATCCTATTGCCCAGGCAATTCAATTCATGTAAAGCTCTTAGGATAAATCATTTGTAGTTTTGGAAGTGGTTGCCATCAGTATGCTGACAACACCCAGCTCTAGATCTCTCTATCCAGATCTCCTGAGGATGAGGTAGAGGTCTTGAGTGTGTCTGGCTGAGAGTGAACAAACGGAAACTGAACACAGAAAAGATGGAGGTCATGCATGTCTTGAAGGCCATCAGGTTTCCCACTTTTGATGGGGTTCAGATTATCCTTGCTGATGTGGTCAAGAGCCTAGGGGTTATATTGGACCAAGTGTTATTACTGGAGAAGCAAATTAATGCTGCCACAAAAGTTGCCTTCTTCCAAGTTAGTTTAGCTTGGAAAATGGGCCCTTACTTATTTGGCCATCAGGATCCACACCAAGGTAACATAGACTGCTGTAATGGTCTCTGTATAGGTCTCCCCTCAAAATCAACTTGGAAACTCCAGTTAGTGCAGAATGCTGCAGCTTTACTGTTATCAGGACTTAGGCAGAGTGTTCATATTATGCCCAATCTGCTGTCACTTCATTGGCTGCCTATTAGTTATTGGGTTCAATTCAAGGCGCTGGCCATCACCTTCATGGCCTTGGCCCCTCGTATCTGCAGGACCACCTCTCCTCCTATGCTCATCAGAACAGAGCCTTCTACAGATGCCCCCATGCAAACTAGCAAGATCAACAGCTGCCCATACACATGCCCTCTCCATAGTGGCCCCCATCCTATGGGATGGCCTGCCTGAGGAGGTCAGGAAGGGTCCCACACGCTTGGTTTTCTGCAAACCATGTAAAACAGAACTGTTCAGGAGGGCATTTTTATAAAGGGAATAAGGCGGCATTATAACAGGATGATTCAGGAAGGTGCCCCAATAGAAGAAACCAGACTGTGGACTAATATTGTTGCTGTATGTTTTTTATCTTGCTCTCGTTGCATTACTTTAATGATATTGCTCACATGGCCAATTCAGCCCTGAACAATGTCACACTAAGATCAAAATAAGAAAAAGAAAAAGTAACTAACAGATCCATAAAGAAATTAATACTTTTTAATCTTAATTGGGAAAGAAATTTGCCAACAGCCAATGTAATATTAAAATCCACCCCTGCTAAAATAATCCTCAAATTCTCCAATCTAGAGGCACATTCACGGATAAAAGGCTTTATCCATCTATCCCTGGTCTTGCTGAGCAGGTCACAGCCAAACAAGGCATGCTAAAGAGTGTCTGTTTGGCCAGAACCACAATGACATACTCTCTCATAATACGAAACCCTATTTAAACGACCTGTTAATTCCCCTGATGGAATGGCATTCAGTCTAGCCAGCATAAAAAGTTGTCTGTATCACGGGATTGTCAGAAAATCAAAATACTTTGGGAGGGATTGTGGCAAGGTTAGACCGCTCTCATTGCATTATATTTCTACTTACGTAATAGCATTTCCTGCATTGTTTAACTTGTCACGTTTAGTCATGTTTAGACGTGTTTCAGATTTCTGTAGTCCTAGTCCTGTTAAAACATTATTTATTAGATACTAGCTGTACCCGGCCACGCGTTGCTGTGGCCCAGTCTGGTTAAATGGAAAAGAAAGAAAAGAGAAAGCGCATGTTTCTAATATGTTTAATTTCACAATGCTTGTGGGTATACAATATTTTTTGTTGTTCCATTGTCTGTGCAGATATAGAGATTGTCTGGTTTGCCGACTCTAGAACACGCAACATATAATTGTCCATGTGAGAAGCAATCCGTGTCTAGATCTAAACCGCACAATTATAAAGATTGGCCCTGAGCTTTGTTGGTGATTGCAAACGTCAATCAAATTGGGAATTGCAATCTCTTAAATTGAAATGGCATATCCTTTGGAATCATAGGAATGCGAGGAATGAGGACATCTTCACCTTTGAAAGGTCCTGTCAAGATTGTTGCTTCTATGATGTTGCTCATGAATTTTTTTACTGCAAGCCACGTGCCGTTGCAAAGCTTTGGCTGGTTGATATTTCGCAACATGATAATTGGCACGCCGATTTTCAATTGCAGTACGTGCGGTGGCATCCCTGGCAGATCAAGTGAATTCAAAAATTCTGTTGGATAATTAACCGCTTCATCTGCTTCCACAACAGTGTTGACGGACTTGTATGTGACTGCCTCGCTTTGAATGTGAGACTGAATAATATTGTTAAGTTTGTAGACGTCTTTGTTCTTGGCCGCAAGAACAGCTCGTTCACTCAGCCAATCGTGATTCTTATAATTGGTTTGAATATTGGGAAATACTTTTTTAACCAATTCTTCTTCTTTTTAAATTTTTTTTATTGCTTTATATAATAACACATACAAAAAAAGAAAAAAATTTGTATAATAATAAAAATAAAATCAAAATAAAATCGAAATTCATACAACAACTTAAAAACATAAAATACATAAAATATGTATATACAGAGCACTACAACCAATTCTTCTTTTGACATCACTAAATTGCAGAAGTTATGAGGCAATGAAATTCGTCCTGAGGTCAGATCAACCGGTACCTTTCCGTTCCCAATTTCCAGCAATTGATGTGAGAATATCTCAGCTGATCGATCGTTTTGCAGCTGGACACGCATATTTGTAGTTAATTTTAACATCTTTATGTGTCGCCACAAAGTAGAGTATTTCAGGCAAGCATTTATTTCGTCTGCTGGTGTCAATCGAGGAATTACAGGTAATGTTTGCCTGAAATTTCCTGCAAGCAATATTAATGCGTTCCCAAATGGTCTGATGTTTCCACGCAAATGTTGCAATGTTCGATCAAGAGCCTCGAGCGATTTCTTGTGTGCCATTGTGCATTCATCCCAAACAATAAGTTTGCATTTCTGCAATACTTTTCCCATGCCGGATGCTTTGGAAATGTTGCACGTGGGATTTTCAATGAATTGCATGTTCAATGGCAATTTCAAAGCGGAATGAGCAGTTCTTCCACCTGGTAGCAATGTCGCAGCTATTCTGGACGACACAAGAGCTAAGGCTATGTCATTTTGGGATCGAAGTGCTGCCAGAATCAGTCTAATTAGGAACGTTTTACAAGTTCCTCCTGGTGCATCTAAGAAGATAGCGTGTGTTGCTTTTACGTCCAACAGATGGTGCTGTTTTTCAAAAAAAGCATGTTTTTACCTGTCACAGGTGTGACATCTATATAATAGTAGGTATATAAAAACATGCGCGTATTCGAATGCAACGTTGTGTCAAAATTTCAAAGCAATTGGTGAAGAACTTTAGAAGATTTAAGATTTTGAACAAACGAACATTTACATTTTTATTTATAGAATATAGATATAGATAGATAGATCTCATTCTATTGATTGCACTGATTGAATCTCAGCGAGAAAGGAGGGCTAACAAACATAAATAAATACACAATGTAGGTGACGTCTGTAGGTGAGGGAGGGTGCAGACACAAAAACCAAAGTATTTGTTTTTACCCAGAGTTTTAATGAAAAGGTTTAAGTCTTTTAAATCTGTTTTATGGTCTGCTTTTAGCCTGCACTTTGTTTTATGGGTAGTTTTAGGCTGCACAATAGTGGTTTTATGGTGTCTTTAATCCCCTGCTTTCATTCATTCATTCATTCATAAACCTTTAATGGCATATAAATTGTTACAATTGATACGAACAATGGTCATAAATCTTAAAACCAATAAGATAAAATCATAGCCAGTAACATCAGATATCAGAGGTTATACGTTTTTGGACATTTAGCACTTCTACTAAATAATTGGCGACATCCACAGTAACTTCTGGAGCTGAATCATTCATTAGAAATTGACATTTAACTTTATTAGACAGGTAAAACTTGGGATGTAACCAGTTTTTTAACCATTTTCTACGAGGTGTTTCGTATAGAGGGCTTTCTTTAAGTGGCTTGTTTTTAACACTGATAATTTATGTTGTTTTTATGATTTTGTGTTTTTTTAAAAACTTGTAAGCCACCTCAAGCAAATCTCACGAGAGGAAGCTCCAAATAAATAAATAAATTAAAAAAGAGTACAGGAACATTGAGTGGGGGAGTAAATTGGCTGGCAATTCAGATGGCGTGAGATGGGAAGGGGCTTCGGATGTACCAGGCACTATCCAACAGGGTTGCCAACTTCGGATCCCAAAACTACTGAGTTCCTGAGCACACATAGGGCAGGCAGAGCCAGAAGAGAAACTATCAGGTCAGGTGTAGATCCGGGTGGGACAAATCAGATGAGCCAGAGGTGGAGCCATGGTGGGATCTGGTAGCTCAGGAGCAGAACCTGGCTGGAACCCGGCAGGTTTTCGGTGGGCCTGTCAGAGCATCGGGTGGAAGCTGTCAGAATATGGAGTTTGCCAGCATTTCAGATCTCAGTTGTGGTCCTTTGATATATCTGGTAGGGCGAGTAAAATAGAGGCTGATTGATAACCCTACCAGCTGATGGGTGTATCAACTGTAGCTACCACAGGCCCTTTCTCGACTGAAGAAAAATTTGCCTACTCAGGTTTGGAAAATACCTGGAGATATTTGGGGGGGGGTGCAACCTGGAGAGGGGGGAGACATCAGAGGGATATAATGCTGTAGCTCACCCTCCAAAGCTGCCATTTTCTCCAGGAGAACTGATCTCTGTAGTCTGAAGATCTGCTGTAATTCCAGGAAAACTTCAGACATTACCTGGAGTTTGGCAACCCTAAAGATCATATACAATAGCAATACTTGCTGGGGGTAAAACTTGCTGTTTTGTAACAACTGCAGTTAGTAAAGTAATAAGAGGAAAAGGTTTTAACAGGAGAAACTAGCTGGAATGGCATTGCTTCAACAGGATTGTGATCTCTGTGCAAGCCATCCAGGGGGAGGCATGGGTGGAGAAGGCACTGGTCATTTTCCAGTTTCAGATTAATTGTCCTTCTACTGGATTACCACTGGCATGCTTGATTCCCTATAACATCACTGGACAATATTGCTATCTAGGCCCTTATGCCACAGAGGGTCCATCTTTCCCTTGTGTATAGTTTCCATTGCAGTCAGAGACAACCCATCCATTAGGTGCACCTAAGGCAATTGCTTAGGGTGCCAGAGATGGCCCTATTGCAGTCAATAGAACTCACCTCTGTTTAATGGGTGGATGGGTGGATGTTGATCTCAGTGGGACATTGTTCAGGGCTGAATTGGCCATGTGAACAGTATCATTAAAGTAAAGTAATGGGTGGATGACTGCTAGGGTTGCCAGGTGCCCGCTGGTGGTGGGCAAACCCCCGGCAATTTGCCCCTTTGCCCACCGACCACCTGAGGGTCGGCGGGCAAACGAACACACATGCTCGTGCATACCGTGCACATCACTTCCAGTTTAGAACCAGAAGTGCCGCCTCGCAAGGGGCCTCATACCTCTTAGTTTGAGTGGTAAAGGGCCGCTTTACCACTCAAACTTAGAGGTATAAGCCCCCTTGCGAGGCGGCACTTCTGGTTCTAAACTGGAAGTGACACGCATGTGTCGACGTGCACGCGCGAGCGCACGCACACTTTCACTCTACAGCCTCCCACCGGAGGAGAAGAAGGACCTGGCAACCCTAATGACTGCACCCATAACCTGCTTTCATTTCATTTGCCCAAACAACAACAACAACAACAACAACCCAGTCATGCCAGACTAAGGAAAGGGCCAGAGTTCAGTGGCAGAGCCTATCCTTTGCATGCATAAAGATTCAGGTCCAATCCCTCGTCTCTCCAGTTAAAAAGGTTCTTAGTCAGCAGGGATAGGAAAGACCTCTGCCTGAGACGTAAAGAGCTCCTCCCAGTCACTATTGGTGATAACACTAGGCTAACAGGATGAATGTGTGGCTCAGTAAAGGCCACTTTCCTGGGAAAGGGTTGTAGCTGCCCCTGCTTTGCAAGATCCCAAGATTCAGTGGACGGTGAAATGGACTCTCTGGGACCCTAGAGAGCCACTGCCAGTCAAATAAAGCCTTTTTACTTTGTGTCTTAACACAGTAATAAACACACTGCCTTTGAATATTACATGGTGCAAAACAGGGCAATTTTATTTGATTGCTGTGCTGTGCATAGCAAATCTTCCAACAAATGTCAACATATTTAACAATGGACACAATTGCCGATTATGCATGCTCACTTTACCCTTCTTTATTCCCCGTTTCAGCCAGGATCAAAGCAACCTGGGTTGGGGAAAACTGTATGAATTGGCTTGAATGACCAGGGAATAAACGGTGTGCAAATCAGGGTCATGAATACAAGAAAGCAGTCTCCCAAGTTCAAATCAAGTCCCACCCCTTTAATTGCTGGTCTGTGATTGGCTCACCTCATGAGAGAACATTTCCTTCCCCCCAGACCCAACTGCCGCATAAAAAAGCATTTTAAGAACAAAAAACAAAAAATGGAGCCATTTGAAAGAAGGGGGGCAAAATCCAAATCTTATTTTAAAAAAGCTTTTCTTTCTCTCGGAAAGAGCTCCCAGGAAGCAATTGAATCCCTGTCTCTTCGTGATTGGCTGTGACAGATGCCAATCTTCGCTGCTTCCCCTGTATGGCTATCAGCAAACAGAACAGAAGAGGAATAGAGAATAAAACTGCTGCTATCATACTGCCCTTGTACAAATCTATGGTGAGACCACACTTGGGATACTGTGTACAGTTCTGGTCACCACACCTAAAAAGGGATATTGCAGAGCTTGAGAAGGTGCAGAAAAGAGCAACAAAAATGATTAAGGGACTAGAGCAGGGGTGGGGAACGTCAGGCCCTGGGGCCGTATAAGGCCCGCAAAATCATTTGGTCTGGCCCTTCGTGGGTCCGGGCAGATCTCTAGCTCAGAAGGATCTAAGACTGGCGATCCGCCCCCTCCCACGGACAGGAATAGCCTCTATTCAAGGTGGATGTGAGTTTGCTTTGCTGAGAAAAGGAACCTTTCCCCCCCCTTGCAGAAGAGTCATTAGCTATGGAGCTGCTAAGACCGCCCAAGAAACTGTGTTAACCCTTTCCCACCCGGGCAGTGGAGAAACATATTCCCTCTGTATTACAAGAGGGCTGGGGGCGGAAGTGGCGACAATGGAGGGGTTAAAGGGGCAGGGCCAGAGTGCGGGGGGGGGAGTTCTTAGCTAGTGTGTCCTCATTTCATCCCTGTGGGCGGAGGTAGCAGGAGCCTGCTGTAGAATCCAGCCCCGACCATGCAGAGCAGGAGCAACTCCAGCGTTCAGCTGGACAACTACGCCCGGCTGGTGCAACAGACCATTCTGTGCCACCAGGTGGGCAAGTGCACCACCGGATGGATGCCTGCCTGCTTGCCCGCATCTGGGGCAGCTGCCTGCTTGGGGCTTGGCTGGCTAATTTTTAAGTTGATGTATGGCCCGCAAATGATGTTATACAAATGGCCCTTGGTGGGAAAAAGGTTCCCCACCCCTGGACTAGAGCAACTGTCCTATGGGGAGCAGTTAGGACGCTTAGGGCTGTTTAGCTTGGAAAGAAGGCGGCTAAGGGGAGACATGATAGAGGTCTATAAAATTATGCATGGTTTGGAGAGAGTGGACAGGGAGAAGTTTTTCTCCCTCTCCCATAATACTAGAACACGGGGTCATCTGCTAAAGCTGGAGAGCAAGAGATTCAAAACATAAAATATAAAAGGAAATATTTTTTCACCCAATGCATAGTTAAATTGTAGAACTCCCTGCCCCAGTATGTGGGGTTGGCTGCCAGCTTGGAGGGCTTTAAGAGGGGAGTGGACATATTCATGGAGGAGAGGGGTATTCATGGTTATTAGTTAGAATGGATACTGGTCATGCTGCATACCTATTCTCTCTAGTAT
This sequence comes from Euleptes europaea, assembly GCF_029931775.1. NCBI lineage: Eukaryota > Metazoa > Chordata > Lepidosauria > Squamata > Sphaerodactylidae > Euleptes > Euleptes europaea. The sequence continues at coordinate 92,298,860 of NC_079316.1, read as the reverse complement.
CAGAGGAGCATGCCTATTATTTTGGGTGCGGTGGAACACAGGCAGGAGGGTGCTGCTGCAGTCGTCTTGTTAACCCTTTCCCACCCGGCTTCCTAGAGGCACCTGGTTAGCCACTGTGTGAACAGACTGCTGGACTTGATGGGCCTTGGTCTGATCCAGCAGGACCTTTCTTATGTTTTTAGGGGTTTGGAAAGGGTGCGGGGAAAGCTCAATGCGAGGTAAGTATATGCACGCTCTTTGGATCCGGTTTCAGCTAGGAAAGACCGTTTGACTCGGGCAAGAAGAGGAATGGGAAAAGCCGAGTTCGTTTAAGGTTGAAACGGGGTTGAGCCGAAAAGGAATGAGGTAACGTGCATTTTCAAAAACTTAATCCTGGCTGAAACAGGGAATGGAGGAGGCTAAACCGACCATGCATAATGTCTTTAAAAACTTGTTTTCCAGTTACTGCCACGAGGTGGCACTGGCTTACTAGTAGCTAGCTGTTATTATTGGCGAGAGAACAGACTGTACAACTTCATAGGAAGTAAAGGGGACTGGATTACGTTTTGTTGGATAAAAACCAAACTTCAAGATAATCTTGTACAGAATTTAAGCCTTTGAACTCAAACTGTATTTTAATTATTTTTAAAAAATTATCTGGCTTTCCCAAGCAAATTATTCTCAAGCCAGTCAGACTAGGATTATTATTCAACCCACTCCACTGAGCAGGAGATGTGAAAAATTTACACCAAGAGTTTGTCTGACCCTGGAGTCCAAGAGCTGGAATAGTTATGTACATTACAGATTCTTTGGTCCTTCTGTCGTATCATTGCCATTGAAAGTTAGGGTTGAATCCCCACCTGCTCCCACTCTGATGGGATCATGTAGGTAGGCAGTCTCATAGCCCCCTGCTTTCTGTTGCTGCACACAATCTCAAAGATGCACATGCTGACTGGGTGCCAACCACCATTTTGTGCCAAAGAAAAATTAAAAGCCTTGGATGTATAATTTCTCCTCTCCTAGAAGGGGTAGTTAATCAGTCAAACAATCCATCCATCCATCCATCCATCCATCAATCATTTATTATGTTCATGGACCAGCGGAATAAAATATACATCAACAGAGTGGTTATGGAATTTCCTTAATTGTTTTAGGACAATATGTGAGCTCAGCGTTGACAACAGGTTCCTCCCAGAGTGGTTATACGTGTGTGTGTGTGTGTGTGTGTGTGTGTGTGTGTGTGTGTATATATATATATATATATATATATATATATATATATATACACACACACACACACACACACACACACATACACAATCTATATAAAAAAGCAAATATGTGTCAGATGTAGTGTTTCTAATAGCAAAACCAAAATGTGACTCCTCTCGTGTTGCCCCTGCTCATTCCCCCCCCCAAGTGGGTACTTAACTGAGACAGGTCTCAAATGGGTCCCCTCATACAGTCAAGTGACTGAAGTTGGTGAAGTAACAGTGCAGAAAAACAAAGGGGACAACATCTGACATTTGTCTGGCGACTTCTCTGTAACTATAGAGCAGCCTGTTATGTTTTGTTCTCCTTTCAGTTCTCCTAAGGTCAACCCTATGTTGGCATGTCAAGGATATGATCTTGTGGTCCTCTTTTCCAAGCAAGATCTTTCTTTTGCCATCTTTCATAAGTAGAAACAATGAATGAGAAAAGTTTCCCATAAAAAGAGTCTCAGTGAACCGATCTTAGCTTCACAATATCAGCACTGTTTCGAGAAGGCCAAGATCCTGTTCCACTTATCCTCCTTTGTCTTGTAACAGCACAGACCTGAAATAGGCAAGACCTAAAACTTTACGCCCATATCCTTTTATTGCCACTACATCTGTAGAGAGCAAGGAGGAAGTGATGCAATAGGTGGGGCCTAGTTGGAAGCATGCCCTGACCTGGATGGCCCAGGCTAGCCTGATCGCGTCAGATCTCAGAAACTAAGTAGGGTTGACCCCGGCAAATATTTGGATGGGAGACCTCCAGGCAGGCAGTGGCAACCCACCTCTGAACCTCCCTTGCCTTGAGAACCCTGTGGGGTCACCATCAGTCAGCTGTGACTTGATGGCAAAAAACATTGGAAGTACTCGCTGTATTCAGTTCAAATGCTCAAAAGAAAAGAAAAGATCTGTTCTGCAAGTTGGCACCAGAAGTTGGCACCCAGTTGTCATGGTGTCAGTTAACTTCACCTGGAAACCTCCCACTCCTTCAAACTGTGGAGTGAATGCACTAAAGGTAAAGGTAAAGGTCTCCTGTGCAAGCACCGGGTCATTCCTGACCCATGGGGTGACGTCACATCCCAACGTTTACCAGGCAGACTTTGTTTACAAGGTGGTTTACCAGTGCCTTCCCCATGCACTACACTCTTCAAAAAAGATTGTGCATGGTGATGAGTGAATGGATAAGCGCACAAACATTTATGGGAGACACTTGGGGGCACTGATAGGTGGGCAGATGACCTAAAACATGGAAGAGCTAACCTAGCATTTGATTCACTGGTATGCACATGTGTCATTGCAACTGTGAAGCTAGGCTCATCCCATGCCTGAGAGAGCTTTCTTCTTCTGTAACATCTATTTTCACCCTAATTCAGATTGCTGCTGCAAGTCTATGGAACACATTTTTCTGTTTGATGGTTTCCAGCACTGGCAGTTGCCTGATTGACCTTAATTTGATGTGCAAATGATGTGTGGATCTTTGGACAGAATGCCTTTTTTCATCAAGGCCAATGTTCTTTGTTGTTAATTTTGAAAATTCTGCTTTCAGAAACATCTTCTTCTCTTTCAGCATATGTTTGTTATAAAGATAAAACCCACAGTGATTTTGGAATAAGTAGATAGTACGGTGAAGTAGCAACTTACTGAATTTTCCATGGACCTCTCCAAATACATATATAATAACTGATGATGGGCAAATATCATCCTGGATAATGGATTTGCTGAAAGAGACTTAAAACAGCCAGCCCTTCTCGTCATGGATCTTGGTTTCCCCAGTTTCCTCTCTATCACTGCCATACTTGATCAGGTACAAACCTGTATATGAGAAAATCTGCATACAAGGCTGTGGAAGATTCACAAAAATGGAACCAGAAGCAGTTGTGTGGCCAACTTGACATCAGTTAGTCTGCTGGTCATCTTCCAGTCCAGCGGCAGAATTAACTGCAGTGAAATCACAATGTAAGCATTATATGCGAACTGGCAGTTAAAAAAACAACCTCCACTCTCCATATTACCTTTACCTTTATCCCTTAGAAGCTCCTTGATCCATTGATCTTGAGCAGCATATATCTATGTATGAGGGATGTAAGGACTGAAATAAATCTTGCCACTGACAACGTAGCCTTGGGATTAGGGCTGTTGAAATTTTTTTTTTGTATAGTTCGGATTCGGCCGAATTCAGCCCGTCTGGATTTGGGATATGCCGAAGTCCGAATTCCCCCGCTTCGGGTCCGTGCAATTTGGCGTGAATTCAAAGTTCGGGAAAAAAATTCGGCCGAATAAAGACATTAAAAACACAACCACGCCTTTCCGTGGCTCCGGGGGGAGCATTTTGGGGGGTAGAGGTCCCAAACTTTCAGTGGAGCTTCAAAGGACCCTTCTTGCCAGACCCCCCAAGTTTTGTAAAGATTGGGTCAGGGGGGGCTGAGATATGGGCCCCGAAAGGGGTTCCCCCACCTTTAATGTTAATCTCTGAGCAGAGCTTGCCGCCCACGCACAAAGCTCCCAGCCCTGACAAACAGCTGAGCTGCGGGGAGCAAGGGCGGGGCAGGTGTGAAGACGTTTGCAAAGCAACACAACTGCAAAGCAACACGTTTGCAACCATGCAAAGTAACACCTGACACCTGGGAGTTTGCAAACCATGGAAAGGGACAGAGGCAGCTAGCTATGCATAATGAGCAGGAGGGGGTGGAATTTCCCCTTTTGCATCGGACTCGAGTCGGGACCAGGCTAATGCATTCTTTAAGTCACCATTTGAAAACCAGTTTTGAGCAAGCATCAAAATAGAGACTCGGGGCACACGCACCCCAGGCAGAACGGGCGAAAGCACTCTTTGGCTTCCCCCCACCCACCCACAGAAACTGCTCCCTCCCCACACACACACAGACTCTGCTCCCCCCCCCCACACACACAGGAGAAAAATTATAGATTAAAGCCCCCAAAGGGGTCTTACTGTGGCTGTCTTCTGTTCCATCAGGAGGGGCTGGGAGGACTGGTTAATCCAATACCATTCTATTTAACCACGGGAGGTTTTGCCTTGGATTTGCCGCTCTGGAGATGCATACAAGATCGGGTGATCCATTCATCCCAATAGGGAAAAGGGGAAAGCCCATATCTCGGGACCCCCTGACCCAATGTTTACAAAACTTGGGGGGTCTCTTAAGAAGGCTCGTCTGAAGCTATGCTAAATGTTTGGGGGTTGCACCCCCAAAAATGCGCCCCTGCAGCCACAGAAAGAGAAAAGGGGGGAGCCCATATTTCTGCCCCCACTGAACCCATCTTTACAAAACTTGGGGGGTCTCTTAAGAAGGCTTGTCTGAAGTTATGCTGAAAGTTTGGGGGCTGCACCCCCAAAAAACGCCCCCTGCAGCCACGGAAATGGAAAAGGGGGGAGGGAAAAGGGCCCAAATCTCGGGACCCCCTGACCCAATTTTTTCCAAACTTGGGGGGTCTCTTAAGAAGGCTTGTCTGAAGCTCTGCTGAAAGTTTGGGGTCTCTACCCCCAAAAATGCGCCCCCTGCAGCCATGGAAAGGAGCAAATGTGCACACACACCCCAAGAGGATTTCTCTCTCTTTCTCTCCCCGGCTGGGCCACGCAGCAGCTGATTCCTCCAGTACTCAATCCTGACTGATTGGCCAGAAGAAGACCCAGCTTGGCCACTGATTGGCCGGGGGAGAATGCTGGTTACTGACGGTTATGCTGCTGTGCCCAAATTTGCCGAATTCGCTGAATTCGACTCCCCCGTTTTCCCCCCATTTTTGAGTTCGGTTCGACCCGAACTAAAAACCGCAGAATCGGGAATCAGGGGAATTCGGCTGTTTTTCGGTTCGGGCCGAACCGAATCGTCAGCCCTACTTGGGATCCCTGTCACCTAGTAAAAAAGGCATTATGTCAGACACAGAGGCATTAGATTTATATGTTAAAAGGGGAGAGATATAATGTGATCGAAGTACCTCGTAGAAGCGGCATTCCAAGAGGGCATGAGCTAATGAATCAATTGAGCCAGAAGAGCAAGGACGGGTCCTGTCTGGATATGATATATTCAAAATCCTGCCCTGCATATCCATAGAGGGGTTAGCATTCAGTCTAGCTAAACAGAAGGCTCTAGAAAGACGAGGAGTTGTCAGATAATAAGTATAAGTGGGCAAACTGCATGGTGGTGGTATTCAGAAGAACTGGGATGAACAAACCCGGCGAGCACGAAAAGTAGTGCTGTTGTAAATCAAGCTCTTTAATGTGCTTTTTAATTTTGGTGAAAGCTTCAGACACTCTCCATATTAGAAGCTGGAATATAATGAAGACAAATAGTGAACATAATGTATTGACAGGGGATTTGAGTCACTACCTGCCTCCATGAAGATCAGGAATTGGTCTTGTTGGATCATAGAGCCTTTCTGTCTCACCTAAATAGTACCTTGGCTTCCAGGTGTAAGACAATGCTTTCTTCAAGCTGGCTGAAGATCCATCCAGTCTGAATTAAAGCTCCATACAGAAAATCTTCTCATATCAATTAGTTTTGTTCCCCTGTGAGGGCTGAATGACAACCATACTCATAGTATTTCAGATTCTCATGTCAGGGTTCAGTAGGTTAATTTTGCTTCCTGTGTGCTGGCCAAGAAGAGCAACTGTCATAGTGCAATCTCTGACACTTTGGGTAGAAGGTACATAAATGTTAGCCATCACAAACCCCACTGGGTTGATCTTCTATGGCTATGGGGCTTCTTCCCACATTTGTGTTGCCTAATGTTTAAGTTAAGTAATGAGGCTATGTGTTATATTCCATGCAAAGATAATATATGTTGGAAGATGTAAAAGCACAGCTCATGAGACAGACACGGGGTGCACCCTACTGAAATCAGTGGCCAGATTTCCATTGGTTTTAATGAGCCTGGACTGGAACATAGTCTGTAAAGCCACAGCTAAAACTCTTGGTAGAATTCAGCTGATGGAAGAGCCTGTGTAATGGATCTTACTGTCTGTGTTGCCAGCACAGCAGCTTATAGGATTGGGATGTTAGCCATCCTCTTACTTCATTCTAAAGCAAAACCATGACATTATTGAATTATTGTTAAGAAACTTTGCACCAGCCTGGAAGCAAAAGAGAAAAGGAAAGCAAAGTTCCATTGTGCAGGGGGAATCGTTAAAAGACTGAAGTGTAGCTGGTGAAACATAAATGTCGGTTTTTGAAGCTGTTCTGTTTTAATCCTCCTATGTGCTATTTATTATGAAGCTTGGGGTCTTTCTCTTTTCTTGCCCCAAATCAAAATCTGATTTTTATTTGACAGCATCCCTCTTGATAGTATACAGTATGATTTCTCATCTATATTTGTGACTGGGCTGCAAAACAATTTCCAAAGTGACTCGGGACCCCATCGCTGCTGCTACTGGTTTTGCGAACTATGTCACTTTTCAGCAACATGACCACAGCCCAGCAGGAGACTACAGAATAAATATGTTTCCCAGGATCCTTGAGAACAAGAAGGGAACCCTTGGATGGTATAGGAAATCTCATCCCTCCATTCTGCCAGAATCTTTTCATATAGGACTGGAAATCTGGAAATGTTGGGTTTTGTTGGTTTGAATACCCCCCCCCCCAAATCCCTCCCTTGTGGCTCACTCCCTGAAGACCAAAAGAGTGTCTGTTAGTGGTCACATGGGAAGTGTTGATAAGGCATCTACTGCTGGATTGTTTACACTTGTGCATAAAGGGGAAAAATGTGTGAAAGGGTAACGTCTTAAACCATTTTGCTCAGTGTATATTTAAGACCAAGAACATTTCAGGAGACTATGTTACTTAATAAATATGTGTATTGGAGAAGGATATTGTGGTGTGACCAAGGAAGGATTGGGTTATTGGCTAACCAGGGAATAAAGTATAACAGACGGAAAGAGATAGACCACTGAGAGGTTTTCAAAGGTATGGTTAGTCTGATCTCGTCAGATCTCAGAAGCTAAGCAGGGTCAGCCCTGGTTAGTATTTGGATGGACAACCTCCAAGGAATATCAGGGTCATGACGTGGAGGCAGGCAATGGCAAACCACTTCCAAACGTCTCTTTCCTTGAAAACCCTAGGAGGTTTCCATAAGCCAGCTGTAACTTGATGGCACAAAAATACTTTATGAATGGTTGTCATAGGATTAGTTCACACTTCACTTGTACATCCTTTAATTTCTCAGAACTTGGTTCCTCTACACCTTTGACTGATACAATTGACTGTGAGAACTGCCTCTGCTGAGCTTTGTGAGGTGACGTAAGGGTTCTGTCAGTGGTGTGAGATCTGTGATGACCTGCTCACACGTGGAAATCACAAGTCCACTGATGAACAAAAATTGGCCGAATAAAGCCATTAAAAACACAATCGCGCCTTTCCGTGGCTCCGGGGGGGGCATTTTTTGGGGTAGAGGTCCGAAACTTTCAGCGTAGCTTGAGGGGACCCTTCTTGCAAGAACTCCCAAGTTTTGTAAAGATTGGGTCGGGGAGGCTGAGATATGGGCCCCGAAAGGGGTCCCCTCTCCTTAATGTGCATCTCTGACAATGGGGGTTTGCAATTAGCAGAGCTTGCCGCCCACGCCCAGTGTATTTTTCCCAGTGTATTTTTGTAATTACTCCTCTTGCTGCCTGCGCTTGGTCTTCCTCTGTGTGTGTTTGTGTGGCTCTGCCTACTACAGTGGCCATTTTGTGATTGGCTCCGCCTCCTGTGGCTGCCATTTTGTGGTTACGCCCACCACCCTGTGTCAGAATTCCAAAGGTGCCTGCAGGCTCAAAAAGGTTGGGGACTCCTGAACTGCAGAATAGGTGTTATGGGCATACTCTGTGTGGCCACCCATAGTAAATAAGTCTCAGCACCCTGTACCAGTGGGCATTTCCCAGTTGTTTTCAAGGACAGATCCATGTAGACTAGCCTCGAGGTTACTGTGGGCATGGATCCCAGTGGTCAGAGCAGCTGGGTCAAGATAGGGAACCATATTCTGGGCTAATAAGGTGGAAGAAAGCATTTTTGCAACAAAAATTAACTTGAACATAAGAACATAAGAAAGGCCCTGCTGGATCAGACCAAGGCCCATCAAGTCCAGCAGTCTGTTCACACAGTGGCCAACCAGGGGCCTCTAGGAAGCCCACAGACAAGACGACTGCAGCAGCACCATCCTGCCTGTGTTCCACCGCACCCAAAATAATAGGGTGCTGCTATTATTACCCAAAATAATAGGGTGCTCCTATTAAAACTTGCTCCTCCAGCAGTAAGGCTCAGCCCACAATAACCCCCAGGCTCAACTGAATCAACCAGGGTCAGCTGAACCCCATCAAATGTGGGAAGGCAATATTTCCCAAGATCTCAAGCCTCATGAGTGTAGCTTTATCCCCACCACTTCCTGTTTGGTGTTGTAGTCACTGAGGGAACTGGAATGTCTAGGAGCCCTTGCAGCGGCCCCCTAAGGCACCAAGGGTCAAAGAGAAATGCACCCCCCCATTCCTTGTACCATCAGTGGTACTCAGCCATCAATCTGGTTTAAAGGGGTCCCTCCCTTCTATCAAATTCCATGCCAATTCAAAAATGATTGAATTGTGCAGGCAGGGACAGGTCACTTCTGCTTCACATCCGGAAGTGCTGCATTGCAAAGGGCCAGTTTCCACTCAAACTCCCAGTTTTCATGGCAGACTAACAGAGGTGGTTTGCCAGTGCCTTCCTCTGCACAGCAACCCTGGACTTCCTCGGTGGTCTCCCATCCAAATACTAACCAGGGCTGACCCTGCTTAGCTTCTGAGATCTGACAAGATCACGCTAGCCTGGGCCATCCAGGTCAGGGGGACCCGCTTACATCTACAGGGCTCTTGATATGTCCCACTGAAACAGCCTTGTTCATCTGAGCAAAGCTTCCTGCGGGTACCTCCCAGCAAAAGGGTACGTTCAGCAGCGGCCCATAAAAGGTAAAAGTAAAGGTCCCCTGTGCAAGCACCAGGTCATTCCTGACCCATGGGGTGACGTCACATCCTGACGTTTCCTAGGCTGACTTTGTTTGCAAGGTGGTTTGCCAGTGCCTTCCCCAGTCATCTTCCCTTTACCCCCAGCAAGCTGGGTACTTATTTGACCAACCGACTCAGAAGGATGGAAGGCTGAGTCAACCTTGAGCCGGCTACCTGAAACCAACTTCCGTTGGGATCGAATTCAGGTCGTGAGCAGAGCTTTTGACTGCAGTACTGCAGCTTACCACTCTGCGCCATGAGCCTAAGCATTTTCTGCTGTGGGCCCCACCTGGTGGAATGAACCTAGTCAATGAGATCAGAAAAACTCCTACACTTCTGTTGTTCCTCAGAAATATGTAAAACAGAAGTATTCAGGAGGACATTTTCATAAAGGGAATAGAGAGGTCATAAAGTGGAGTTCTGCAGTAAGAACTCTATTTAGGTAATAATGTTTTAATTTAACTAGAAACTTTTAGGTAGTCCCCCCCTTAGTGACATTGTTTACTGGATGTATTTTACTATCTGTACTTTAGTGTTCTCTAAGCATGAAATCTGGCTTATGCTATGTAGTACACGGTTTCTGTTTCATGGTTCTTTAATTTGAGTGATCCAGTTTTATTGAATTATTCACTGTTTGTATTATCTTTTTTTGTATTGCCTTTTACAGTTCTGTAATCTGCCCAGAATCTCTAGGTGAAAGCCCTAAAAGAAATGGATAGTTGCCACCTGTTCATGATTTTTGTGGAATTTTCCCATATCAGAAGCTCTGCCTACAATTTACAAGAACACTATTGACAGAGCATGTCCATATTTACTGTGAAGGCAAAATTGTGTGGGTCGTACAGCTGAATCCCACAATTGTTCACTTAGAAATAAGCCTCACCTTTGACTTCTTCAACTAGAGTGCCAGCTTTGCCCAGTGTGCCTCCAAAAACAGTTTCTTTTTTATTTTTTTATTGTTTTCTAATTTAATCACATATATTTCCATCATTCATTTAATGTAATTATACGATACATATGATATATATCTAATCAATATGAATATTCTATCTATTCGACTCCCCCTCTCCCCTCCTCTATCCATTTAATATCTCTGTTCCTCCCTTTGTATCTAACTTCTAATTCATTATAGTAATTCATAAGTACATTTAATCACATATCCCATCTAGGTTTTAACATTAGTATTACTTCTACTTTGGTTGATTGAATTAGATCAAAGCATAGCCTTTAACATACCCCAAGTTAAATTCATTAACACAATATGTTGTCCATGCCTCCCATTCTCCCACAAATTCTGCATTCTCCTATCTCAGGTAGTTTCCATTTTGCTGCATAAACCAATCTTGCGGCGGTGGCATATATCAAAAAAGATCTCTGAGTTATAATAGAGTCTGGTATAATACTTAACAACATCATTTCCCGTGTTTTAGGGATGTTGTAACATCAATCGTAATTCATTATAAATCATATCCCAAAAGTTCTTGGCTTTTTCACAGAGCCACCAAGCATGATGAAAGGAACCAATCTCATCTTGACATTTCCAACAGTTTGGTGACATATGCATCTTAGCTAATTTTTTAGGAGTCAGATACCACCTGTAGATCATCTTGTAAATATTTTCTCTTAACGATTGTGAGAGTATATTTTTCATGTCTCTTGACCAAAGTCTTTCCCATCTATTCAAAGGAATATTGTATCCCAATGTCTGTGCCCAAGTTATCATCGTAGGTTTTATTTGTTTTTGCTCTGTATATAATATCAACAGCACCTTGTACATCTTTGAAATTAAATGCTCGTTATTCTCCAATAACATTTGTTGTAAAGTTGATTTATCTTTATTAAAACCTACTTTCATGTCCTGTAGATATACAGATTTTATTTGATGATATTGAAACCAAGTCAAATGTTCTTTTAAATCATCATGTTCTTTCAGGGCACATTTACTGTCTTGCCATGTCAAAAGTTCTTGGTATGTTACAAACTGGGATGGTCTCAATGGTCGTAACGTTAACATTTCTTGTGCAGAGATCCATAGAGGTGTTCTGGTTTCTAAAAGATGCTTGTACCTTAACCAAGTTTTTATCAAAGCAGATTTTACAATATGATGTTGAAAAGCCATATGGTTTTTGAGTTTATCATACCATAAGTAACAGTGCCACCCAAATCTATTATCAAAACCTTCTAAATCCAATAAACATGGGTTCTTTAGTTGTATCCAGTCCTTTAGCCATACCAAAGCCGATGTTTCCACATACAGTTTAAAATTAGGAAGAGCAAATCCTCCTCTTTCTTTGGAGTCAACCAGATATTTATAGGCTATTCTAGGTTTTTTCCCTTGCCATATAAAATTCAACAATTATTTCCTCCACACATCAAAATATTTTGTTTGTATAACTATTGGTAAATTCTGAAACAAAAACAACAATCTTGGTAAAATATTCATTTGTATTACTGAAATACGACCCAGAAAAGAAATACTTTTATTGGACCACGATATCAAATCTTTTTTAACTAATTCCCATAGTTTAACATAATTGTTAACTAAGAGATCTTTACTTTTATTTGTAATCCAAATACCTAGATATTTCACTTTATTTGTTTTCTCCCATCTTGAACTATTTATAAAGTCATTTTGTTCTTCTTTTGAAAGGTTCTTAAACAGTATCTGAATCTTATCCTGGTTAATCTTGAATCCTGAGACTTCACCATATTGCTTTAATACATCTAACAAATCCTTTATAGATTGATTTAGATCATTTAAGGTGAGTAATCATCTGCAAAAGCTCTCATTTTAAATTATTGTTTGTTTACTTTAAGACCGTGGATTGCATCTGTATCATGTATCAAACAACATAAAGTTTCCAGAGTCAGAATAAAAAGCAAAGGAGAAAGTGGGCATCCTTGTCTAGTTCCTTTTTGTATTTCACAATTATCTGATATGGATTCATTCACTAATATTTTAGCTTTTTGCTTACTATAAATAGCATCAATACCTGACCGAAATCGTACACCTAAATTCATTTTTTCCAAAACTTTTTTCATATAATCCCAAGAGACCATGTCAAAAGCTTTCTCAGCATCCCAAAAAATAAAAGCAGCTTTATATTGATTATTTTGTTCATAATATTCCATTGCATCTAATAGGATCATCATGTTGTCTTTAATCTGTCTTCCAGGAACAAAGCCCGCTTGGTCTTCATAAATCAAAGTTGTGATGATTTGCTTTAAACGATTCGATAATATAGAAGCATATATTTTGTAATCCACATTCAGTAAAGAAATTGGTCTATAATTGGTTACTTTTTCTGGGTCTTTCCCAGATTTATGGATTAAAGATATGAAAGCATGAGACCACGTCTCGGGAGAAAGTCCCATATCTATAATCGTATTACATACCTTCAAGAAGGGATTCTTTAAGTCATCTTTAAACAACTTAAAAAACAGAGCTGTAATTCCATCTGGGCCAAGTGTTTTATCTATCTTTTGTTTAGATATTGCTTACTCTATTTCTGTTGTTGTAATTGGGGCATTCATAGCTTTATGTTGTTCGGAGGATAACTTGTTGACATTTACCATTTTCAAATATTTGTCCTTTTTTTTCTGAGATGAGATCTTTATGGTACAGTCTAGTATAAAAAGATACAAATTCTTTCTGTATGTCTGTTGTAGTGTAAACTGGTCCTTTGTCAGTCTGTATTTTGCTGATTATCTTCTTCTGCTTGGAGTCTCTCAGTTGACTGGCCAAGAGTTTACCTGGGCAGTTTGCATGTTCAAAGTATCTTTGCTTCGCATACTTCATATTTTTGTTAATTTCTTCCATAATCACCAAGTTAAGTTGATGCTTAACAACCTTAATTTTTGTCAAAATATCTTTCCTTTGATCTTCTTTAGAGTCCAAAATAAGTTGTTGTTCAAGATTTTGTAATCCCCAAAGTATGTCATTTGTTTGTTGTAGTTGTTTTTTCCTCCATGCAGAATTCTTCTGAATCATAAATCCTCTCAACACAGCTTTACAAGCATCCCAAATTATATTTAAGCTGGTATCTCCATTCACATTAATCTCAAAAAAGTCCTTAATAAGAGTATGGATTTCTTTTTTTATATTATCCTCTTATAATCACCCATTAATAGTATTTGTTCTTCAGCATGTTGCAATAGAATGTCATGAAGCTGCTTATAGAATTGTGCTTTACCTTCATTAGGTGCGTACATCCCTACCACCAATGTTTTTTGGCCTAATATTTTAGCTCTGATTACAAGTATTCTGCCTTCTTCATCTTTATATACAAGTTCTGGAACAAATGAAGCATGTGCATAAATAGCTACTCCTTTAGTTTTTGTATTTGTTGAAGAGATGAAGATTTGCCCCAGAGAATTTCATTCTAGGTACTTCTTATCTTTCCTGGCAATGTGAGTTTCTTGCAAGCATATTAAAGAGTATTTTTGTTTTTGTAAAAATTTAAAAATCCATCCTCTTTTCATCTTTTCATTTAGACCATTTACATTCCACGAAATAACTTTAGCCATACTGTCAGAGTGTAAAATATAAATTTTATAGTCCGCCCACTGCTCCTTTCTCTGAATCATCATCATCTTCTTGACTTGAGTCTTGTTTCTGGTTTGGTGTAAGGCCTGTAAGTTCTTTTCTATATTTCCTCAGAAATTTCCCAACATCTTCCATTGTGGTGATAGTGTCTTTCACTTCTTTAAAGGTGAATGTTAATTCTTGTGGTAACAGCCATCTGTATCTTATTCCACTTTTCCTCAAAGATGCTTTGAAGTCTTTAAACATGTTCCTTTTTGTCATCAGATGTCTTGGTATGTCCTTGAGTAGTATTAATGTATTACCTTCCAGAACAATTGGATCTTTGTAGTGTTGTTGCATTATTATATCTTTCATCCTGACATCATAAAAGGATATCATGACATCTCTTGCCTTTGCTCTCTTCAATTTAAGGGGCAAAGGCATTCTGTAAATTTTATTGATTGCATGGTCTAATTCTTGTTCTTCAATGTGGAATAGGTCAGCTAATGTCTTCACCAGTGATTCTCTCGTTGTACCACAATCTTCAGGTAGATTTCTCAGGCGTAGGTTAGAGTCTCTGACTTTCAAGTCCATCATAGCAAGTTGGTCTTTCGTGGTTTCCTCCTTTGTTTGCAGTTTTTCCAGTTGTTTTTCATGTCCTTCCACTTTTTTCCTCACAAAAAGCAAAACAGATTCTCATACTGGACAATCAGATGCAGAGAACATGTCAAATAATCAGCATGCCTTATGTGTATTGCCAGCTGGGATATCATATATGTTACTGTGTCTTCCCTCCACTTTGTGCCCTAGCAAGGAGGCTGGAGGTCTCCCATCTGAGAGCCAGCACGGTGTAGTGGTTAAGAGCAGTGGTCTGGAGCAGTGGAGTCTGATCTGGAGAACCGGGTTTGATTCCCCACTCCTCCACATGAGCGGCGGAGGCTAATTTGGTGAACTGGATTTGTTTCCCCACTCCTACACACGAAGCCAGCTGGGTGACCTTGGGCAAGTCATGTTCTCTCAGCCTCACCTACTTCACAGGGTGTCTGTTGTGGGGAGGGGAAGGGAAAGGTGATTGTAAGCTGGTTTGATTCTGCCTTAAGTGGTAGAGAAAGTCGGCATATAAAAACCAACTCTTCTTCTTCATCTGCCATTCCATGAACTAAGCACAATTAAGGATCACATTTGGAGAGCAAAAATTCAAACTGGGCTTAGGCCATTTATGCATGGTCAATTTTGATGCTCACTCAAATCTCTTTTTTAAAATGCAACTTTAAAAATGCATATTCACGGTCCCGATGCAAAAGGATAAATTCCACTCCCCACTCGCCTGCTCCTTTGTTCCTGTTTGCATAGCCATTAGCATGTGCAAAGATAACGCACCACTGTTATTTTGCATGGTTCCTTGAGGGGGATTCTTCGCGGCAAACACCAAAGGTCATGTTAAACAGGCTCTTTAATAATGCGAAGCAGGTATGCGCCTGCTTTGCAGTCACTTCTGGAATGACGGTTCTGCGTGTAACATTAAAAAAATATGTGGGGTAATTCAGCCTGGAACATGCTGCTAATTACCAAGCATAAATGGCCTTACATAGGCAACTAGGAATTTGGGCCTGATCCGATATCTCCATTTGAGTTTTTTTTCCAGCGTAAGTTGGGGCCTTGTGAGGGAAAGCAGTGTCTCTTAGCCTCTCCAAAAGCAGGATTCATTTGCAGGAGTTTTAAGCAGCTGGAAAGTCACAATCCAGTGCTGGTGGGCAGCATTTGGCCAGTGTCTTGTAGTAGTTTTGAACCAGGATCTGGAAGATCTACATTCAAATTCACTCTATGATTGAGTTTCCCAGGGGAATTTGGTCCATTTTTTCTCTGTCTCAACTTACTTCACAGGGTTGTTGTGAGGATAAAATGGGGAAAGGAGGACCATATATACCTCATCGAGGTCCTTGAAAGAATGGTGGGATAAAAATGACCTAAATCATCTGACAGATTAGTGTGTCACAAGTTGTGCTTCTGGCCTGCTATTAACAATTTACCACGTTCTTTGACATCAGAGCTTTTTTTTTTTTTTTGCCTCAGAATATCCCTGCGATGTGCCTTTGGCTAACCGTGGCCTAAGGCCAACCCTAAGCTTGACAGGTACACAAAAAAATGCTTCCAGAACTCAATGCAAGTCCAATAAGAGAGATATTTTAAAGAGTGCATTAATGTGCTTTATTCAATGTGGTCAGTACCCCAACATTACTCTTTCCGACAGAACCCAAAATGCTTCCACCTGGAACTAGTTGGTTGTGCTCTCTACTATGGGATAATGCAAAAGCTTGTAAAGAGACCGACAAGCTGACTTATTGGCAGCATTCTGCTTGAAGTCTGAGTAGCCCATTCTAGGTTGGATGAGACATCTGAGAGACTCTCCCACGCTGAAATTTCTACTTCATGCCCATCTGGACATTATTTTTTTTTTCCAAATATGTCTCAGGAGGCTATGAACATGCCTGTTTAATCCTGTAGGAGGATGCTAAGCTTTTATTATCACATTTTATATTGGAACATGCTTCTTTCCCATATGGAAATAAATTGGAAAAGAAATTCAAATGGATCCCCTGTATTTCAATCATTTGCACTAATTGCTCCAAGCCTTGACTCTCCTTTCTGAATTCATCCTGCCGGATTGTTTTCTAAACGACGAAAGGCATTTTAATTCTAAAAAGAAAGCAGGCCCTGAAAATCAAAGTGTCTCCTTCAGCTTTCTTGGAATTATAGCAACTGGGGCTAATAAAACCAAGGTTATGAAGTGGCATGGAGCTTGTAACAACCGGCCGCTTTCCCTAGTATGCAGTGCAACAGAAATGGATTCATAATTGAGGGGATGTCATATGGAAAAATGGAGTCATTTCCCACAGATTGGTTCTTATACCATATTGCGTACAAATATTGATATCTGTTTAATACACTACAACGAGGGCCAATTTTGCTAATGTATAAAACGTATACAATATTAAATGCAGACAGTACGGTTAGTTATCTGAATGGACACTGGTGCAAAATAGCCTCAGGTGCAACTCCAGTGGCTTCACTGGCCTTTTGCCTGGGATTCATTTGATTCAGGTGTCCTATTTCAGAATTTATTATTCCACGCTCCCACTTCCCTCTGTTGGAGAAATTTCCAGAAGAAGCCATCACAGTTCCTTGTGAGATGGAAGTACTGGAGACTTGTCATGTTTTCAATAGTAATGGGTGTTTCCAGCAGTTTGATTTGGAATTAGTTTGGTATTGATTAACTGTCTCAGCGACAAGTGTTTGAGAACAGCTCATCTGTTTCCGCGAGTTCTTCCCCACCTTGTAACATTGGCACATGAACATTAATAGTGCCCTGTGCACTTATTGCATTGCCCTGTGTGAACTGTAGTTCGGTTTGGTACCACAAATATGATTGAAGTTGTGGCGAATGTAAATGATACGACGTGATGGTGTGGACATTCCCTCAATTTCTTTTCTGAATTGCATCCCCCTTTAAAAGGTTTGCTTAATGTCACAGCAATCAAGGATCATTTCATGCAGAATAAGATAAGGTTTTAAAAACACTTTGAACATGCAAATAAACTGGGAAGATATCTATCGTATTGTTTGAGGAAAGAATTTATGTCTCTTTTGTATCTGAACCTGCTGTGTGTTCATGGATGAGTCACTTCACCTAACGTATGCATGCAGCTGCCATACCAACTCAGATCATTGGTCTATCAAGGTCTGTATGACCGACTCTGATTGGCAGTGCGTCTCCATAGTTTTGAGAAGAGTTGTTTTACTTCACCTATGATCTGATATTCTCAATGGAAGATACCAGCGATTGAAACTAGGACCTTCTGCATGCCATGCAGATGCTCTTACACTGAGCCGCTGCCTTCTACTGATATTGTAGCAAATACTGAACAGGGCACGGAACACTGATGCTACATTGCAGCAGAGAAGTATTGTGAGAAAGCGCGCGCCTCTGTGAAAGTTTCACAGAAAGAAACAAATACTAGGAGAACTTGGGTAACAAGGTAGCCCTTTCAAGTGCTAAGCTAACGGACTACATTCTGGCATTACCCTGAGAGCTCCACCAAGGACTAAGCTTGAAAGAATGATGGCAAATAGCTGGCATTCCGCATTGCTCAAACCGCTTGCCCTTACAGGGTGCCCTGCAAGCAGGAAAGACTTAAAATGGAATTGGCATTGTGGAGAGCTATCCACTGCCTCAGCAAGCAGGAATGCCAATCCATTTCAGTTCATGGAACAAGAGATTTGGTGGGAATGGGAGATGGGGGGGGGCAGCAAGGGGGATAATACCAAGGCTTTTGCAGAGCAATTGAGAACTCAAGCAGAACTCTCAAACATTGAGCCCCACAGCTGACGTCAGGGGCTACAGCCCTGATTTAATAATAAATATGTTTACTGTCTCCTTATTGCATGTTTGCCATGCTTCTCATTCAGTGGCCTTTGATAGTGTCCGAGCAACCAGTTCAGGACTCCTGTAAGGGTCAGTTGTGTGCTATGTTGGCACAAGGCGATCCTGAATACGTTTTGACCTTGCAGCAATGCCCATTAATTGTCTTACACACCATGCACAAACTGAAATTTACAAATATTTTTTCCATAGTAGACAATGTGGAGTATGTTGCACAGGTTGTGTAACATTGATTGCTGCAATTTTTTATAAGTGTTGCTGCTTGGAGTGTCCAGCAAAGGAACTTCAATGGAACTGCATGACTTTTAAATGCTGGTATAAAATGGCTACTTCTCTAGCTTTCTGTCCCTTGCTTGGTGTTCCTCAAAACTCCTTCCTTTGATACAACCATTCAATTCTACTCTTTGATTACTGTTATGATTTACTATGATTACTGGAGGCCTTATACCTGCAAAGCATATGTAAAGAGTTGCCAATGGCTGTGTTGTCTGGGTGTTATTGCCGAATTCCAATAGACCAGCGTTTTTGCATCTGTGGAACATCTGCTCTGGAGGACTTATGCCACTACTTATGTGAATGCCTTTTATATGTGGAACCCAGGGCTAAATTTCTTGCCGGGTTGGTTTCTGACCTATACACTTGTTTTAGAGCCGTGAAACTAGTATTTTTGTTAAAAGATCCTGATGGGTTTGTCTTTCATAGGACTGCCCTGTATGCTCTGGAAGCAAAGAAAGTAAGGGCCAATATGGCTGCTAAGGGAGCTGATCCTTCAAGCTGGTTTTAATGGTCGCTAGGTCCCATTGGCCAATTGGGACACCATCACAATTTTTAGTTATTATTTTGTTGTTGTTTTTGTAAGCATTGATTTAGCATAGTTTTATTATGTATATTTATTATTAATCCAGAATTTTATTAACCTAATATTTTCTTTAAATATGTATCTGTGGTTACCTTGATATGTTTGTTAGCCTATGGCTAAATGCAAATAAAACCATTCATTCATTCATTCATTCATTCATTCATTCATTCATTCATATGTAAAGAGTCAGCATGGCGTAGTGGTTAAGGTGTTGGGCTAGGACCCAGGTTCAAATCCCCACCCTGCCATGGAGGCTTGCTAGGTGACCTTGGGCAAGTCACAAACTCTCAGCCCTGACCCTGGCTAGTATTTGGATGGGAGACCTCCAAGGAATACCAGGGTTGTAACATAGAGGCAGGAAATGGCAAACCACCTCCTAACGTCTCTTGCCTTGACTTACGGGGTCACTATAAGTCAGCTGTGACTTAATGGCAAACAAAATGTGCAAAAAATTAAAATTCATAATTTTTAAAAGTGGGTATTAATTCATGGGGAGGGAAGGCAGCATGGTATATCTTGTCAGATCTTGGAAACTAAGCAGGGTCAATACTTGAAAGGGAGACCACCAAGGAAGACTCTGCATAAGAAGATCAAACCAGATCTCCTTCTTACTTGCCTTTTCTGGGGTCGCCATAAGTCAGCTGTGACTTGATGACAGTTTACAATCACACATTAATTCATGGGCCCTGACCTGGACAGCCTAGGCTAGGCCAATTTTATTGGATTTCAGAAACTAAGCAGGGTCATCCCTGGTCAGTATTTAGATGGACGACCACCAAGGAAATCCAGGGTGGTTATGCAGAGACAGGCAATGGCAAACCACTTCTGTTAGTCTCCTGCTTTAAAAACTCTGTGGGGGTCACCGTAAGTCGACTTTTCAGCACTTTCCACCACCAATATTTTTTAGGTAATGAGATATATACGAGTGATACGCATGTTTATGGGATTTTTGTCTAACTATGTCGAAAGACATAGTTATCTACTAAAATTCATGAAAGTTTGATGCTGACATTTTGGAAAGTAATCCGATTTGTTTTGTTTTAATTCCATTTCCATTCAAACTGTGGAGCATTTTTTCTGCCTCTGTGATATCAGGACAATGCTGCTTAGCTCCAGAAACTGGGATTTGGAGATAAGAGTTTTTGTGAGAGAATTTTCTACTTGGCTACAAACATGCACAACAATAACAAATACCCATTTATTTTATCAGGTGTATAAATGTGTATTTCTTACTTAGGCATCTATACCCACATCTAAAACTTCTCAAAAAAGCAATCTAGGGTGCAATTTAATGAAACTGCTTCTTACATCTTATACCGACAGTAAATGGGAACAACAAATCCATCAGAGGAACCAAGCCAGATTTAGAAGCTGCACAGGGGACCAGATGGGACCCCATTGGAGCCCTTCTGACCTGATAGTTGGAATACCACCTTCTGGTCATCTGCTAAAGTAGGGTTGCCAACTGCCAAGTAGTAGCAGGAGATCTCCTGCTAATTCAACTGATCTCCAGCCGATAGAGATCAGATCACCTGGGGAAAAATGGCCGCTTTGGCAATTGAACTCTATGGCATTGAAGTCCCTCCCCTCCCCAAACCCCGCCCTCCTCAGGCTCCGCCCCAAAAATCTCCCACTGGTGGCGAAGAGGGACCTGGCAACCCTATGCTAAAGCATGGTATAGAGTAGGCCAGCAGCTCATGTTCCTGGTTCAAGACCCCAGAGACACTCTGTAGTAATAACCTGGAAGATTTGATTCAAATATCTGGTAACCACGGGAAACAAAACAGAATGGTAGTAGTATATTCTTCTGCACTCTGTTGCAGGACTGGCAGATAGATGCAAGCTAGACTTTTTCTCTATCTAACCAGAAGGAGCTTTTAAGGTGCTTCTGCAAAACAAAAATATTTTTGACGACTGTGTTTTTAATATTCTCATGGAATTTCCATGCTTACTGTATTTCTAATAAATATTTTCAATCGTGTGCAGAAGGCGAATGCAGAACAGAGCTGAAAGCTGGTTGTAAAAACTTAATACCAAGCAGTGCTCTATGAAAAATAGCGATCGAAAAGGGGTGTGCAAGGCAATGTAATTAGGCAGGGCTATACAATGGAGTACAGTGCAGCTCTGCCATACTTAAATGCTCCTTTCTCTTTTCCATCATAATGATAAATTTTTATACAGAAGCTCAGTCCATCAGAATCCTTTCTGTCTCAAAGTTGTTTTGCTAAACCAGTCCTCAGAGGAGCAGTATAAAGAGAACATCCATCTTAGCTGGGCTGTTTTTAAATTTATCTTCATGAATGAATGGAAAAGGACGAGCTCAGAAATGACTTTTTTATACCATCCTGCAAGATTCTTAGACATTAGCAAGAGCTATTCTGTATTAGAGGACCCCCAGATTGGCTTTATTAAAATACTGGCCTCAAATGTGAGATTGATTCCAAAAAGAACATAGGGGAAAAAGAGAAGAGGGTTGCACCGGAGGAAAAAAATGTCCTGCATCAGAAACAAATGCTCCATGGCTGTTGAATCCCTGAGCTGAAACTGCAATGGGCTTTTGGGTACCCAACAGGCTGGGTGAAAAAGATTGTCTTTCTAATAACCAGTGTAAAGAAATAGAAGAGAACAACAAAAAAGGAAGAACAAGAGATCTGTTCCACAAGATCCAAGAAATCAAAGGGAAATTTAAAGCAAGGTTAGGCATGCTGAAAGATCAGCATGGAAATACATTAACTGAACAGGACAAAATAAAGAAAAGGTGGGAACAATACATTGAAGAACTATACAAAAGAGATGAAAGGATAAAAGATTCTTTCCAAGAAGAATCTTTTGAAGAAGAACCTACAGTTTTAGAAAGTGAAGTGAAAGCTGCATTGAGAGCAGTCGGGAGAAACAAATCACCAGGAGCAGATGGGATATCAATAGAGCTATTCCAAGCCACAGAAACAGAGTCCATCAAAATCTTGACAAGAATATGCCAACAGATATGGAAAACAAAACAATGGCCCACAGACTGGAAACGATCCATTTACATTCCAATTCCCAAGAAAGGAGACATCAAAGATTGCAGCAACTATCGGACCATCGCATTAATTTCTCATGCAAGTAAAGTGATGCTCAAAATCTTGCAGCAAAGGCTGTTACCATATATGGAACGAGAAATGCCTGATGTTCAAGCTGGTTTCAGAAAAGGAAGAGGCACTAGAGATCATATTGCAAATATACGCTGGTTACTGGAGCATACGAGAGAATTTCAGAAGAAAATCAGCTTGTGTTTCATAGATTACAGCAAAGCTTTTGACTGTGTGGATCATGAAAAGCTATGGCTGGTTTTAAAGGAAATGGGTGTGCCACTACATCTGATCGTTTTAATGCGCAACCTGTACTCTGGACAAGAGGCCACAGTTAAAACAGAATATGGAGAAACGGAATGGTTTCCAATTGGCAAAGGTGTCAGACAAGGATGTATTTTATCTCCCTATCTCTTCAATCTATAAAAGAGGAAGACCCAACAAGAGATGGATTGACTCAATAAAGGAAGCCACGGCCTTCAATTTGCAGGATCTGAGCAGGGCTGTCAAAGATAGGACATTTTGGAGGACTTTCATTTATAGGGTCGCCATGAGTCAGAAGCGACTTGACGGCACTTAACACACACACAATGCACACTTTGTATGTAATGCCAGCCCGATCCAGAAAGAAATATTGAAACTACATTCCTTGGATGTGTGCTATTACATTTCTAAACATAGTTTAGCAATACTCAGGTATCATAGATATAAAGTCCACTTGAATTACATCGTATAATACATACCCGGGCTGATACAAAAGGGTTATATCTGTTAATGAAATTCTTTGTGTGTATAATATGTTGTATTAGACCACTGAAGAAGGCCTGTATTTGTTGCCACATGGGCTTGTTTTTACTACATATATGAGTGCTTTATAATAAATACATGTCATTATTTTATTGAGGTCTTTTTCACCCATCCTTTTGGGTACCCAACTTTGTTTTTAGGTCATTTCCTCCTCTGTTTTGTTGTACTGCAACAGGCTGTGCCAAGAAAATCTTTTGAAAGGAAGCTTCCCCTTCTGCGACATCTTAAACTTGGCTATGATTTTGCTTTTGAGAAAGATTTAGCATTTTGATTGTTCTTTTGGGTTGATACAGTTTCTTTGCACCTTTGTATCATGGGCTGTGATTAAGTCCTAGCCTGGGGTAAAACGATTGCCTCGGATATGATCACATGCTACTGGAATCCTTCTGAGCTCACCCGGGAACCTGCTTTTGCAAAGAGCAAGGAACTGATTCACACCAACAGCTTCAACCCTGCATAACTCATCATGGATTTGTGACTTATCACTCCAAATGGAATCCAGTGTATGCCTCTGATGTAAAAGTGGTGGTGGTGGGGAGAAGTCTAGGAAGAAACAGTGTGAAGTGTGTGTATGTGTGTGCTCACCACTTTTTTTTAGCAGTCCCCACTCGCAGAGAGCTGAGTTTCCTCCAACTTGCTTGGAAGGTCAGTTTTCCTAGAAAACTGCCCGAGGTGGTGGCTTTGGGCTTTGCAAAGGAAAAGCATTAGGGGAAGGGTTAAACACCCCCGCTCCACAATTTCACGTTTCCTGCAAATATTGCCCCTCCCCTAGCTTTGGAGGTCAGAGGCAAGTGTGGCTGTTGCTTCTGAACATCTAATTCTGGACTCAGAGACTTTCAACTTAAGAAGTGGATTGTCTTTGTTGGAATATATTGTCTTTGTGGTGAAATGTTGGTTCTGTTTTTGGTGTTTGCTGTGGGCCAGTGGTTTCACACATGCAAATCATCACTGAATGATGGAGATATACATACGAATGCTGCCTCGTGGCACTGCTGGAAATCCATGGTTAGCATGAGGCCAGAAAACGTGTGTACTGACGGCCACTGGTCAAATAAGTGCTAAGTAAACAGACCTCCTAAGAGTGGTAAGCTGCAGTACTGCAGTCCAAGCTCTGCTCACGACCTGAGTTCGATCCCGTCGGAAGTTAGTTTTAGGTAGCCGGCTCAAGGTTGACTCAGCCTTCCACCCTTCCGACTTGGTTGGTCAAATAAGTACCCAGCTTGCTGGGGGTAAAGGGAAGATGACTGGGGAAGGCACTGGCAAACCACCCCGTAAACAAAGTCTGCCTAGTAAGCATCGTGATGTGACGTCACCCCATGGGTCAGGAATGACCTGGTGCTTGTACAGGGGACTACCTTTTACTTTTAAAGCTGCTGGTACAAAATGGCACTGATTTGTGCCTTGTTCACTAATGCTAAATACATTTACACAAAGTAAGAGTCACCAATTTCAGTGGAAGAGACTTCAAAGTACAGGCACTTAGACACATAGCTTTAGCTGTAGCTGCTGAGACAAGCAACCTTAATTGCATAATTCCAGAACGAAATCCTCTTTGGGAAATGCGCATTCACTCTTGCCCTCAAGTGACATGCAATAGGTGTGTATTTTAAAATAATTTCTTCTTGAGTGACTGACTTTGCAGCCTGTGGGGAGGAAATCAATAATGCTTTCCCTCTCTTTCTCTTTCTCCCAGTTGCTATGGAAGGGTATTCCGACTCTGACCCAGAATTTAAACTCGAGTCCATCTGATCCCTCTCGCCCTTCCCTCCTTTCCCTCTGGTTCTGAGATTAAGGAAGGTCCCTCCCTGAACTGTCCATGAGTGGCCTGCAGGAGGCGCTGTCTTTCAGCACTTAGAAATCAAGTATGGAATAACCGTGATGCGTGGAGGACGGGGGGGACAAGCGGCCACAGAATGCATTTCCTGACAGAAACGAGGAAAACGGAGGAAAAGCCCTGGCAGGGTCTAGGTGGCTGCAAAGTTACTAAATAGACTGGTGGATTGTGCAGACTTGGTGAGAGGCTCTGAGTCACGCAGTGATGATAAGAGAACATCGCATATGAATTCTCTAGTAACTTGTCTCAGGGTGAAGACAGAAGCAGTTGGCCTGATTTGAAAGTGCCCCTCGCTCAGTCAATAAAACATATTTTTTTACTGTTCTTTTGGAAGCTCTGAAAAACCAGTCCTGCAGTCAGTTCAAGCCAGGGAAAAGCTGGCTATTTAGGGTAGCTATTGAAAAGAGACTTTGACGTCACTAACTTTGCCCCTTTGGAGCAATTTGCAATTGCTTTTTAAAATGTATCTCTCTTTTTGGCAAGGTGAAAGAATGGATGCACAAACCCTACTAGAAGTATAAGCGGAGGAGGAATGCGGCTGTAATAGTTTGACCTGCTATAGGCCTGCAATGCAAGCTATGGCACTAGAACCACATCGCGCGGGAATAGCCCTGTGTGACTGCTCTTTCCTTGTCTTCACCCTGAGTATGAAGATCATGATGAAGGGAAACATCAAGTGACAGGCCAAAAAACAATGCCAGACAGACTTTTACGCCATTTTACAATGATAAAACCCACCATACCACAATGTGTTCGAGCCCCCAATATCTTAAACAACAAGAAGTAAACTCATTGTTCCAGACCTTGGTGTGCTATCCTTTCTGGTTTTGAAAAATGTCGTCATCTTGAGCAATACATCAGGTCAAAAGATACTTTAAGTAATATGAATTGCTGCCTTCTTTTGGTGGTGATAGGAAAGCATGTACCCCTATTCCACTCAGTCTGCAACTGTACTACCTGCCTGTCTTCCAGAAGGTACAAGGAAAACATTTGCCTCTGTCCCCTGCAGGCACACTATTGTGTGTGTGTAGGGAAAGCTAACTCTACCCATGCCCCAGTTTGCAACACTGCTTGCATATCAGAGAGTACTAACAAAATGTTTGCCTCTCTTACCCTCAGGTGCGGTATCACATGTGGGAGGGGAGAATGTAGGCTTTGCCTTTATCCTTTCTTCAATCCACAGCTGCCTGCATCCTTGACAGCACAACTCAAAATGTTTACCTCCGTGTATAGCAGTCCAAACACTAGAGCAGATAACGGAATAGCAAGCACAACCCATTGCTTCTTGTTAGAGGATCAAGGAAGTCCTTCCTATACCACTGAGACAGTTTGATGGTTAGCAGAAGATGGAAATGCCCTGAGCAGAAATATCTATCAGGATGTTGCTCTCCAGTTCTCTTCTGGTTGGAAGACACCCCTGTTACATAGATAATCTCCTGAGTCACTCTCACCCTACACTGGTTCTCCTACTACCTTTTCCTAGCAGACAGAGAGGCACCAGAATAACAGTAATTTCTTTTTAAAAAAATATTTTTATTATTTTTATGACATAAAACAAAACAGAAAAGAAAAATACAAACTGATACCTTCAATATACAAAATAAAACTTCATTATATAATAGAATACAAATAGTCAAGGTATCATAAAAACCCACCACCCACCTTCACAAGTGTCCCATCACCACCGTGATCAACTTCCGGAGAAGTGTCTAAGCAGTTTAAAATTAAACAAATTATCAACAGTTCAATTTTCTAAATTGCATCTATAACTCGTTCACTATGTTAGTAAAATTCATTTTTGCCATTTTGTCCCAATATGCAAAGGCCTTTGACCATGTCGTTTTGAATTCTTCCAGATCTTTCCCATGAAGGGAATCTGTTAGTTTGGCCATCCGCATATATATCCATAATTTCTCTCTCCAGTCTTTAATTAGAGGTCTATTTACTTGCTTCCAGGATTTAGCTATAACAGTAATTTCTGAACATTCTGGAGATGACCAACAGTAATTATTTTAAGCAACCAGATTCAGAATTCAAACCATATTTAGAGAGCAATCCTAGGATGGTGTACTCAATCTAATTCGGGTCCATTCCATGGGCCTCACTGAATATAATTAGAGGCAATTTCATTCAATTTAGTTCTGAGGCTAGCAGGGTGTTTGAATCAGAATCTGATTTGTTATTTTAGGGCATTTAATATTCTGAATATTTGCTTTGATGTGCTGACTGCTTGGGCGTTAGGAACCTCTTCCCCCTACCTGCCCAATCTTGAAGTGATTTATTTCATATTTGAATATTTAATTAACAAAGACTTTCCCTTGATCAGTCAGGTACCTCTTTCAAACAGTTCAGGCTAATATGAAATGAGAGGCAGTTCTACTCAAAAAAGGGAATTTAAAAATCATTTTATTCCCAGTTTTTCACAGTATGTCTCAAAGTGAAGATTTTTAAAATCATCTGAAGCATCACTTTAATTTACTGTGCTATTTCAAACAGTTGGAATGGTTTCGACATCTAGCTGAAGATGAGACAGGAAATAATGATAAATTGCCCCTCCCTGCTACTGATGAACCAGCAGCAACACCATGGGGAATTTCTAATAACAGATCGGCTTCCCAGGAAAACCACGGAGAGGCTGCAGGGCTGACTACCATTTCCCCCCCTCACTCCAAGAGTCCATATGTCCTTTCTGCCTCTGGCAATTTGTTATTCCCATTAAGGATCTGCAGCCGTGCTATCCCAGTGGATGGAATGGCAAGTCTGAAGTCAGAAGTGCGTTCTTCTTTCCAGTGGTCTGCAAACCATGATAATTCCAAAGGCAGCCTGAATCAAATCAAGACCAGAAAGCAATCACCTCCCTCTCACTTTATCTTGTAACTTCGAGAATTATTCCCTTAAACATCCAGCACCTACGCATCTTGATGCAACAGTTGGACCAGGGAGGCTTAAAGTTAAATGGAACTGGCAGCTAAATAAGGCTGTTGATGAGTGGATCAATTTAGAGAAAAGCAAAGAGATTCACTCTAGATTACTTGGAGATCCAGAAATATCTACTTCTGTTCTTAGTGCATATGACGAACTTATTCAGAGTCTGATACCCTTATTATCCAGAGCCAGTTCAGCTCACTCTGTGACAAAGGCTCCCTCTAAGGGATGGTATGATCAGGAGCGTGTGACTGCTAAGAAGGAACTTCTTTCTCTTTTTGCTATCTTTAAAACTGACCCATCCCCGACTAAGAAATCGGACGTTATGGAAAGAAAGAGTGCATTTAAAACTCTTCTTAGAAATCAGAAAAGAGCTGCTATGCATGATAGCTGGTTAACCCTTATTAAAACCGTTAAGAACAAAGATTCTGCGGGTTTTTGGAGATTAACTTCACAGTGTTCAATTCAGAACTTAGATTTATGACAAACTCAATTACAGCTGAGATTTGGGAGCGCCATTTCTCTTTGCTCTTCAGAAAGCAGCATATCTATCCTCAGCCGGAACTCCCAATTGATTCTATTCCTCAATGGCCTGCTGAATCACAAAGGCAGCCTGTGTGGAAAGGACTGGAGGCTTCTTATTCACATAAAGCTCTGTACTGGAGAAAGCACCCTGACCTGGATGGCTCAGGCTAGCCTGATCTCGTCAGATCTCAGAAGCTAAGCAGGGTCAGCCCTGGTTAGTATTGGGATGGGAGACCACCAAGGAAGTCCAGGGTTGCTGTACAGAGGAAGGCACTGGCAAACCACCTCTGTTAGTCTCTTGCCTTGAAAACTCCATAAGGGGTCGCCATAAGTCGGCTGCGACTTGACGGCACTTTACACACACACACACACTGGAGAAAGCAGAGGTTTCACTTCTTTGCATGCAGGAGGAGACACCAGCGACAGTTATCTACACAAGAGGGGTCCAGCCTTTCCTGACCCACTTTAGCCCCCAGGGGGAAGCATGGAACTCACTGAGCAGCAAGCAGGTGACACAAAGTCATGTGACATGTCACAGGAAAAGGACAAGCCAGGTCCATGACCTCATGGGGGGTCATGCCATGAGGATGTATGGAAGACTGGAGGGCCGGCCATCGGCTGTAGGAGTCAGCTGTGCCAGGTGAGGGCAAGGGAAGAGAGAGAAGCATAAGAGGGCTTTCCTGGGGAGGGGGTGTCGCCGAACCTGCCTATGGTGAAAAGGAAGAATCTCCACTCCTGAGTGACCTCACCTTTCCATTCTGCTGTATGTACGCAAGGACAGGCAGGAGGCACGGTACCCGTGCTCTCTGTACAGGCCCTGATCTTTCAAAAAAGAAAAAGAAAAAACCAGGACAATGGCAGCTTTGTAGGGAATACACATCCCATTTGCTTCCCTATAGCTGGGCTTGAAGCATTGCATTGTTATTGGGAAGAACGAGGGGTGGAGGTCCCATCCTTGACTTTTGCCCGGGGGCCCAGGGCCCAATGGCAGTTGCATTCTTAGAAACGGCAGCCCAAGCCTCCTGCATTGTGACTTCAGGCCTCATACATACCCAAGTTCAGTACTTTCACAGGTTTTTCAAATTTTCCCCTCTTGTCTGTGTGGATAATCTATTAAACAGACAGATGATTCCTACTGGGCAAAGGGAGTCCTGTGGTCACAAGAAACTGTTCTCTTGTTACGTCTAGGCAGGTGGATAGACTGTCTAGCCAAATGTAAACAGTTCATGTTTTCATTTTCTGCTAACACCTGAGAAAGAGTACTCCCACACAACTGAAAATCCCTAGGAGGTCCAGAAGACCTAGAATCCAAGGCAGCTACTGCCAAGGAAAGTCAAAGACAGGATAATCAGAGACAGGGAAAAGAAAATGATATCCTTGCTGTCAATTATCACTAGAAGAAGAGGCAAGGTTGAAGAAGCACCTTTTCTTATGCAAAAGTTGATTAGCTCGCCTTCAGCATAAAGCACCATCTGAAAAAACATTGCTGAGAAGTATGTATGCTACTGTTGTATGAAATATTCATCTCCTGCACTCTCTAACTCTGGACCAAGGGAAATAAACATTGAACTCTTGAACATCCCTTTGTCTGCCAAGCTTTCTACCATCAGCGAGGATACTAGTACGATCTTGAAAAGGATGTTAAGATAAATCACTAGAGCATTATGGTCCAAACTCTGCGCCAAAATTAGAAAAATGAAGATGAACCTGAAGAATGCCATTCCACACAAGGCTCTTTAAAACAGTTTAGGATATTTTAATTCAAAGGGTTGTGGGAAATAGAGAAGCAGCATAATGCCACTAGCTCACCTCTAAATGGCAAATACAGCATGCTGGCTATGTAACAAAAATAACCATTTGTGTACTTAGATCAGCTGTATTTCTGTTGTTATTTTCTTGGTGTTATTGGATACATTTTTGTAAATAAGATTATTTTTTGTTACATAGCCAGTGTTTTCTATTTGCCATTTGGATTATTTCATATTACAGAACAGGTTTACTTTGGAGATAGTGTTAAACTAGCTCACCTCTGGCAGCTGCACAGATATAGCAGTGAGGAATGTTGCTAGAAAGTTATTATTATCCTGGCAAAAAGCGATTGTTGCCTCCAGCTTTGCCACTCCGTTACTTCCATGCTGTGTATGTACAGATCCTGTACTCAGAGAAGGGAGAGGCATGTAATGGTCACTTGCCCCTGGATACATAGATCAAAACTCCATTTTCTATGGAATAGCCCAGAGTCTTACAATGAGTGAACCCCACACAGCAGGAGCATGACCTGTGTGCATGTGCATAATGTCTTGTCATATAATATATGATTTGCTTTGAGAAGAAATATTAACTATAACAACAAGCTTTAAAACCCCTGCTGATCTGCAGTGATCCCGCATATAAATCGTGAGCATAACCACCCTCACTAAAAGGCATTGTGTTATGCCTTCCTTTTCCAGATTCTCATCTTCAGTAAATGCATTAATGGGAACCCTTCTACTTTAATAGGAAGATTGAATCTGACAGGTTCCCCAGGACTTTTGATGATTTCATGATTTCCCCCCTCCTTTCACCATTTTCTTTGACAGTGGAGGGGGAACGTGGCCTGAATGCTACCAGAAAATGCCTTGCTTGGCACAGGTCGCCCCTTCCTTTAGAACAGGCCTCCAAACGGATAAATGCTGAAGAAATCTGTACAACAGAAAATGTCAGAGGAAAGTTTAAGCTCTAACCCCCTCACTACCACCACCACCACCTCACACGCACGTACAGATACACTGACTCATACAAAATAACAGATCCATGGCTGAGCATTCAAGATGTCAGCAAATGGCAATACCAGAAACTTCAGAGAGTCGTAAGGGTTGAGTGGGATGGACAACCACTTAGCCCTGACTGGAAGAAATATTCCAGATAATAGAAGCTTTGGGAGAGGATCACTGCAGAGGAGGAAATACTATGCATTTTTAAAAATTTATTAGGCAGGCCAATATTTCATGTGATTGTTTTCTCTGTCTCTGCACCGATGTCACATCTCTTTTCTGCTCAAACGCTTTCAACACACAACCTTACTGGCACAACTCGACATTAAACAATAACACTTCCAGATTTCATCATTTTGTATCTCTGAGGAAGGTCTTTTGACCTAATTGCTGCTGCTTGTGCTACTGGGGGCCCTTGACACGCTCATTGCGAACCTGAGGACTGCGTTCAATGCCTCACTCAAATTTGTGAACGCAGTTGAACTTCTTAGGTTTTTCCATTGTATGTTTGTTTTAATATTTTAAAAAATCTTTATTGTAGTTATTACACAAGTATTTGTTTCCGTTAATTTCAGTGAGAAACAGATTTCTGCTGTAACTTCCCTCACGCCATCCAATTGGGGTGAAATGGCCAGGGATTGCATTCTTCACTCAAGGAATCCTCCCTGTCAAAATTCAGGTAGATAGGAGAATGCATCCCTGATTCATAGGCAATTTATAGTGCAGTCCTAAGCAGAGTTTAGCTTTTCTGGTGGGCTTAGAAGGTTGGGACTGTTCCTATTGTACTGTTAATGCTGTCTTGTAAAGAGAGGCATGATGACAGTTGCATATGAGGTCATTGATGCATGGGCACTTGGACTCAAGTTTGGCCCTGGTCTGACTCGGTTGTTCCTTGGAGCTGTGCACGAGTTCTCCGTCCACGAGCAATGACTTCACTGCCAGCCCTCGCAATGTCCAGGTCTTTCCATTCCTCTGTTAATCCCCCTTTTCCCTCTAACCTGAGCTCAGCCCAACTGAAATCTCCATGCAGATGGCAAAACCGGGCCACAAAAAGGTGGATTTCTCTCACAGCCAATCACAAAGCAGCGTGTAAAGAGGTGGAGATTCAAAACTTCCTGCTTCCTGGGAGCTCTTTCTGAGCAAAATAAAGGCACTTTAAAATGGAGGTTTGGATTTCCCCCCCCCCTTTCAGATTGCTCCGGTTTTTGGTTTTTTGTTCTTAAAATGCTTTTTTATGTGGCAATTGGGGTTTTTTTTGGGGGGGGGGAATCTTCTCTCACAGTGAACACTGCAATTACAAAACAACATTTAAAGGGATGGGACTTGATTTGAGCTTGGAGGCTGCTGGTGCAGAGATTCCCAACAGGAAGGTGTGGGTCCCGCCAGCAATGAACCTCAGGCAAAACTCTCGTGCATAAATGACCTGAGTGTGTTTTCCTTCTTTTCCCAGAATCGGCAACCAGAGAGCAGAGTGGGGTGCTTTTTCTAGAACAAAACCAGAGTATGTTGGCAAGGGAAGCCTTACTGGACTGTTCTAGTTTAATTTCAAAATTAAAGATTTTGAGAGATTTCAAAAATTTGGGTATATCATCACTGATTTTACACACACGAGATTTCTCAGTCCTTTCCTCTTATATCTCAAACTCTTTCTCTCATATCTCGTCTGGTTTGTCTGTGAGTGTACGTATGCATGTACAGTACGCACTGCTTTTCAGCGGAAGAAAAAAAAACTTGCTTCTACTCTCTCCTCCCTGCCTGCGCCAGTAGTTCCTGACTGCCATCCAGATGGGACAATCAAAATGTTCAACTATATTCTCTACAGGTATGCTGTCTATTGTGTGGAGGAAAACTCAGCACCCACCCCCTGAACATAGCATCCTTGCATCTACCCCCAGAATGTAGCACCTGCATTCAAGAGATTATAACTTAAGTAAAATGTTTTGCCTCTGAGCCAGGCCAACCCAGCATCAAAACAGAGCGAATGGAATCAGTTATTGCTAGTGCATGTGTTGCAAAATATGCTAAGTATTTCTGTCTATATCAGGATGATCCTCTTGGGCAGGGACCTCTGCTAATTATGTTAGTAGTAAGAGACAGCTTTTAGTTACATGATCTGCTGAGATACTGTTTCCCCTCACTGGTCCTTCCATTGCCTTATGCAACTGTGAAAAGCAGACAGTAATGCATCAGAATAATGGTAATTTTCCAAGACCCTTTATTATGCATTCTTTGCATTTCTGTGATGTTTTATCCTTGTGTATTGTTATTTATCCTATGACCACTGAGGAAAATGTTCATTGAAAACATTTGGTTTCCATTTATGCTTGTAAATAAAGGAGTATTTTGTACCTATTTATACATGTATACTATTTTTACCATTCCTGCTTTTGAAATGTACATAGGGTTTTTTTGGGTGTGTGTGTGATGAATTAATAAGGTCAGGAATAAGGTTCAGAGTCTTTTTACATTATACGTTAAGAGTTTTATATATCCATGGTATTGTTTCTCTGCAATTCCTCGCTTTTTGGCTTTGATTTTTGTTGCCGTTGTTCCCTTTTTTTAATGCTTGATTGCACACTCACATTCAGCCAGATGTGAAATTGTTCTGCCTTGGACAGACCAGCCCCAGCTTCTCAAGCAATGGCTCAGCTGGGGGACAGCAACACGGCATCCATTGTGACTGTGCTGTGCCATCAAGCAACCGGTTTAAAGAAATTCATGGCAAGATAACATTGATAATGATGCTTGTGTTATTATTTACACCATATATCTGTTAATAAATATACTCTTATAATTAAACCTGAGGGTTGGCAGTGAATTTATCTCTAAAGGGGGTAGGTTTGGGGGCAAAATATACTTCTGTTTGCTATTTGCCACAATGAGGATACCTATATGTATGAATGAATTCCCAGTGGGCAAATAGTACCCTCGAGGCCATTTCATGTCAGGAAAATAGCATGTGGAAAACTATAAGTACCCTCTCCCCATGTCCTAATCTGAATTTTGCCCAAATACTCCAGGGAGGCACAGACACCCAGAACACATCTTTTGCCCCAACGTAGTGATGAACCTGGGGGGGGGGGAAGTATCATGTGGTTAGGGCCTCACTTTGTTGTTGGTTGTTATATAGTATCTTCAGTGATCAGAATCCCCTTGAAACATGTTCACAATGTTGTACTTAGCTGAATATGACTGCTTCTGGAAGGGCAGTGGGCATGTACCAGTGACAAATGGAACTGTTTTGTTATATTTTGGGAATGCCCCAGGGTTCTTGGAAGCTCCCCAGGAGACTCCACCATGAGAAAATCAGTAAAGGGAGTTGGGCTGCTGGGAAAGAAAGCATTTCCATTACCACTTAACTGGCCGACCATACACCAGAGGATGGGAGAGCTCAGGGAAGGGAACTCTCAGGTCATGCACAGCAATGTTTAGACAGTTTTCCCTGCCTTGCCAAACTGACTGGCACAGTAATTTCCCAGTTAGGGTTGTGCATATTGATAAACTCGAACTGAAAATAAACTTGAAATTAGCCATTTTGGCAATTTTTGGGATTCGGGTTTACTGAATGCCAAAACCTGGGAGTCTGCCCAAAGCCGAATAGGTGATTCCCGAAAAAGCCAAATAATTATTCCCCTTTGCTCAGATGCATGGTTCTGTGCTTTCTCCCATTTTTCTATCTTTTTTTTAACTGGTTTTGACTGCCAGTCCTTGCCAATGCTGAACTTCTGAACCTGAAAACTGATGATGGACAACTCGGCTCGCAAATTCCTGGAGGATGAGGGGGGAACCCCTTTGCTGGCCCATAAAATTGGACCCCCTGTCCCAAACGTCACCAAACTTTGGTGTCCCTCTAAGGAGAGTCCCTTGCAGCAATGCTGCAAATATAGGGACTCTAACTCCAAAAATGCCCCCAAAGGAGCTTCAAAAATATCCCTATATGCTATAATAGGACCGAATTTTTTGGTAAACCCAGAAATAAAGCCAAAATACACATTTACCGGTATGGGTATTCTGCTTATTCCAGATTTACCAATAATAATAATAATAATAATAATAATAATAATAATAATAATAATAATCAGGCACGATATACCCAAAGCTGAAATTTACCCAAAATTTTTTGCACAACTCTACCTCCAGTTCCTCTGCAATGTGCAGTATCTTCAGCAGACAAATAGTTGCAGAAAGGATTATCTCAAAACAGAAAACCTGAAAGTGATCTTTTTGGTAATAAAATAATACTAGTGTTATGATAGACAATTGGTCCCTGCCCCCAGGCACATGATAGTTTCCAAACTGCAGCAGAGAGTTTTTTTGGGGAGGGGATCACTATGTCCTCTAACTGGTCACTGTCCAAGTTTTCCTCATCCTGGGTGTGTTCTTTCTCAAACCTGGTTTGGTTTGGTCTGGCCTTTCTGGAGAGGACACAGCCCAAGCATGATAGGCAGCCACCTGGATGGGAAGGTGCCTATTTCAGAAGTCCTGCCCACATCAGTGTCATTTCCCTTGCCTCACAGCCCCCAGGGCCACCTGAAAAAAGCCCTCTGGTGATGTGGGGGTGGGAGAGGGAAATGCAGGGAAATGCTGCATTGTCAGTATAAATGCCTCTGCATTTATGTTATGTGGACCTAAGTTAAATATGAGCAGCCTATGTGATGTAGCGGGAAAAAAAGCTAATGCGATCTTGGGGTGCATCAACAGAGGCATAACATCCCAATCGCAAGGTGTCATAGTTCCACTGTACACTGCATTGGTCAGGCTGCACCTGGAGTACTGTGTGCAGTTCTGGAGGCCCCACTTCAAAAAGGATGTGGACAGAATCGAGCGAGGATTGTGACGAGGATGGCCGGGGCTTGGAGACCAAGCCCTATGAGGAAAGGCTGAGGGAGTTGGGAATGTTTAGTCTGGAATGGAGGGGGTTGAGGGGGACATGATTGCTTTCTTTAAGTATTTGAAGGGCTGACGTTTAGAGGAAGGCAGGGAGCTGCTCCTGTTGGCAGCAGAGGATAGGACTCGTAATAATGGGTTTAAATTGCGGGCGGAGAGGTACTGGCTGGATATTAGGAAAAAGGTTTTTACAGTAAGAATTGTTTGACAGTGGAATCATCTACCTAGGGAGGTGGTGAGCTCCCCCTCATCTTTAAGCAGAGGCTGGACAATGCTCTAGGCTGATCCTGCGTTAAGCAGGGAGCTGGACTAGATGGTCTGAATGGCCCCTTCCAACTCTTTGATTCTATGATTCTTTCCCCTTCCCTCTGTCAACATTTCTCTACGCTGCAGAACATTTTTCGTTGTCTGTCAACAGTGCTTCAAGCCCCTGACCATTTTGCCTTGACATAGCAAGTTGGATGCTTCTGACAGAGACCTCAAATTGGCCCTGAGGCACTGTAACACACAGCCCAGGTCGTTCCTGAGGCTCCAAATGTGTTCTTTTAGCGGACACTGCTGCGGTCTCTCGCAATGAGAAATGTGGAGAAGGGGAAGCTTCCCGACCAGAAACTGAGCCTGGCTTCCAGTACGCAGGAAAGGCAGGTGCAGCCTTCCATTCAGCAACATATGTTAAACTGCTCTGAGGAACCTTTCAAGCCTCCCTTGTAAAAAAAAACCAAAAAAACAAAACAAAACACATCTTTCTCTCTGTATTTAAAGTATTTTTGTACGGACACTAATTCCTCAAGTATCCAATCCGGGATTGACTTTTAGTGTGTTTGTCCAGGCAGGTTGCCAACAAGCCATTCCTGCAGCGCTCCCAAGCTCTGACATTTTTGTTAACACTGCAGTAAATCACAGCAACTTTGGGAATTTAGTTTTTCACAGAAACACAGAAAGAGACAGAGGCACAGCACAAGTATACACAGCCCCCCTTTCTCTCTTCCCCTCCCCAGTCCCTACTCCAAAGAGAAATAAGTGGGGTGAAAGAAGAAGAACCAGATGGGAGACCAAGAATAGCAACAAGATCTATTATCCTCAGTCCTTTGGTGGCTCAAACCATTGTCAGATGCCACTGATCCATGCTACTTTTACAGGGGAATGATGGTGTAAACATGAAGCATAATAAAGTAGAGAAAGGCCAGGGAGTTTGACTGATCAGCCACACAGAAAAGATCGGGAAAACATGATCAGTCTGTGCCAAAGTCACTGGTGTTTTGCAACTGGAACTCTCTCCTCCCCACCTCCGGGGCATCAAGGGAACAGAACTGATTTGCTCAATTTAATCTGCTGGTCTAACAGTAGCCGCAGCTCCACACTAGATTTTAGGAGGGGGGATATAAAAGCTGGGGAGAGGGGTGGATGTAAACTCTGGATGTTATTGAATACCGTCCGCCCACACACTGGGCACTGGGCCCTCAACCCAGGACTGCCAGTATTTCGTCTCCACCCCCAGACTATGCTAAGAAGCGCATACATAATGCTTACAAAGTATTCCCTTGTCCCTTCGATCACAGTTTGAACGATATTAAAACAGCTGCTCGTGACGAGCCTGCTGAAATTAAACGTCCCCACCTTGGTGAAAATCTGTTATCTCGGCTTTTAAAAAGCAGGTTGTGTTTTCAGCTGGAGGGAGGGTGGCTTTGGGGACGGCAGAATGGCTGCAGGGACTGTCGACAATTCTGAGAGTCGCTTTGGCAGGTCTTTGACCGTCTTGGTGCTCTAGGAATAGATGCCCCGTAGTCATTTCCCTGTAGCAGTGGCTCATTTGCAAGGTGCATCCCTAATTCTTTCCCCAGATTTGAGCATACTCAAATGATCTCGCTTCCCTGATTGATTCCTGATGTCCCTAGATCCCCATAAATATATTGTTTTTTGGCTAGCAATTGCCTGTGAAGCAGCTGACCATTAGCAGAGATGGGCCTGTTGTGTGTTTGTACTATATGCAGTGGTTCCTAACCTTTTTGAGTATAAGGGCCTCTTTTTGACAGCAAAAAAATTCATGGATTTTCCCCACACACACACACACACACACATGATAGAAGAAGAAGAGTTGGTTTTTATATGCCAACTTTCTCTTCCACTTAAGGGAGAATCAAACTGGCTTACAATCACCTTCCCTCCCCTCCCCACAACAGACACCCTGTGAGGTAGGTGGGGCTGAGAGGTTGCCCAAGGTCACCCAACTTGCTTCGTATGTAGGAGTGGGGAAACAAATCCAGTTCACCAGATTAGCCTCCGCCACTCATGTGGAGGAGTGGGGAATCAAACCCAGTTCTCCAGATCAGACTCCACTGCTCCAAACCACCGCTCTTAACCACTACACCACACTGGCTTTACTTTTAGTACTATGGCTGTAGTATTAGTATATATTGATCGAGAAGATACATAATGATTAAAAGATCAAAATGACAATGCTTAGGACACAAAGGATTTGTGGACCCTTTGTATGAACTTTGTGGCCCTCAGGGTGGGAATCACTGGACTACAGAATTGCCAAGTTCTGACAAGCAGTTCTGATAACATGGGGTGGAATGGGACAAAGCCAGTGGCTAGTATTTTCTGTTTCTTGCTGGAGTGAACACATATGAGGGGCTAAGCCAGCACTTGGGTTCTAATTAGGGTTGTCAACTCAACAAGAAAACATGAACGCAAACCAACAAATCAAAAATATCATGGGCCAGTGAGTAATATTAACATCTGTTAAACCAGACAATAGACATTGCATGGTAAAAAGAGCATGAATATCAAAGACAGAATGGCCATTAAGGCCACCAGGAAATGCACCAATGGCTCCCCCCGTGCCACCCTCTCCTTGAGCAAGACAAGCCTGGTAGGGTTGCCAACCTCCAGAGCTCTTCAGCCTGAGAATGGAAGGTTGCCAAAGCGCTCCTCCGAGAAACTCTTAAGGAATCATTTAGATACCACAATTCATGGAACTATCTTTGACTGGAAGCCACATTGTCAGTTCAACCTTCATTTTGAAATCATGACATGACGATCTTCATCATATATTAAATGCAATTGAAGAAGTTGGTTTTCAAAATAGGCAAATTGGATCCTTTCCTATCTCGCCATTTAAAAATTCATTTATTTGGAGTCCAGATCGCATGAACTGTAAGCAACAACCAGAGCTTACGTAATTGGGAACACGGCCCCTTTAAATCTTGGAAGAAGCAGCAGCAAGGCATCACACGTTGCAATCTTCCCTATGGGACTATAACCTAAACAAGTATTTAATGGTATATAATGTATGTGATAAAAAGCGTTTCTATTTTTGGTACTCCAGTTATAGTACTAGGAGCCCCGTGGCGCAGAGTGGTAAGCTGCAGTACTGCAGTCCAAACTCTGCTTACAACCTGAGTTTGATCCCAACAGAAGTCAGTTTCAGGTAGCCGGCTCAAGGTTGACTCAGCCTTCCATCCTTCCGAGGTCGGTAAAATGAGGACCCAGCTTGCTGGGGGTAAAGGGGAAGGCACTGGAAAACCACCCCATAAACAAGTCTACCTAGTAAACGGCGGGATGTGACGTCACCCCATGGGTCAGGAATGAGCCGGTGCTTGCACAGGGGACCTTTACTTTTTACTTTTAGTTATAGTACATGTTGGTTTGAAATTGTACTTTGGAAGTGTATCTTTTCTATGTATTGTAAATATTGTATCTGTGATATATGTGTAGCTGGATAGATAGGGCTTTCACGTTGATGTTACTTTCACAAGTAAATGTTTAGCATCTAGTACCTTGAGTCTTTTTTATATTTGATAGACGTATTTTTCTAGTTAAGGCCATAGTGCTCTTTTTTTTTAGTTTAACCTCCAGGTAATAGCAGGAGATCTTCTGCTATTACAACTAATCTCCAGCCGATAGAGATCATTTCACCTGGAGAAAATGGCCGCCTTTGGCAAGTGGACTCTATGGCATTGAAGTCCCCTCCCCTCCCCAAACCCCGCACTCCTCAGGCTCCCCCCAAAAACCTCCCGCCGGTTGTGAAGAGGGACCTGGTAACCCTAAAGCCTGGCCTCATGCAGGGTGGCCCCACACAGGGTGGGCAGGAGCCACTACCATGAGCTGGCAGCACTTGCTTTGTGTGAGGCAGGCGGGCACGGTTCAGCAGCCTGCACTTTGCGTGAGGTGGCTGAGTGGGCAGGAGCCCCCGGGTACCCTTGTTTTCGGCCTCCTCTTCCTCCCGCCATCTCTCTAGGGGGGCGGGGCCAGGGGTGGGTCCCTTTTCTAGGGTCCTTTTCATCTCTCAGTCTTCCCAATGAACAAGCGTGCCAAGAAGCTGAGTTGTTGGCTGTCCTGTAAGCAGCATGACAAACAACGACAAAAGCATTGTTTTATGTTAAATATGAACAGTTCTGTTTTCAGTCTATATAAAGGCCTAAATGTCTTGGGCAATATCAGCGGAGACAGCCTAATGGCCACAGTGCTCCATTTGAGCTGCCGCACGCACACCTTTTAGACAGTGAGAATACATAGAGAGGTTTGTGTGGGTGTCAAGTGCCGTCAAGTCGCAGCCGACTTATGGCGACCCCTTTTTGGGGTTTTCATGGCAAGAGACGAACAGAGATGGTTTGCCAGTGCCTTCCTCTGCACAGCAACCCTGGTATTCCTTGGTGGTCTCCCATCCAAACACTAACCAGGGGTGACTCTGCTTAGCTTCTGAGATCTGATGAGATCAGGCTAGCCTGGGCCATAGAGAGGTTTACTTAGTGGCTATTGCATAATGATGGACCACCCTCATATTCTGAGCCTTGCTAGAGGGAGAATGGAAGAGGTAAGGCAATAGATTTGTGTCAAAGGAAGCATGAAAGTGAGAGCCTGATTAGAAAATGAGAGACATGATGGAGGAAAAGGACACTGAAGAAGGGATTTAACATTCTTAATAGCACTCATAGTGCAACATGCTATAGTGTAAACCAGGGGTGGGGAACCTCAGGCCCGGGGGCCGTATGCGGCCCCCGAGGACATTTTTTGTGGCCCTCGGGAGCTCCGGGAACCCTGCCGCGGAGGCGGGGCGCAGGGCGGCCCTCCACAAAGGTGTTCCTGGGGCCACGGCTTACAGCGCCCTTGTAGCGCCCTTTGGACCTCCTCTCACCGACTGTCGGTTGTTGGTCAGCGAGAGGGGAGGGGGAGGGACGCTTTCCCCAAGGCTGCCCCCTACAGCTGTGGCGTGCAGGAACGCTGCGGCACATTGTAAGCCCCTCTCGCTGCCTGTCAACTGTTGAGCAGCGGGGGGAGGGGAAGAGGCCGGCGGCTCCGGGTGGCAGAGCATGCATGCGGGAGCCTATTGGGCTTGGTTTTTTTTTATGGACTCTGGGGGGAGGGCATGGAGACTGGGGCCCGGTTGCTTGGGGCTCCATGCGCCATCAGGTGTGTGTGTGGGCGGGGGAGGTGGGGAGGCTGGGGCCCGGTCGCGCAGGCTGGCATGCGCGGTTGTGTGTGTATGTGGGGGAGGCTTTTCTCTCTTTTCTTCCTCTTTTTCTGTCACTCTTTCTCCTTTCTCTCCCACTCTTTCTCCCTCTTTTTCTGTCTCTTTCTTTGTCTCCCTCCGTCCTTTTTTTCTTTCTTTCCGTCCTTTTCTTTCTTTCTCCCCCTCTCTCCATTTCTTTCTCCCTTTCTCTCTCTTCCTCCCTCCCTTTTCCTCTTTCTCTGTTTTCGTTCCTCCCTTCCTCCCTTGCCAATCCACTGTGGGCTGCGCCCCCCTGGTGCCTCGTTTTCTGGGGCTCACCGCTGGCTGCCCTCCCACCTGGGAGGGGGGAGCGGGGGCGCCCTGCAGGCCTTCATGTGTGGCCTCTCCTGGGGTTGCCAACCTCCAGGTGGTGACTGGAGACCTAGCAACCCTAGCCTCTCCCCCCCCGGGAGATCTACACCTGGTATGGCCCCCAAAAGATGTTATAAATGTGCGAATGGCCCTTGGCAGGAAAAAGGTTCCCCACCCCTGGTGTAAACCTTAAACATATAGACTAGTCAAAGACTGGATCAGCTTCTAGTCTCACATCTTCCCTCATATATCTAGTGAACTGACAGCATGGTGTAGTGGTTAAGAGTGGCGGGCTCTAATCTGGTGAACTGGGTTTGATTCCCCACTCCTCCACATGAAGCCTGCTGGGTAACCTTGGGCTAGTCACAGTTCTCTCAGAACTCTCTCAGCCCCACCTACCTCACAAGGTGCCTGTTGTGGGAAGGGGAAGGGAAGGTGATTGTAAGCTGCTCTGGGACTCCTTAAGGTAGAGAAAAGCGGTGTATAAAAACCAACTGTTCTTCATTTTAAAACAGCATACATGCATTATATGTATATATGTTAACTTTTTACCTTACAAAAAGAATCACAAATTGTTTTTTTAAAACAATTACTGAATTACTCTTGAGTATAGGTAAGAAATTATATCGGTGACATTACAGAAGTTAGCCAATTGCTGCTTACCACAGCTGACTTTCTCCAACGTGCTGGAAATTTGCAGAATTATTTTTTTCCACAGTTTACACCAGAAGAGAAAATTGCACATATCTTTTTCAAGGCAGTGATGCTGCTTTCAGATCATTTGTTTTCACTCTAGATGTACTGAAAAGATAGCTGGGATGTAGCATTACGAACTGGTAAGAGAAGGAGTCCTACCCAGAAAGTAAGGTTGCCAAGTGCCAGGTGGTGGCGGGCAAACCCCTGCCAATCCACCTGGCTGCCCGCTGACCAGCTGAGGGTCGGCGGGCAATCTGTGCAGGTAGGGACAGGTTACTTCCAGTTCACTTCCGGAAGTGCTGCATTGCAAAGGGCAGGTTTCCACTCAAACTCCTAGTTTCAGTGGTAAAGGCCTGTTGTGATGCAGCACTTCTGGGTGTAAAACGCACCACAAGGGGCCATTTTCCACTCAAATGGCCCCTTGTGATGCATTTTACACCCTTTGCAATACAGCACTTCTGGGAGCGCATGATCCCCCCCCCCACCTCCACACCAAAAACCTCCCACCGAAGAAGAAGAGGGATCTGGTAAGCCTACCAGCAAGAGAGATACTATCAAAGTTAAAATCAGATAGAACCACAAACCTGGTTGACAGCAGTCATCAAGTTCCTGAGTCTTCCTCAAAAGATGTACAAAAGCTGCACAAGAGTAAATGTGGAGGGAAGGATGCATCTTCTCATATTCAGCTTACAGTCCACCCATACCCCTAGATCTTGTTCACACACAGTGCTACCGAGAAGTGTATTCCCTATCCAGTATGTGTGCTTCTTATTTTTGTTACCCAGTTGTAGAACTCACCCCTTATCCTTGTTGAAATGCATCTTGTTCACCTCCACCCACTTTCCCAGTGTGCTCAGATCTCAAAGGAACCAATGGAAGGAAAGATAACAAAAATGCACGAGAAAACGGCAGAGCAGAGCCCAAGCAAAAATCAGCCACCGTTGCCCCATCTTTATTACCAGGGTGGCTAATGTAGGTAGGTTTCAGATGACCTGACGAAAGGGTAAGACTTGAGAAGTAGGGAATTTTCCCTTTAGAATTTCCTGGGTCTGGTCACTTTTTAACCACCTTGTTAGAAAGAAACTAAGTAAAGAAGGATAACTAGGTAAGAACTATCTTTAAGGAGGAGTTCAGAGCATATAGATTTCATTCCTTGGAGGAAATGGCTTCTGTTTTTGTAATACTTCCAAGAAGGAGCAGGAAATGCCAGAATTCCAGGGGGTAATATTGCAACATTTCTTTGCTTGTTTCTGTAATTTCAGACAGTTTGGATAAGGTTCAGTAAACTTTGGGGTGCTTATGCAAACTGCATATCCAAATCTGCAGTGATCCATCCATCCTTAATGTTAGTCCTTCATGTGATTGAGATGTGCCCTGGCAACAGTGACTCAAATAGTCAGGAAAGAAAACACAATTTTTATACAAAAGGCAGAGCTGGTTTCTGCTTCTTACCATGTGGTCTTCTCCAAGTTCACATGAGTGATTGCTACAAGTGAGAAATTTCAGGAAGCCTTTCTCCATATAGACTAGATGGCTTAAGAAATTGAGCACTACCAAACTTTCACTTTATAGAGAACTTTGTGGTAGCCACATCTATTTTATGGTGAACCCACAGGGTTTTCAAGGCAAAAGACAAACAGAGGTGGTTCGCCTTTTCCTGCCTCTGCACAGCAACCCTACACTTCCTTGCTGGCCTCCAATCCAAGGCCAATCTTCCTTAGCTTCCAAGATCTGACAAGATCAAGGCAGCCTGGGTCATCCAGGTCAGGGCACAGAGAACGGAGGGGGAATGTATTCTAGATTGCACAGCCAATTTACACAGAGCACTGACTTGGCCTGTTGAGTTTCACTGCGCTTACAATGCCATCCTCAGTGTTACACACTTCTAAGTCTGTAGACATGATCGCAGCATTAACAGTGCCACAAACAAGGAAGCTGGTGGCCTACCCAGGGCATTAGAAAAAAGCTGGTGGATTTTACTGGCTATCCATCCATAGCCTGTTTTTTTTTTAAGTCTTTATCCAAAAGATTTTGTGAAGTGCATGTGATATGCCTCAATCCCCTTGAAAGCAATAGCCCTAACTCTGCTAAATTTCTTCTACACCCAAAATATTAGCAAGAGCAG
This sequence comes from Euleptes europaea, assembly GCF_029931775.1. NCBI lineage: Eukaryota > Metazoa > Chordata > Lepidosauria > Squamata > Sphaerodactylidae > Euleptes > Euleptes europaea. Next base: position 92,254,414 of record NC_079316.1, on the reverse strand, counting down.
AATAGGGTTGCCAGCTCTGGGATGGTAAATACCTGGAGATTTTTGGGGGTGGAACCTGGGGAGGGCATGGTTTGGGGAAGGGAGGGACATCAGCAGGGATATGATGCCATAGAGACCACCCTCCAAAGCAGCCATTTTCTCCAGGGGAACTGATCTTGGTTGCCAGGAGATCAATTGTAATAGTAGGGGATCTCCAGGTGCTACCTGGAGTCTGGCAACCCTAAAGGTGACATTCTTGTTACTGACTGAAGCATTAAGACTGGACTTGCACATATGAATGCACCATCAAGTAGGGTTGCCAGGTCCGTCTTCGCCACCGGTGGCAGGTTTTTGGGGTGGAGCCTGAGGAGGGTGGGGTTTGGGGAGGGGAGGGACTTCAGTGCCATAGAGTCCAATTGCCAAAGCAGCCATTTTTTGCAGGTGAACTGACCTCTATCAGCTGGAGATCAGTTGTAATAGAAGGAGATCTCCAGCTAGTACCTGGAGGTTGGCAACCCTAGCTGGCAGGAGTCCTGATCTCCCCCTTTGACTTTCAGGAAATATAATCCTCCTCCCCCTTTCTGCTCATACAGGCCTGCCAATATATTTCACTGTCAAAGGGCAGGTATTTATTTTGTTGCCAGCTTTCTTTCTGTTTTATTTTCCTCCATCTTATTTATGGCCCTTCCCTTTCAGCTTCCAACTGTTTCATCCTGAACGTCTGCTTTCTGCTCCTTCTCATCTTGGAGGCATTAATCTGTTGGGCCAGTGTGCGGAGTGATGGACTTCCCTCATCATCATCAATTTCCCCTTCGCTTCGGGCCCTTCCCCGTGATCGACGGCAGCTGGGCGGGTAGTGCTGGTGGCCTCCCGAGCCCTGATGCCATACTTTAAACCCTAGATTCACAGAGGGCTATTGTTTCAGCCTCCCAGGCATCAGATGTTGCTGTGGGCTGGCCTGCCAGACATACAAATAGCACTTGGCCAAGAGTTTAAAGGAACATTCTCAAATCAGTCTGCTTAAAAAAGTCGCTTTATCCTAAACAAGCACCATTTATGCAGGCATTAATATAAAAATATACAAATTTTGCTCTCATTCTCTCTCTCTCTCTCTCTCTCTCTCTCTCTCTCTCTCTCTCTCTCTCTCTCTCTCTCTCTCTCTCTCTCTTATATAGAGATAGATAGATAGATAGATAGATAGATAGATAGATAGATAGATAGATAGAGAGAGAGAGAGAGAGAGAGAGAGAGAGAGAGAGAGAGAGAGAGAGAGAGAGAGATGTTTTCCCTGCTCCTCCTTAAGGCTCAGACTGGGTAAATATTCTAAATAAAAAACCCCAAACATAAAAAGTCTACAAATACATACACTATAAAGGACAGTGATAACCTCCCCATTTCAGAACTGAAACCTTAAGCACCCCCCTATTTATTTAGTGTCACTGAAAGCCAACTCCGACTGCAAGATTTTTATGCCACTTCTAGAAGACGCTCAGGTATTTGCTTTCTCTTACAACTCTCAAGAGATGGAATTTTATAGAGGTGGGGTGATTGCTCAGAAAGGTCCTCTCTGTATGGATTTAATGCACACTGTGGGTTTGTGGAGGAGGGGATTCTTGGTTGTTCTTAGATACTGTGAGCAGGAAAAGGGGCATAGCTCAGTGGTAGAGCATCTGCTTGGCATGCAGAAGGTCCCAGGTCCAATCCCTGGCATCTCCAGTTAAAAGTACCAGGCAACTAGGTGATGAGAAAGACCTCTGCCTGAGACCCTGGAGAGCTGCTGCTGATCTGAGTAGACAATACTGACTTTGATGGACCAAGGGTCTGATTCAGTACAAGGCAACCTCATGTGTTCATGTGACAGATGGAAAAAGCTGTTTAAAACTGTTCAGCACCTTGGATGATACTCAGGAGTTATGAGCAAGGCGACAACTGCAAATTCCAGATCACTGGAGCTATTGTTCTTACACCTATCAGGAGGGAAGCCACCACTAGCTCTAGCTTTTGATCAGCCCACACGAGCAGCCTAATGCAAGATCACTACAGTTAATATTTAGCTCTGAGGTTAGTTACAAAAGGGCTGAATGACTGTAGATGTTTGAGAGAAAGGGTAGCATTTGTGTAATCAAATGGAAATAAAAGTCAGGCATTTCTAGCCATCGCAGAATTATGTTGTGCCACAGCAGATTCAAGAGTGTTCAAAGACCAGGGCAGTTTCTTTCTCAGCTTCAGCCACACCTTCTGCTCTCACCCAGGAGACAGAGTAGCCTAATGCGCCCTCTCTCCTCACTGCCCAAGGCAGCCTTAAACCCAGTGTAGAAGGGCTGGAGATGGGTTTAGAGGGGCAAGAGCTTGGACCCCGATGCATGGACATCAGGTAGACGACTTTACTGCTCACCATCTCACACCCTGTTCCTGGAGATTTGGGTGTGTGTGGGGGGAGCTTGAGGAGGATGGGGATTTTGGGAGAGGAGGGAACTCAGCAGGGTATAATGTCATAGAGTCCACCTTCCAAAGCATCCATTTTCTACAGGGAAAGTGATATCCTTAGCGTGGGAGATTCTGGCCCCACCTGGAGGTTGGCAAACCTAGGTAGAACTACTGGGGGTAACCTCAGGCAGTAGCGAATCAAATTTATTAGTACAGTCAATCAGACCAGTAGCAAATCAAATTTATTAGTACAGTTAATCAGACCAGTAAAAGCTATACAACAGTGAACCAGACATGGCCAATATAAAAACAGCGTTTAAAAAAGAAACACACATATATAAAGAACATATATATGTAAAGAACACTTTACATAAAAAGTGGATGGAGTGGGAAAAAGTGCAATAAGTGCCAATGACATCATTCTAGCAGAAATTTACGAAGGCAGTAGCATTTGGTGAGCTACCACTGCCAATGACAGTCACAAATTTTTGGGCAGGGCTGCCTATTAGTAGAACTGCCACACAAGGAAGCAAAGAAGAATTGAACGGGCATATGTTAAACCCAGTATGCCACCATCAGAGAAGTGAACAAGGTATAAAATGGTGTCAGAGTCTCATTGAACACTCCAAAAATGGTTTCAATAAAACAAGCAAGCCAAACTACGTGTTGTGTTTTGGGTCACGTGAAGGTATTTGGCAAACCCAGAAGACAACAAGGGTCATTGAGGGGAGAGATTTTTCTGTTTTCCCTTTTAAGCTCACTGCTAGCAGAGTATACTGTCAAGCATAAGGGCCGAGGGCCCTGAAGCAGACAGGGAACAAATGGACACGGCGAATGGCCCCCATCCCCCATTGCTGGGGGTTTAAGCTTTTTTGGGCGGTTAGGTGGTCAAATCTCCCAACACAAGGCAGCAGTTGGAGTGGGACATTCCAGTGATGTGAACATGGCATGAATACAGGCTGACGGGAGGGTGCCACAGCACAGGGAAACGGCAGCTTGTGGGTACACCTTCCTAATGGATCCAGTGACAAAAGGAAGGACATGGGGAATCCGGGACAGATACTGGCTCAGGGTACAAAGCCAGCCCCCACTAGTTGGCTTTCTGCTTCAAACCAACAGCCATCGACAAAACAAAAGCTCACCCCACCCACCCCTACCAGTGGCAGACATTGCTGGGAATGTGAGACATTCATATATGACAGGGGATGCAGGATCCAAAAAAACTTTAAGGCAAATCCCCGCAGTCAGGGAGTGAAGTATATCACAGATGAATGGAGTCAGAAGCCCGGGAGGCACAGCGAGCCCCACCACCCTGTCCTCAGGAATCTCACTCGGCTGCTGCGTCTGGCCCAGGGGTCCACCTGCCACCCCTGTGTCTGAGGAGAACACCCTGCTCAGTATCTGAAGAAGTGAGCTGTGGCTCACGAAAGCTCATACCCTGCCAGAAAATATTTTTGTTAGTCTTTAAGGTGCTACTGGACTCTACTGTACTCTTTTCTACTACTGCAGACAGACTAACACGGCTACCCACTGTGAATTATCTGCTCAGTACTGTTACTTATAAGTCCTATTGGAATCAATACTAATAACTTGGCATTGCACAGCAATTTCCCAAAGACTTTGCATGTCGTTATTCCACTTATCTGCACAAAAGTCCTCTAAGGAAGATCAATATTATCATTCCTGTATTACAGATTACAGGGCTGGATAGACTGAGAGCAGCTTCTTTAAGGCCACCCATTAAGTTCATGACTGAAGTGATTTTTGGGGCGAGGATTTCCTGGCTCAGGGCCCATCCTGTTAACCACCAGCTGTAATGGGATTTAGGGTACTTTTCTACATGTGCTGAGGATGCAGCAATCTGTGGGGTTTTGTACGCACTGGAGCTGGCAAATTTGCTTCACTTTGGCCCCTTCGATTTCTCTTCTAAGAATACCAGGAGAGCCAACTTGACTTTATACTATATAGCACTGGTTCCCAACTGGGGGTCCATGGACCCCCAGGGGTCCGCGAGAACTAAATTAAGGTCTGCGAAACAAACTTATAAACCCATAATAAATTAATATTGTCAATTAAAAGTTCTCTATTATAAAAATATATATTCAAATTTTATTCTAAGTTTAACGTTTAACTAACAGTTATGATTAAAGTTTATTTTCAAATTCTCTGAATTTTTATTTTGAACCTTGGGGTCCCTGCACTGAACAAAAAAGTCCTAGTGGTCCCTGGTCAAAAAAAGGTTGGGAACCACTGCTGTATAGGAAAGGCTGGCTGGGTGCCTATAGGAGGTACAGGGTGCCCTCTGGTGGTACAATCTGGCTAGGTTCTGATAAAGATTAGCAATGGGGGTTGAAGTACAGGTTCATAGAGTTTACATTTGGGAATAAAATATGGATTTTCAGTTATTTTTTCCCCATTCAACTATTTTCCAATATCCAACAAATTGAAGTATTTTTGCTATTAAAAATAAGCCCTGTGCAAGGGACATGTGGTCCACGATAATAATTTTCTTTTAAAATCCCTGTGCACCTCATATCACTGTAAGGCAGAGGGATTTAAAACAAAATACAATAATTAAAATTAAAACCAAGGCTTAAAAACTCTACCCTACGTGTACCCTTCTTTTAAAGATCCAGGGTGTATTCTTTTTCTGTTGCTGCTTGTCAGGTAGCCAAGCAAGAAGGGCATAAAAAACCCTAATCTATTAATTTGCTGGTGAAATAGTGGTATAAAACATAAGCAGTCAAGCCAGAATTTTAAAATTTCAAGGGTTTGTGTTTTAAAATATCTCATCCTGACAAATAAACCAGTGGTGAGGACAGAGACGGTCTTTAGGCAGCTGCTAACTTCTCTGACATGCATTAATATTTTTAAATACATTAATGACCAGCTGTGCAGTGGGCAAGAAGAGAAAGAACACCCCCCCTCCACTTTCCAATCTATTTTTTAAAAGATGAATTTCAAAGAGATAACCAAAAAGGAGCTATAAATTTGGTTGCAGTTTTGAAAAATCTGAGATCAGACTACAATGGCGATCCTTGTTATACCAGGGCCAATACAGGATTTTTTTTAAAAAAATGAGGGTCTTACTTTCCATTCGGAATACATTTACTTGGAAATTCTTATTGATTGTAATGGAATGTACTTCCCTCAAAAACTGTTTCTCAAACTTTTTGGTCTTGGATGCCCATACCTGAGCGCAAACTACATGGCCTCTTGTCAAAGGTGAAGATTGCACAGGGATGAATATACTGTGTGTCCCTATGAAATTTTCAGAAGCAGAAGCAAGGAAAAGACTGGGACTTTCCTATCTGTTTTAAAAGGCACCAAACTGTAAAAATGCACATCTTTCAGACCTCCTGCAAGGTGAGTGTAGGATTCTGTATCCAAACACAAAATGTAAAGTAAGAATTTTCCCTCTCTGTGCATAGCCCTGGGATTCCGTGTTATTGCTGCAAAGAACAATAAGACCCAGGGCTAATGGGATATTTCCCATCTGTAATCATGGAGTATGAACTGTGAATACAAAGAGTTCATAGAATGGACGTCTTCTCCTTCTCCATTTCCCCTGCAATCTCTGGCCCCTCCTGAAAAGATGTCATGAAAAAGTCGGATGCAGTCTAGGGTTGCCAACCTCCAGGGGGTGGCTGTGAATCTCCTGGGATTACTGCATGTCTCCAGGCGACAGAGATCAGTTCACCTGGAGAAAATGGACGCTTTGGAAGGTGGACTCTATAACATTATACCCCATTGAAGTCCCTCCTCTCCCCAAGCCCCACCCTCCTCAGGCTCCACCCCCAAAATCTACAGGTATTTCCCAACTCGGAGCTGGCAACCCTAATGCAATCTGCAGTTCACGGAAAGCCTTGCCCCCTTGCATGAAGCTTTCCACAAACAGATCAAGAACTTGCACAAAAATGTGGGTGGTGGGTGCATTTTCCCCACCCCTCTCTTGCTGCAGTCTCCCATACTGTGTTCCACTCTGTTCCTGAGTCAGTTTTTTGTATGTGCAGGAAGCTACAGGGCCCTGGCTGAAGATGCAGGGGAAAGAGACCCACTCCATGAACTTGTCCCATGCGTGGTTCACTTGAGGCAACTCATGGTTACTGATCTGGAAGGGGTAGTGGGATTCCACCCCTCCCAAGAGCAAAAATTGTCTCTTTGCCCTCACCCGACATCCCAGACTACAGCCAAAGGCTTTACCAGCCCAACCTCATCCGTGTTTAACACTAAACCAGAAGAAGAAGAAGAAGAGTTGGTTTTTATATGCTGACTTTCTCTACCACTTAAAGGAGACTCAAACCGGCTTACAATCACCTTCCTTTCCCCTCCCCACAACAGACACCCTGCGAGGTAGGTAAGGCTGAGAGAGCTCTTAATAGAACTGTAACTTGCCCAAGGTCCCCCAGCTGGCTTCGGGTGTAGGAGTGGGGAAACAAATCCAGTTCATCAGATTAGCCTCTGCCGCTCATGTGGAGGAGTGGGGAATCAAACCTGGTTCTCCAGATCAAAGTTCACCACTCCAAACCATCGCTCTTAACCACTTCACCACACTGGCTCTCTAGAGCTGGCTCTGTCTTAACCAGAGTTTGCAGATTGGTTTCCAAACCGTGGTTATACTGTGTGAACCACAGTTAGCATCACTCATGTTTAAGGTCATTGCAGAGGTAACAACTATTCATAGTTAAGGCTATCAAGAGAAAGCTGCTGGATCTGGGAGGGGGGTCCACACACAAAAAGGGAGGGGCTGGGGAAGGAGTATTTGAAACTGTGGCCCACTCCCGGTCTCTCATCCATGGTTAAAGGGTGAAAGCATTACAAGTGAAGAAAGATATAATGGGGGGGGGGAGACCTGACAGCATCACTCAGCGATTGGTTGAGTTCTGCTTTGCTCCTTCCTGAAATGAAAGAAGTGAAATTAAATGCTAGCTCAGAACACCCACCCCCATGCTTCAGTTTGGCTATCTACTTTTTTAATTTTTAAAAGTGTCGCATGAACGCTCATGCATATATCCATTCATTCATCACCTCATTCATTTAAAAGATTTTTGAAAGAAAAAAAATCAAGAGGCACAGGGAATAAATGGGAAGGCTGCACCAAAGTTTTTGAAAAATATATAACATTCAGCACTTATTAAGTATTTTGACGAACGTGTACAGTGATGGCGCTACCATAAAAAGGTACTAAATATTTGCAAAGATAGTGTTAAACATGAATGTATTCCTAAAACTGATCAGTAAAGGGAAGCCAAAGAATTATTCTGAAGCTGCAATACTAGACATATTTGTGGGAAAGCAAGTCCTATTGAATACCATTGGACTTAATGATGAGTAATTAGGATTGCTATGCACAGGACCTTTAAATCGCTGGGTCTGGTTTGTTTTTCAAACTTGAATTTTATTGAAAAAGTGTTTTGCTTTTTGCTTTGCAGGAAAGAAAAAGGCAAACACATAAACATGATACATAAAGTAGTATTTAAAAAGGCATCATAATGCTAAAAGAAGGGATCTCCAGCCCATTCCTTAGGAGCCGGCGTGACTCTGTGCCACGTGATCATGGTGCAGGGGCAAATACGCCAGCATCTGGGAGCTGCTGGCCCCTGTTGCCTTTGCAGCCACCCTGGCAGGGCTTTCCCAGAAGGGGTGTGTGTGTGTGTTCCCAAGGGGTTCCCGGGGCAAAGCTGCCTTTGGGCAGCTTCCCAACCCCATTCGCCCTGGGAACTCCCCATTGAGCTGCAGTGAGGCTGCACCACCTTTTTTTTTTTTTTTTGAGTGGTGCAGCCTCACTTTGTTCAATGGGGCATTCCCCCCTTTTAAAATATTCTCATTTAATAAACCCCTCTTTTTTGTCTCCATGGCAGCTGGGAAGCCTCTGAGGAGGCGGCGAGGCTCCACCACTCCCGGCCACCACGGATCTCCCCCCCCTTCAGGATTGTGCTCCTTTTCTGTTTGGAAAGTGTCAGTGATGTTAAGGAAAGAGTCTCTGCGCACCTAAATAAACCCTTACCCAAACTATGGCACATTCAGTACAATTAAAATTGTATATACCATGTGGAACATTAGTATATATCAATCCATTATTACAGCAAATAAACATCTTTATGTAACTCTGCCTTTGGCACGGTATATTTATTTTTATCAGCCTAATCAACAAAGGTAAGGAGCCCCATGGTGCAGAGTGGTAAGCTGCAGTGCTGCAGTCCAAGCTCTGCTCACGACTTGAGTTTGATCCCAATGGGAGTCAGTTTCAGGTAGCCGACTCAAGGCTAACTCAGCCTTCCATCCTTCTGAAGTCGGTAAAATAAGAGTACCCAGCTTGCTGGGGGGAAGGTGTAAGCAACTAGGGAGGCATTGGCAAACCACCTCGTAAACATAGTTTGCCTAGTAAACTGTCATGATGTGACATCACCCCATGGGTCAGTAATGACCCAGTGCTTGCACAGGGGACTACTTTTACCTTTAAGCAATATAGGGCATCCATACTTCCAAAAAGGTATTTTCCACTTTCAAAGCCCTGGTCACCACTACTTGGTCTGTGTTCTGCACATAATGGCCTTATCCCAACATCTATAGCTTGGAATGATTTTTAAAAATTGTTTCATAGTTTATTTTAAATTTTGTAACTCATTCAGAAAAGCAAGAGCTTATAAAACAAAACATCATGTTCTGCCGATGGCAGTGCAAGCCATTTTTTAAAATTGCCCAATTGCTCTAGCCCAGTCTCCCTGCAGGGCACTTCCAGGTAAAGGATCTCAGGCGGCAGAGCTGGAAAGATCAGCTCCAAAGGTCCTGTCAAGCTCCCTCCAGCCACAATAGACCAGTGGACTGATGCCATTTGAGACAGATTCATGTGCTCAAATTCATCTCTCTCTTTTAAGACAAGAATGTGATGCTGGAGAGGACTAAGTAATTTTGGACAGAACTTGATAATGTTCATCTTCTGGGCCAGACATCAGGTCCACCGAAAGACACCCACACTCCAATAGGATTCTTGGCTCAGGTCTGTAAGTCAGATGTTCTTGCTACTAATTTTCAATCAAACTTGACAAGTCTCTGTGAATTGGCCATTCCCCCCACCCCCAGCCATTTCCCTGGACCTAACTCACCGCTGCCCCCAGCTATTTGCTTCCAGGACATAACGTACAGGGTCCTTGTCTGTTTACCACAGCAAGCAAATAGCTGCCCCAGAGGCAGATGGCGTGCGAGGGAGCCCAGGGCAAAACTCCTTTTGCCCTGCATCACAGCCCCCTTCCTAGCTTCTGTGTAATCTTTAATAACCCATGCAGAAACTGTTCACAGATCTCCTGTCTAACTTGACTCTTAATAATCAAGAAAGATTTCACGCTCTGTTCCTTGCATCTAAACAATTCACAGCAGTAATCCTATGCATTCCAACTGATACTATTGTGAGCTTGTGAACATACTGTTTGTTGGGAGTTCAGGTTTCCCACAAATCCATAATTGTGAAACTCTACTTGAACAACAGATTGAAACAAAAACACAAAAGGTTGATAAAGATCTGCCTGTACATCCAAAGGAAAATGACCCAGTTACTCCCACATTAAAAACAAGAAAAAGAAAATGTTCCCATGCTTACAGAAGCAGAATGTGAGCTGCACAAGCCACAATCCCAGACTGCCCCGCCTGGAACAAAAACATAGTGGCACAAGTCTAGACACAGACTGTTTCTTCTCCTTCCGCATTCTTAATGCTGAGCAGCTTGAATGAAACACACACACACGAGAAAGAAAAAGGAATGACTTCAGTAGCTTCAAGTTACTTTCAAGAAGTGTCTTCATTCAAAAATAATCTGATGGTGCTGGCAGAGGGGGGGAGGGAGATCGGAGCAGGGAAGGTTGTTAGCATACTGGAGCTTCCAGGCTATATTTTTAGAGCTGGCATTTAGACTTGGCTCAGGTACAAATGGCCAAAAAATGTCTGGCATTTCCACTTCCTGCCAGATGATACACTGTGTGCGTGCATGTAACACCCTAAGTTAGAGGACTCAATTTGCTCCATCAGGTAGCACATAATACAGGTATAGGCTCCTGATTAGTCATTCTCCCTCTGGTTGAGCCCTCTTGGAGGTGGTGAACTCGTGTATGGGTTGTATCACTTCAGAGCACAGGTAGAAGAACACAACTACAACTCCCTCCACACAAAATAATTTCCTGGACATAGAAAACAGTTTTAGTGGAAGTCTAGGCCTCAATCCATATCCCTGACATCCATTTTTTTTTTTAAAAAGGGAATGCTGTAGAGGAGGGGATTCAACCACCCACAGTCAGAAATAGGGCTGTTGATTCGGTTCGGCCCGAACTGAAAAACAGCCGAATTTCCCCTGATTCGGTGGTTTTTAGTTCGGGACGAACTGAACTCAAAAATGGCAGGCAACCGGGGGGGGGGTGAATTCAGCAAGTTCGGGAGTTCACAAATAAATCCGGCCAATTCGGGGCTGTCAGTAAGCAGCATAACCGTCAGTAAGCAGCATTCTCCCCCGGCCAATCGGTGGCCAAGCTGGGTCTTCTTCTGGCCAATCAGTCAGGATTGAGTACTGGAGGAATCAGCTGATGTGCAGCCCAGCCAGGGAGAGAGAGAGAGAGAGGGAAATCCTCGTGTGTGTGTGGGGGGGTGCTTGTGCACATTCACTCCTTTCTGTGGTTGCAGGGGGCGTATTTTTTGGAGTACAGACCCCAAACTTTCAGCAGAGATTAAGACAAGCCTTCTTAAGACACCACCCAAGTTTTGTAAACATTGGGTCAGGGGGTCCCGAGATATGGGCTCCCCCTTTTTTCTTTCCATGGCTGCAGGGGGTGCATTTTTTGGGGTACAGACCCCAAACTTTCAGTGGAGCTTCAGATGAGCCTTCTTAAGATACCCCCCAAATTTTGTAAACATTGGGTCAGGGGGTCTCGAGATATGGGCTCCACCCCTTTTACCTCCCCCTTTTCCATTTCCGTGGCTGCAGGGGGCGCTTTTTTGGGGATACAGCCCCCAAACTTTCAGCATAACTTCAGACAATCCTTCTTAAGATACCACCCAAGCTTTGTAAAGATGGGTTCAGTGGGGGCAGAAATATCGGCTCCCCCCTTTTCTCTTTCCGTGGCTGCAGGGGGCGCATTTTTGGGGGTGCAGATCCCAAACTTTGAGCGGAGCTTCAGACAAGCCTTCTTAAGAGACCACCCAAGTTTTGTAAACATTGGGTCAGGGGGTCCCGAGATATGGGCTTTCCCCTTTTCCCTATTGGGATGAATGGGATCCTGTATGCATCTCCTCCAGAGCAAAACGTCCCGTGCCTAAATGGAAACGTCTTGGATTACCCAGTCCTCCCCAGCCCCTCCTGATGGAACAGAAGGCAGCCACAGTAAGACCCCTTTGGGGGCTTTAATCTATAATTTTTCTCCTGTGTGTGTGTGTGGGGGGGGAAGCAGAGTCTCTGTGTGTGTGGGGACGGAGCAGTTTCTGTGGGTGGGGGGGGAAGCCAAAGGGGGCTTTTGCCGGTTCTGCCTGGGGTGTGTGTTCCCCCTCGAGTCTCTCTCTCCCTGGTTTGAGGGGGGGGGGTTTCAGTTGTGTGTCTTCAGGTTTTCCCTCATTCATAAAAAACTTCTCAGCTGTTTGTCGGGGCTGGGAGCTTTGTGCATGGGTGGCAAGCTCTGCTCAGAGATGCACATTAAGGGTGGGGGGGACCCCTTTCTGGGCCCATATCTCAGCCCCCCCTGACCCAATCTTTACAAAACTTGTAGGTCTTTCAAGAAACGTCCTTTGAAGCTCTGCTGAAAGTTTGGGACCTCTACCCCCAAAAATGCCCCCCCAGAGCCGCGGAAAGGTGCAGTTGTGTTTTTAATGGCTTTATTCGGCCGAATTTTTTCCCTGAACTTTGAATTCCCGCTGAATTGCACGGACCCGAAGCGGGGGAGTTTGGACTTCGGCATATCCCGAATCTAAACGGGCCGAATTCAGCCGAATCCGAACTATACTGATTTTTTTTTAATTCAACAGCCCTAGTCAGAAATGCTACTGTTCAGAAGATTTACTGCCTTGGAGATAGGGTTGCCAACTGCCAGGTAGTAGCAGGAGATCTCCTGCTAATACAACTGATCTCCAGCTGATAGAGATCAGATAAGCTGGAGAAAAATGGCTGCTGTGGCAATTGAACTCTATGGCACTGAAGTCCCTCCCCAAACCCCGCCCTCCTTAGGCTCCGCCGGTGGTGAAGAGGGACCTGGCAACCCTACTCGGAGAGTTAGGTCTGTCTTATGCATGTACAGTATGTATATATGGTTTCCAGGTCCCTCTTCACTACTGGTGAAGTGCCTATAAACTTCATATATAGGGAAATATATATTCTTTTATATTTATGCACACTCACACAATCATAAGGTGCTAGCATAAGGGCTAGCATCAGGCACAGGTGTATTCTTACGCACACATATGTAAGGCAATGCCGCCAAGTATAAGGGGTAAAGCATTACTCTTAGGCTCAGATCCACTAGTGTGTGATCACTTAGTTAGCATGAGCTGGCAGCCATTTCTATAAGGTGCCAGTGAAATCCTCTTCGCTTGCCTGGTACAGCCGCCCGCCCTAATGAGGCCCAGGCAATGATTTAGGATACCAGCAGTTTCAGTTAGGAATGTTTGTTTTGTTTCTTCATTAGCAGATCAAGTAGCCATCTATGTAACGCCTTAGGCTACGCTAATAGGGTATGCTAATCATCCTGTGTACTTTTCTAATGTGTATTGGTTCTTTTGTTATACATAACCCAAATGCCTGCCCTCTAGCCTAAATCTATAAAGGATGATGCCTTTCTTTGTTCGGTGTGTGGATTGCCCCGAGCCTCATTAAGGGCATCCCACCTGCTTCTGTTTACTGGGACAATTAAAGGTAATCCAGACATTACACTGGTGGGAGGTTTTTGGGGCAAAGCTTGAGGAGGGGAGGGTTTAGGGAGGGGAGGGACTTCAATGCTATCGAGTCAATTGCCAAAGTGGCCATTTTCTCCAGGTGAACTGATCCCTATCGGCTGGAGATCAGTTGTAATAGCAGGAGATCTCCAGCTAGTACCTGCAGGCTGGCAACCCTATATGTACAACTAAGAGCTGTTTAATGATCTTTGAAGAAAAGCAAGTTGGAAGTAAAACCAGTTTGAGCAGAATTCATACCAGGATTGGAAAAACGAATGTCTGTGCTTCTTACCGTCTTTAGATCTCTGATCTAAAGTTTGTATTCAGCTATATACACACACACAAATCTTATGACAATGCAAACCTTCCTCTTATTTCCAGTGGCTGGCTGGTCAGCTGGTCAAAATCAACAACTGGGAATGTTGGGAGGGGAGAAGGGCACGGCGTGATTGCATTATGTCATCGTCCCAAGCATGTGTCTATCATTGTGAGTATGCAGAATGTGAAACTACAACAGCTTCCACACAAATGTTTTGCTCTGCCTTTGCTTCCAAGCTGGAGCAGTTTTTGTTTGTTAGCATCCATACAATGCCGTCCTATGTTCACCACTTCCTGTTTTCCTCTGCTTTGCTTCATTTTTTTTGAAACAATGCAATCCAAGCAATTTGCATACTGTCTGCATGGGGAGGTGTGCATTTTTAAGGTCCTGTCCACATTGGTGTTATTTCCATTCTCTCAGCTCCTTGGAGTCACTATGCCATCAAAAAGATTTTTTTTCAGACTTAAATAAATCAGTAATTGCTATTGTGCTGTAGCACAACAATATTATAATGATGTATTGTCATGGACTACTAGTTCCTCTTTCATTTTTTCCAGTTTTTAAAAGTCTCCAGATATTTTCATTGGAAAAAAATAAGGGGAAAGGTGCAGGCAGTTTTTGTTCAGATAGCTTGGAAAGAATGGGGGGTGAAGCTGCAAGATGGGTTGAGTGGGATAGGAATTCATTGCTCAACCTTTCTTATAGATGATTAGTAGGGTTACCAGGTCTCTCTTCGCCATTGGTGGGAGGTTTTTGGGGTGGAGCCTAAGGAGAGCGGGGTTTGGGGAGGGGAGGGACTTCAATGCCATAGAGTCCAACTGCCAAACTGGCCATTTCCTCCAGGTGAACACATCTCCAATGGCTGGAGATCAGTTGTAATAGAAGGAGATCTCCTGCCACTACCTGGAGATTGAGAAGAAAAAAGCACCTCTATACTAATACCAATTAGGTTAGAAAAACAGTACAGGGGCAACAGTCATGTACAAAAAGGTGCAATTTATATAAGCTACTGAAGTGAAAACATGTACAATTTTGTACTCAACAAGGTAACCACACAACAAACTAACAATCAATATGTACAATATATACAGCAAGGAGCCACAATAATTTTCTAAGAGTCTCAACAGAGTAACAGTAGCAATCCAGTTTCTGTGTACAAAATTTCATAAGAAGCCACAATCTTCCATAGGAGTTTCTGTGTACACATTTCATAAGAAGCCACAGTCTTCCATAGGATACTGCCGTTTCAGATTCACAACAATATGGAATCCTTCTTCAGTCCTTCAAATATTGCTTCCAAAAAGTGTGCTGTCATACACAAACTTGATACCAAGTTTGTCAGCAAAGTACATCAAAGTACATCATTGCTGCATTATGTGATGTATTTTGCTGACATCTTTCTGTAACCTGATTTATGCTTACCCTACGTCGGAGGTTGGCAACCCTAGGGTGCCAGAATCACTGCTCCCTACCGGCCCTCTCTGGCAGGCCCAAGTAAGGCACAGCCACTGCTCCATGCAAGGTGGGCGGGAACCACCCCCAGAAGCCAGCTGCTTGAACCGTGGAGGCAGCGGACAGAAGCAGCTGCTGCTCATCAGGCTGCCTGGGCCCTGGACGGGACTGCTGTGTTGTTGTTGCAGCAAGCAGGCAGCCTAAACCTTGGACAGGACAGGTCAAATGGTGGCAGTGGAAGCCTGCTCTTTTTCGTCTTCCCCCCTCCACTGAGGGGCAAAGATGTGGTCAATCCCCCCTCCCCCTGGCATAGGGTTGCCAGCTTCCAGGTACTAAGCAAAGTAAAACAAGCACTGATGGAAAAAAACGAAACCAAATATATTAATTCAGAAAATAATCTCAAAGACACTACAATCAGTAGAATACAATATATAAATGCAAAATGGAAGTTCCAAAAAAATGCGAACAAAGCCACATATAATTCCTAGCCTATGACATAGGAATCCTGAGCCCAGTGAAGTTGTAATCCCAGCGAAAGTCCACGGTCCCAGCGGATGCTTGCAAGGTGTGTCTTGCAAGGGCCCGGAGGTGCATTCCACAGCAGTTGGAAGAGCACAATCTTCAACCAGGAGCAAACAAAGTTCACAGAAGGCAAGTGAACCTGCTAAATCCCAAGATGGGGACCCGGTGTACTACCCATTTCGCCGTAGCTTTTTCCATCGGGAAAATTTTCTCTAGTGGCATAAGATGAATGTCTGTCTCACAATGCCAAAAGTACGTAACTTGCAGCTGGAACGGATAGATATTAGCTATGCGCGTGACATCATCTGATTATTCAGCACTTGGTAACTCGTAGCTGAACATGTGAATGAACCTAAATAGCATTATGTTTGTGGTGATGTTAAGGCAATGTGCCTGTTCTGTCTACAGTGCCAAATGTGTATCACTTGATGGAAGGGTTGCCAACCTCTATGGCATTGAAGTCCCTCCCCTCCCCAAACCCCTCAGGCTCCACCCCAAAAACCTCTTGCCGGTGGCGAAGAGGGACCTGGCAACCCTACAGCATGGGGTCTAGGACAACCGTCTCTATTCCCCACTGCCTAAGAGCACACCTGCTAAAATCCTGTTCCACTCATGAACCAATTAATGGTCTTTGTGGGCCAACAAAAGGGTGGGGATTCTATGCTGCAGCCTTCTAATGTTGCCTACCAGCACCGGTATTCAGAGGCTTACTGGGAGTGCAGCTTTGGTTCCTGTAGAGCACCTTGCACTTCCTCCATGACTTGCAGCCGCAGCTGAATAAATGATGTATGTTTGTTCGATTTGAAGAGGACTCAGAATTCACTTTCTTTATTTTTGGCACAGAGGACCCAGAACCCTGTCCGTAGCATCTGTGCTATACTACATAGGTAGTGCTTTTTGGTCTCGGCTTATAACATGGCCTGGCAAACAGCTTGCAGCGATGCTGCAGGGTCAGAGCCAAGTTTAAATAAACGTGACTACTGGACAGGCTTCCTACACGGAGGGATTTCCTCTGGCTCAAAAATCCTGCTATGAACAAGGAAAAGGATCCTGCTGTGAAATTAGCCAAGCCTATTTCAGGAGCCTGTCACTTGCCAACGAGAGCAGAACCACCTGCCAGCCCCACAGTTTAACATATTCACAATGGGGTTGGAACATGTGCTTTTTTGGACCAGCCCCACCCATCTCCCCTTGTTTCAAATCCTCCCCATTCACCTGGAGAGAAAAAAAGAGAGCCGTGCAAAAAGTTCATCTGGGGAAGTCTTTTACTGGAAGAAGCTCATAAATCTTCATCAAGCCTTCTGACCTCCAGTCCCCCAGAGAGCCATAGAGAGAGGAAAGAAGCATTTTCCCTGCTGTGGCTACAAGCAGGACGGAGGTCTCTCCTTGTCAGAGCAGATGTTATATAGATAACACAGGGCTGGACTGTCAGCTGTAAAAGTTGACCAAATCAGACTGCTGGATCAAGGGATATTCTAGTTAGGAAGAAAGAGCTTTGATGATAAGAGAGGGGATAAGCCAGATTTCAAGGTTCACAAAGAAAAGCCTACCATAGTAGCCAAGGAATTCAGCTGTATTCAGGAGCTTAAGGTTTCACAGGTATTTAGGATTTATGAGTCTGGAGGCAAGAGGAGCCTCAGGTCAGGGTGGGAGAAGTTCATTCACACCATGGAAACCTTAGAGGTACCCAGCTCCGTATGCCCATCCAGTTAGTGAAGACAGCAGATTAAAGATGAGTTAGGGACTGGGTTCAAGTTTTGGGTCAATGCAGGACAGGAGTCAGAACTATTTATCAATGCACTCTACATCAGACTAGAAGAAGACATCTCCACTTCAGATACAAAGCCAGAAAGCAAGAAGATTTGGATCAGGGGATTAGCCACGCTCTAGTGATGCATACCTGCGGTGTCAAGACTTCATTAGTTATAAAGGGGAAGCAGGTTGTGCTTGGGGGAAGACAGGAGAGGGCTGAGAGAGTGAAGGAACCTTGGTAAGATACTGAATGCAACAGTGGTCTCTTGAGTTCTGACAGCATGTGAGAAAATCATGGAGGGATAATAATAACACTTAGCATTTATATAGCACTTGTAAGTGTTCAAAGCACACTGAAGACATTACATCTCAGTAATCCTTACAACTCACCCTATCTAAAAGAAGGCAGCAGAAAAGACACCATAACATCAGCCTTTACCAACTAACTTAACCTCCATCTTATGTGGATTCAGATTTAGCATGTTCTCTCCTCAGCCACTTGACGACAGCATCCAGGTGCTGGCCCAACACAGAAATGGCCACTACCAGAGACTTATTTAAAGAGGTAGTGCTGGGTGCCATCAGCATACTGGTGACATTCAGAACTCATTCTGATGACATCTCATAACTCATTCTACAGCTTCAGATGATCTTGTACAGTGGTCCTACATAAATATGGAATTGGATGGGTGCCAGGAGAATCATGAGGAATTCTGCAGGATACATCCCCAGCAACACACTCTTGAGAGAGCAATCCTAAGCAAGTCTACTCAGAATCTTACTCAAGTCTACTCAATGGTGTTTACTTTCAGGAAAGTGTCCTCAGGATTGCACTATGAATCATAGAATCATACAGTTGGAAGGGGCTGTATAGGCCATCTAGTCCAACCCCCTGCTTAATGCAGGATCAGCCTAGAGCATCCCCGACAAGCATTTGTCCAGCCTCTGCTTAAAGACTGCCAGTGAGGGGGAGCTCACCCCCTCCCTAGGTAGCTGATTCCACTGTCGAACAACTCTTACTGTAAATTCCCCCCCAATATCCAGCTGGTACCTCTCCGTCCACAATTTACACCCATTATTGCAAGTCCTATCCTCTAATGAAACAGGAACAGCTCCCTGCCCTCCTCTAAGTGACAGCCCTTCAAATACTTAAAGAGAGCAATCATGTCTCTTCTTCTCCAGACTAAACATCCCCATCTCCCTCAGCTGTTCCTCATAGGGCTTGGTCTCCAGGCCCCTGATTATCCTCATTGTTCTCCTCTGCACCCACTCCATTCTGTCCACATCCTTTTTGAAGTGAGGCCTCCAGAACTGCACACAATACTCCAGGTGTGGCCTGACCAATGCTGTGTATGGTGGAACCAACCAGTGATATTCTTCTTAACCTAGTCCAGTAGAAAGGACTGAAACCATTTGACACCTGTTCCCTTAACCCTTAGAGAGCTAGTGTGGTGTAGTGGTTAGTTGGACTAGGATCTGGGAGACCCAGGTTTGAATCCCCACTCGGCCATGGACCAGTCATACACTCTTACCTTCACCTATCTCACAGGATCCTTGTGAGGATAAAATGGAAAAGAGGAGACTGAGTCAGGGTATAAATGAATAAATAAGAAAATAAATACTGCATATTACAAGTGCATCAACAAGATTATATGATCAGTTGTGTCAAATGTAGCCAAGAACTTAAGTAGAACTAAAAGGGCAGTATGCTGCAAATGGCTATCCTCTGTTGCTCCAGAGCAAACACAGGCATCTTTGTTCATAGCTAGGCCTCAAATCAGATTGATAAGAATAAAGAGCAGAGGAGCCATTCTGGAAGCCCTGGAGCTGCTCTGCCACCACATGCTTAGAGTTCACATCACTTACCTGCCTAGTCCCTTTAACTGGAGATGCCGGGGATTGAACCTGGGACCCTCTGCATGCCAAGCAGATGCTCTACTACACACAAATTCAGCACATCCCTTCACTTCCTACAGCTGCCATGATCAACTATGCAAACTTATATGACTAATTATTATTATTTTTTTTAAACATGTTCTGTCCTCCTGTCAAAAGGCATTCTGGGCAGGCCTGCTTGGTGGCTTTCAAGAAAACATGGACATTCTTTTGGTAAAATCTCCCTGGCACAATGACAGGAAGGTGGAAATGTGCTGGGAATGTAACATGTGGATCAATTGAACATTTCTATACATTAAACCTTTCCAGAAATGAATAGTACGACGCTTCTCCTTTCTAATGAGGCATGTTTCCTGTAGATGTCACTGTCACCCACCACCAGTCGTTGCTGAGATAACTGGAATCCATCTCCTGCACCACGGAATAGCTCCTATGAATTTACCATCAATACCACAACCCTGTTTCCTAGTTACAGATGTTCATTATATTAATTCGTTCTGCACATTCTCAGAACAAGCAGTCCTTTGCAATGTCTGTGGGTGAGAATGATTTTTTAAATGCACCCCAAGCATGTAATTCTAGATTCTGAGTGAAAAGGTTTAGTTAGCCAATCTTCTGGAGAAGATGCCCTTGCTGCTGAGAAGCAAAGATACCTTCTGAGGATTAGAGTTTTCTTGCCTACCTGCCGTAGTCCCTTTCTTTATTGAATGAGTGTTGAAAATCTAATGGAAGCAGGTTCCTGATGTTTATAGCCAACCTTTACACTGTTTATATGGAGTACAATGTTGCTTTGCTGCAAAAAAAAAAAAGACTAATCTCCATAGGCAAGACTGTCTTCTAATCATCTTCCAAGGATCCAGACTTCATTTCAAAGATGACTGTGTGTGTAAAGTGCTGTCAAGTAGCAGCCAACTTATGGCAAACCCATTAAGGAGCTTTCAAGGTAAGCGAGAAACAGAGGTGGTTTGCCATTGCCTTCCTCTGCAGAGTCTTCTCTGGTGTTCTCCCTTCCAAGTACTGACCTGGCTTAGCTTCTGAGATCTGACAAGATTGGGCTATACTATGCTGCCTTCTCTTCCATTCAAAGATGACTATGGATTAGGAAATTCTAGCATCCATTAGCATGACAAGGCTACAACTGGGGATACAATGGAGGCCACCCACTCACAAGGGCCCTGACCTGGATGGCTCAGGCTAGCCTGCTAAGCAGGCTCAGCCCTGGATAGTATTTGGATGGGAGACCACCAAAGCAGTCCAGGATCATGACGCAGAGGCAGGCAATAGCAAACTTCCTCTGTACGTCTCCTGCCCTGAAAACTGTACACAGTCATCATAAGTCAGCTGCACCTTGGTGGCACTTTACACCACACACTCACAAGGGTTTAACCAACAGTACCCCTTTCTTTTCTCCCGTTAAAGTGAATGGCTTCCATTTGTTTCCATTAGAAAAACTAAGGGAATGCTCTGCATGGAGCACCTCAGAACCGAATAGTCCTCATTCCTGTTACATTCTCCATACTCCTGCCTCTCCTGTTCTCCTGCCACATTTTCTCCTCTCCCCAATAACTCTTCCCCTGCTTCCCTGCTTAGCTATTTTGCCTTTTCACACCATTCAACATTACGGTATGGAAGGAGTGGTGAGGGAGGAAGGTACATGGCTTGGATGGAGCACCATATAGACTACTCAGGGCCATATTGTGAAGGTGGGAGATCAGCCGTGGCCATGGTCTGTGGAGCTGGAGGAGGTGGGGTTGATCATGGAGTCTCACAGCTTGTGGCCAGCATGCCCATCCTGGTGCTGAAGCCAAATAGAAGTGTGCAGTTTTGTATTGATTTTCAGCAACTGAATAGATCTCCAAGATTGATGCATACCCCATTCCCTGGGTAGATGACCTTCAGGATCAGTTGGGCCAGTCTACTGTGGACATCATGAAGGGATACTGGCAAATACTCCATGGGGGCCTGAGATTATGAGAAAACTGCCTTCCCTGCCTCATGGGGCACTTCCAGCTTACCCACATGCTGTTCTGGTTCCATGGGCTGGCCAACTCATTCTAGCAACTAGTAGACAAGGCATTGGTTGGGCTGGATTGCTCTGTGGTTGCCCACATAGACAATATGTCAGTTCTGGGAAGCACACTTACGCAAGATGACCCAGGTACTCCATTGGCTGCACAAGGCTGGCCTCAGCACCAACTCAAAGAAATGCAGAATTGGACAGGTCCCCTACTACAGGTGCTGCAATGCTGTTGGCCCTGACCTGCCCACCTTTGGGTATAACAAAGGCTAATCCTGCAGGGTGGCTATGCCTTCCTGGACACACCTGCTTTGCCTGTGCTGCCAGAGAGTCAGGGGCCAATGAGCTGGCCTCACGTGAGGCATACCCCTGACAGGCTTGCTTTTGTTCCAAAATTGTTGTCGATGGTTGCCCCTTGACCAAACCCCAAGGCAACACAGAATAGGCCCCCATGGCAGCCCAGGTAAGTCTGGATGGCGCCCCACTGCACACACTATTGGGGGAGGCAGTTCTCCCACTATAGTGGGAGACCACCTCTCCGCAGACCCCCATTTGCCACCACCACTTGAAAGTCTAGCTGGGGCGGGGGAATGTGACAATCTCCTCAGTATTGCACAGATTCATGACATCACATCCAGCATAAAAATGGAAAGTGGCATCATTTTATTGGGCCAAGGGTCTAGGATTCACACAAACCTCCATGGTTAAACAAATGCAATAACATAACTTCCAGTTTAGCACCAGAAGTGACATCACATTGGCATGACGTCGAGGAGATCATCCCAGCCCCTCAATTTCTCCCACTGGCTGAGGAGAAGGAATCTGTCTGAGGAATACTCTGATGAGGTGCCCAATGACAGCTGTGGTGCCTAGAGGTCTAGAGCTGCCCCAAGAGCAGAAGCAGCACCATGGGGAGCCAGTCAAGCTGCAGAATAAACTCAGATCCTTTCAGAAGGCCAGAGAGAGAGAGAGAGAGAGAGAGAGAGAGAGAGAGAGAGAGAGAGAGAGAGAGAGAGAGAGAGAGGAGAGAGGAGAGAGAGAGAGAATAATAAAAACTCTGTCACATCTGCGGTTTCAGCTTTAAATTGGGTTGTCCAAGTTTTTATACATTTTAAACATTTATTGCCCTGTCTCTGTAGCCTGTGAGGGTGTTGCTGGAAAATATGCCAGGATTAAAAACCATGATTAAATCAAGATGCCTACATTTGTATATTAAAACCATAGTTAAGAAGATTAATTGTGATTAATAAGCCAACTTCAGATCCTGGTTTGATGGCGCCTCACTGGTTTTGTTAGGTCCCCATAGTTGGGGCCCTTTTGAACCATCTTGGTCTGACCAACCATTCAGTGGATTAATCTGGATCAAGCATAAGGGTTTTTTAAAAGATGGGGCTCACCAAGTCCCGTCCGGAGGGAAATACCCTCCAACTAAAAAGTGCCAGCTTTGACTGATGCTACCACCAGGTTTCTGAAGGAGACTCCCTCACCCATGTGGATGAACAATCTCCTTTCAGTTAGCTCCCGTGGTCGAGACTTCAACTGGCTCCGATATCCCACCCCCACCCCGAAAACCTGCTGTAAAACTGCAGGTCACCCCGAGTAGAGGCTCTGTTTCCATATGTTGAAATCAGATTTTTGAGACCACAATAAAGTGATGACCACAATAAATCACAGGACATCATTTGCCACCAAAAGAAATGTTTTCTGTGCCTTACTTTTCTTGCATTTAAGCTTTTCCCCGTAGTTTGGAAGCTAATTTGCATGGACATCTTGCTATGTGCCCCAGATACGAACTGAGCCCCCAAACGTTGAGGGTTTGACTGGCTCTTTCTGCCAGTCCTTGGCAATGCTGAACTTCTGAACCTGAAAACTGAAAACAGCTTGGCTCGCAAATGCTTGGAGATGGGGGCAACCCATTTGTGGGCCCATAAAATTGCCCCCCCATCTCAAAGTTCACCAAGCTTTGGTGACCATCTAAGGAGAATCCCTTGCAGCCATGCTGCAAATTTGGGGACTCTACCTCCCAAAATGCCCCCATAGGAGTTTCTAAAAAAATCCCTATAGACTATAATGGACCCAAATTTTTCAGTAAACCTGGAAATGAGCCGAATACCAAAATTTACCAGTATGAGTATTCGGCTTATTCTAGGTTTACCGGGGAAAAAATCAGCCCCCAAAAACCCAAAACCGAAATTTACTGATGTTTTATTTTTATTTTTTGCATTACCCTTGTCTACAGTCCAAGTACTGACCCGCTTAGCTTTTGAGATCTGACAAGATTGGGTGACATCATGCTGCCTTCCCTGCAAGTTACTATTAGAGTTATGCATAATATCAATCCCTGACATTTTTTGGTTGGCTCCAACTCCTGCAGCAGCCATTTTATGGTTGCGTGTCAGAATTACAAAGGTGCCTGCAGGTTCAAAAAGACTGGTGACCCCTTACTGATTTTGTAGCATTGTATGCCTGCCATTTTGCACAAGATTATCACACCAAAGCCTGCAGCTGATATACTCATAAGGGGCAGTTGGGCGAGGGGCACTCAGTTCTTGGTTTCCAGGTGATTTCACTACTGTGGTGCAGCTGTATATGCTCATCTCTAGCTGTCTAACAATCACTGGTTTCCCACATACCTCACCTGGCCAAATGGCCAATTACAGCATAAGACTTCATTCCTCCCTGAGGCCTTTAGCCTGCCAATGATTAGGAGAATCTGTTAAGCTAAGGATATTCAATATCTTTCAAGGAAAAAAAACCACAATGGTACCCCTATTTACACACACTTTAAGAAAAGTACTATGTAATGCTGACCTCCCCCAACACCAGGTTCATGTTCAGTAAAGTAATGTTACAATCACCCTACATTTCTTCTTGGCTCTGCTTTCTGCAGTTCGACAGGCAGAAGCATGCTAGGAAGTGGATGAATTATCCCTTTCAGTTGTAATGTTCAAATCAACACTTCAAAATATTAATTTTTAAAGGAGAAATCCATACATTTGTTACTTTATTGTTCAACTCCTTGGGGTGGAAGAGAATTGTAGTCTGCTCCCTCCAGCATTGCTCCAAAGGAAAAATGGGAGATCATCTCAGATACCCCATGACACCATAGTTGCGTCTGGGTTCAAAGTCTATATCCTGGTGGGTGAGGTGGCTCGTGGCTTCAGAGCTCAACTTTCATTCTCTATGGGCACTTCCAAGCACTTCTCCAGTGCAGAAATGGGGGGTCCTCAGGGAGACCCCTAACACATCACAGGGGCATCTCGATGATCTCCCACTTCCAAATGGGAAGGGAAGCAGACCACTGATCTCTTGCTTCCTGCTTCCTCCACAGGTTACAGTTACTTCCAACACGGAATAGAGAGATACACCAAGGGCCTCCATGCTGTGCTGTGACTTCTGGCAATCCTGCCGACCTTTGATTCTGGCCCTGGAGGTGACTCCTAGACACGGTGTGGTGTTCATGTTTACCCTTTTGTCAGTGTATTTATATTTTCATTTATGTTTTAATTAAAATATTTGATATGCTATTCAATACTATTGACATGAACTACCAACAATTATCAGATAGTCCAGCTGCCAAATCTGATGTGCATCCTGATCCTATGGATTGTTTGTTCAGAAGATGTTCCGATTGTTTTAATGGAGCTCAGATTGCAAGCTTGGTGATCTTTTTACAGATTTCTAACAAATTATATGACATAGAGGAGATAATTAAAGTGAAGACAGAGAAGCTCAGTCAGGAGTAATGGAAAATTTGCTGTATGAAACTCAGTCCATTAAATTGTAAAGTCAGAAGGGCTGTTATTATTCTCCTGGGCAGGAAATGTAGGAATCAGGAGTTCTTGTCTCTCGTGAATAGTGAGAAGGAAACTTCCCCCTCTCCCACCTTCTTATCACTCCGTCTCTCCTCCCATAGTCTGTCTCTCAACATACACTCAGATTCAAAAGCAGATGCTCCAGATGGGATGTTGCAGTCACACCTGAACTTCGATGTTGAACAATGCCCACTTTCTTTTTCAAGGAGCTATGGGAAAGGGGAGACATGTGTTGTCTTGGCTTTGGCGAGGGGAGATTTATAGGGTGTTCCACTTGGCGGATGTGGTTCAAATATTAATTACTTCTGTTCCAAGATGGCTGAGGAAGAAAGTGGGGAGGGGAAGGAAGAACTCTCAGACTAAAAAAGTGGTGTGCTTGGGGTTCATCCCAGCAAACAAAGTATCATTTGTTACTACTGCTTCTGGATTTCTTTCTGGATTTTCAGTATCATATCACCACAGCATTGGCTGCCTATGTTAAAATTTAGCTGAGACAGCTAACAGGTGAAAGAAATACAACTGTTCAACCTTGGACAACTGTTGTATCTTGATAGAGCATTTGTTACTTGGTTATCCCAAAATAACCACTAGAAATGTAGTTAGGAGAATGAAACATTTCATCAGTTGGAAAAGATATTGGAATATGTCATTTTATGGCACCTCTAAAAGGGAAAGGAAAGGGCATTTTAATCTGAGGATACTAGGCTGGCTGTGGAAAAGGCTGATTTGGGTGTGTATGCTTGGGTGGGGGTAGAGATTATTTCCAGTTCTCCCTCTCCCAAGACAATTGTGGTAAAGTTCCCAGATTCTTAGGACAGGCCTCTGTGTACCCTCTGCAGCAGTGTCAAGAGGCAGTAGCACATGAGAATATTTTCCCATGTATGCAACCCTTGATTAAAAACACTCGAGCGCTGTTCTTTCCTGAATATGTAGTCCTTCTTGTTCATGATGTGGAATTTAACATACCAAAATGGCAAATCAGGGGAGAAGAGGAACAGCAGTTTGTGTCCATAGAACACTATAGGTTGAGGCCAGGTAGTGAATGAAATGGCAATTTAGATAGAGGAGCAGCAGCAAAGGTGAAGAAGAAATATCTGTTTTACCTTAGATGTCTCAACATTCAAAGTTCAGATTGTTCTCCATACATTGTGACAGTCTGAGGTCTATTCAGAGAATTGGATGCCTGCACATTTCTAACCCATCCCATACAACTTCCCCACATCTGTCTACACTTCTCGATGTCCTTTCTCTTTCCTTCCCCTTCTTCAACCCTCCGTTCTCTGTGATATATGCTACGAAGTGTAGATAACAATTGTGCGAATGTTAGAATTTTGATGCTTGGTATTTTGGTACTGTAATTTACTTGAATATTACTCTGTTAGCTTGCACTTTGGTTCCTTTTCAGTAAACTTTCTCCAATTATCCTGTTAAATCCTTGCCTCTGCATTCACTCCAACAGGGCATCAGAGCTCTGTCACTTTTGCCAAAAAGATCTCTAAAATAAAAATGTGTAGTCTAAGTTCAGATTTGTGTAATTACTCTATCTAGGCAGATATTAAAACCCAAGCTAGGATAGGAAGCGAGAAGTGGCAGAGGAGAGGCTTCTCTCGTATGCTTGGTTATTTTGTGTTACTCAGAGTCCAGCTAAGGCTTGAAACCATTCATTTGCACAGGACATGTGTATAAGGTACACCAAGTAACACCTCAGGAATAGGGAGGATATCACCATTTGTCCTGAATGTGAGAAAGTAAATGGAAGATTCTCCCCGAAAGAATCTGAAGAAAGGGCAGGAAGGAAATGCCAATTTGTCCATTGAGTATACTTGTGAATTGGGAACAGAGAGCTAGCAAAGCCTTGGAAGAGTAGGGGACAGTAGGGTTGTAAAGGACAATTGCCCCAAGACTAGAGACAATTTGAAAAATCACAGGTTGGACCTCAGGAGGACGGCTGGGGATTGGCTTTGAAGTGATGAGAAAGTGGGAACAAATGGCTCTTGCTGTTACTTTTATGCTTCCCCATGTGTATTATTAGGGGTAGAAAAGAGCAGTTTAGCCATAAAGGAGAGCTTCTGGACCTGTCTCTCCTTAAAGGTTTTCTTAGCAAAATTTTTAGCCACCAGAGACTTAGTCCAACCCCTTCCTTGTTCATGGAACAAGCAGTTTGGCTCAAGGAATGGGGGCAGGCCAGTTCCTTCTGGCCTGCACATTGCACCTGCAACTTTTAAAAGTATTCTAGGCTGGGTACTTTTGGTTGTGGAGAACAGCCACTACCACACCGATTCCTGAGTGAGAGTGATGGGGCAGCTGTGTAAGGTCAATTGATTCCCTCGCGTGTTGCTGCCTGTTCAGCACAGGTGCATGCACATAGCAAAACTCCAGGAGAAGCAGCCCCCTGTCCCATATTGGAGCTGGGAATTAAATGCACAATGTTGATTTAAAGGGTTCAGCTCCAGTTGCTCTCCTCCAATACTATCACAAGTTGGCCCTCATATAAATTAACTCAGATGATGCACTTGCTGTGGAATTCCTGCTAATTCTCCCTGCTTCCTTATCCACATACGCTGTTCGGGGCCACAAGCAAGTCATCGTGTCCCAACAGTTCTGTGAAGCTTTTGTCTTTATTGTTCCAGCCCACCGGTATTAATCTGTAATTTCAGATCACTGGATTTGTCCCCCTCTGATCAGCCTTTGCCTTGGCTCCCAGAGCAAAGAGAACATTCCTGGCCACTGTATCACAGTTGACTTTGCACCTGTTTCTCTCCAGTGGCACCATGGGAGTTTAAGGCATAATAAAGGGATATAAATAATACACTGACATTGCTTACACAATCCATTACGGTAGCGCATGCAGTCTGCAATGAGATTCATCAGCTGTCCTTTTCAAAAGCCTTGTCACAAGTCACTGGGTTCTTTTCCTAGAGCCAACAAATAAGGCTTTGGGTTGTACAATGTACCTAGTAAACTCACCTACCACGAGTTCTGCCATCCAATTGCTCAATGGCACTGACAGATTTTGATAAAGGAAGTCCTCATCAGTATCTCAGAAAGTAAAATTCTTATGAGTTCTTCAAACTGAAGTATCAGTAGTCATATACCTCTTGGTATGTAACGGTGCTTAATGAACAACGGTTCATCTGAAAGGTAACTGGTGCTACATTTCCAGTTTATGTTAATGCAATCACTGTTTAAAAGCATGTTCACCCCAAGTGTGCAGGTGGAATATGGCTCCCCATGTGTGAAAGCCTCTGCAACTGCAAGCAAAATAATTTTATCTTTTGCTCCAAACTTTCATTTGGACTTTCTTTTTGGTTGATGATTGCTTGGTCTGGGATTGAAGGAAGACCTACAGCTGGAGACAGTGAGGAGACTGTGAGTTGTAATTTAGAATATACACCTTTTCATTTGAATAATAAAAAAATGCAATCCTCTAAACAGAATTATGGGCCAGTGTGGTGTGGTAGTTAAGGTGTTGGACTAGGATCTGGGAAAACCCAGGTTTGAATCCTCACCCTGCCATGGAAACTTGTTGGGCAACCTTGGTCCAGTCCCACACTCTCAGCCTCAACCCTGGCAAGTATTTGGATGGGAGACCTCCAAGGAATAAGGGCGTGGCATGGAGGCAGGAAATGGCAACCCACCTCTGAATGCCTCTTGCCTTGAAAACTCTATGGGGTTACCATATGTCAGCTGTGACTTGATGCCAAAAAACAAAACAAAAACAGAATTGTACCCTTCTAAGCCATGATCTTGCCCTGATCTGGATTGCCCAGGCTAACCCAATCTTGTAAGATCTCGGAAGCTAAGCAGGGTTGGCCCTGGTCAGTATTTGGATGGGAGACCACCAAGGAATACCAGGGTCATGACATGGAGAAAGGCAATGGCAAACCACCTCTGAACGTCTCTTGCCTTGAAAATCCTATGCGGTCACCATAAGTCAGCTCAACTGTGATTTGACATTAAAAAACAACAACCCTCTGTTAGGATAATACTATGAATTTCCATAAATATTATAATGTACAGTATTTCTAAGTAACTCTCTACCTTTAGAGTATTTGATATCTGTATAGAGAATATAAGCAATACATTGTTGGGGTTTGCCATAGCTGCCAAAAGGCTTCTAAAAACAGCAGGCTATTGGGTATAATCCTAGAGGAGGCAGGCTTTGTATTGTACAGAGACCTCCCACAATGAAAAACTGCAATATCTCGAGAGCAGGACCCCAAAACTATTTGGCTATTAAGAGTAATTCTGCAGCCATACCAAACTGTGTCTTCTTTTAAAGGATGGTTTCTAATAACAGGGAACACTAACTTTTTATAGCTCTAATTATGCAGCGTGCTCTTGAATGAAATTCAAGAAATGCAGGATAATAGGCCTGGAAAAGAACTCCCAGATCATTAGCATTCCTACTCTCCACACACAATGGGGCTGAGTTAATTGCCTTGAATGAAAAACTGTTTTGCCAAATGCTTTTCTGTCCTCCACTTACAAGGAAGCACAGGATTATTATTACCTTGATTACTACACGCATGCACACCACATAAAACAGTTCAGTTATCTATCATTCAGGAAGCTTTCCTTGACGTTCAGTCTAGAGTGATCCAACCAAAACCCATTGTCCTTTCCTCAATGGAAATTCACTACTGGGTAGCAATTGCCTATAGTCCCTTGGCCCCTTGCAGGGGATAGGAGTATCCTAGGGATATGCAGTGCTCCTGACATCTGCATCCAGGCCCCGTGGCCCTGGCCCATAGACCCACCGCCTTTCTTTCCTTGCTCCTCCAGTGTAGTGATGCCATCTGCTCACAATAAACAGCAAATAACCCTGCTTGATTTCTATGAGACACGGTATGCAGCCCTATGATGTTTAGGTCTCCATCTGACACCTTTGGACTACAGTTCAGTGGAGATTGTTGGCTGCATATGGGGATTTTTGTATATGGGGATTTTTGCATGTTGGGGTTTGTTTCTACTGTGATGCGTTCCCATGTTTTTTATATAAACGTGTTATGGTACTTACTTGCTTTTGATGTTAAGGAAGTTACGAATTGTACTATCATAATTATTATACATTTGTTGGCTTGGTCCCAGTGCTATGTTTGTTTTTGGTTTGAACTTGGGTTTAGCACGGTTTGCTTGACTTACGTTGGGTTCTATCTGCTCACAATAAACAGCAAATAACTTTGCCATGAGGGATGCCAATCCTTCTATTTATTACCATTTTAAAAATAATAATAAGGTATGATGAAAGCCTGAATGTTTTGGAAGTCTGTAACACTTTGAATGGGAAATAAAATGTACTTTGTCCTTTTCTGCCTGCCTAATGTCAAAAACAGGATGTACACTACAAACATCAGCTCTTGCAGGCTCAGAACTGGCTAAATGTGGTTGATCGAGGGAGTACCTCAGTATGAGTCAAGGCCCCAACAGATGGCAAGAGTTCCCAGTTATTCAATGATCCAGTGTCAAATTTACTGGTCATCTTAACTCACTTCCTGAGACCCAACAGGTGACCACTCCCCAACTTCAAAACCACAACTGGTTGGCAGTTTCAAAGAGAGGCAGGATGAAACTAGCTGGACTGGCTGACTGATGACTTGACCTAGCCTGTACGGACGATCCCAACAGACCAATTATGTGCCACAGAGGTGGGGGGTGGGGGTGGGGGGTGATCTGCAAGAGAGTGCACGGCTGAGTACTGTGAGAACTGAAGTCTTCTGTCTCTCCAGGGCTACATTCAGCCACACATCTTTCACCAGCTCTAAAGTTTTAAACGAAAAGCACCCATGAATCTTCTCATGTGTTCCTCAGTCAGTTATCACTGCTGCATAGTTAAGATGGTCAGGCACCAGGAGCCTTTCAGGGGCAACTTCCAGGAATTCCCAGGACATGCAGAAACTCAGCATATATGATGCTGGACTCCATTTCCAGGTGATTTAGTCAATACCCCTATGCCTTTGAATGGCTTGTCATCAGGTTCTCTTTGGTGTTCGGATTTATTTTTCTCTCTGGGTGGGATGCTCGCTATGTAAAATGAGGAGGTTTTGCTCCTAATTTAAAACTATTATGCAATTCTGAGTGACCAGCAGTCCAAAATGATTTATAAAACAAGACAGATTTTAATAATGGTCATTTATGCATGGGAGTTTTACCTGAGGTTCGTAGCTGGCTGGGCTCACACTTTCCAGTTAGGAATCTCTGCACCAGCACTCTCCAAGCTCAAATCAAGTTCCACCCCTTTAAATGCTGCTTTGTAATTGGCTAACTTCGCAGTGCTCACTGTGAGAGAGAAAAACCCCAAACCCAATTGCTGCATAAAAAAGTATTTTAAGAGCAAAAAAACAAAACCCGGAGCAATCTGAAAGGAAGGGTGGGGGAGGGAGTCAAGCTTTTCTTTTGCTCAGAAAGAACTCCAAAGAAGCAGGAGGTATTTGAATTCCCGCCTCTTTACATGCTGCTTTGTGATTGGCTGTGAGAGAAGACAAGCTTCTGTGTCCTGTGCTTTGCCTTCTGCGCTGAGATTTCAGCTGGGTTGAGCTCAGGGGAGAGGGAAGAGTCAGCTGGGTTGAGCTCAGGGGAGAGGGAAGAGTCAGGTTAACAGAGGAATGGGAAGACCTGGACATTGTGAGGGCTGGCAGCGAGGTCATCTCTAATGGATGGAAAACACATGCAGAACTCCAAGGAACAACCAAGTCAGACAGGGGCGAACGTGATTCCAAGTACCCATGCATAAATGACCATAGAGTTCCATCTAGGCTGACATTTCCCCTCCTCTTCCTGCAGATGCTTAGCCTGGGCAGGGCCAGAGGTGCAAGCTCTCGGGTGAAAGCCAAAGGGCTCTTGGCTCTTAGCTCACGGCTCACAGCCTCAGACCAGTGGCAATCCACTTGGACGAGCCAAGATTAGTTTGTGCTTCCTTTATTTGTTCAAATGATTTTGTCATGTGGAACCTTTTTATTCTTTGTGGACTACTCTGGGTCACTTTGGGGAGAAAAGGGGCCTACAATGCTTAAATTATGAAAGAATATACATCAGGGTTGCCAACCTCCAGGTATTGGCTGGAGATCTCCTGCTATTACAACTGATTTCCAGCCAATAGAGATCAGTTCACCTGGAGAAAATGGCCACTTTGGCAACTGGAGTCTATGGCATTTAAGTCCCTCCCCTCTCCAAAACCCACCCTTCTCAGGCTCCGCCCCCAAAATCTGCAGGTATTTCCCAACCCAGACCTGGCAACCCTAATATACACCTTTCTTTCAATGTCCATTTGATGTATGTCACACCTATATTTTTTTGGGGGGGGGGGAGGAATAGATAAAATTGTGAAAGAACCAAGAGCTAATACACACTGCTTGTGAATCAAAATACTATAAAGGCCTGTTAACTTTGCTAGGACTCTGCTGGATAGTACCTCTAAAATATGACCATATATTTTGTTAACTAGGAGGAATGGCAGTAAAGTTCACTTAATTGTGAGGACTGTCCCCTGAACACCATCAGCTCTCTTACAATTCGATTAGGGCACTTTGTTGTCCTTTCCTTTCTCTTCTACCTTGCTTTGTTTTTATGTCCAATGAGCTCTGAAAGTGAGGGGAAAGAAAAACGACTATTTAGCTGGAATCATGCTCATTTCAGATTTGTAGGGGGTGGAGAGTCCAGTGATGGGAATGAAGCATCACAGAATTGTACCATCACTTTTGAGGTTCCCTTTCATATGAAGGCTCATAAAAGAGGTTAACAAATGAACATTTCCTCCCTCCCTACCATCCCACTTTGATCCCTTATGATTCTTTCAGGTCATGTTCTCAGATCCTTTTCTTAGCCACCTGACTAAAGTGATTCATGACACTCTGTGAAACAACTTAATACTATAACTTAAAGAGCTGCTCCCTGAAATACATTTTTACATTGCAAGCAATAGTCACATACAGAAGCAGAGGACGTTTGGTGAGTTCATGCTAGATCAGGGTTGATACCACCATGTTCTCAAGAGGCAAAAAGCTTCAGATTTCTTAAGGCTTTATTATCAATGAAGACTGAATATTACTGTATAACAAGCCAGTTCTATTATCCTAGACTGAACCCAGCTTCAGGGGCTCTGGGAAGTTAAAAGGGCCCGGGACAAGCCAACTTGAGTGGCCCTTGCAGCAATGTAAGTCAGCACTGAAGAAGTCACTCAAGCTCAGACCTGGCCAGAAGCACCAACGATAGGGATTGACTCAACCATGGCCTCCTCTAACAAACTGACCCTCATCTTTGTTGTGGGTCTGAGCCGAGTGGTCCCTGCAGGGCTGACTTACCGTGTTTGCAAGGGCCACTCAGCTTGGCTTGCTCTTGAATTGGCTCTATCTGCTTTTGGCCATCAGTGGCTCTCCAGGGCAGTGGCCCTCCAGGAACTTCCTTCTAAGGGATCTGACTGTTCCCCGGGCTAGCTGTGCCCCTGGGTGCCAGTAAATGAGTACCATTTGACTTTAAATTAGAAATGTTGGATTTTAGTGTATGGATACTTATATTGTGTTTTTATCTGATGTTAGCCACCCAGCTTCGACCGGTAGAAAGGGCGGGATACAAGCCTACAAACAAACAAACAAACAAACAAACAAATAAATAAATACTTGCCCAGCAGGTTAAATTGTCGGTCCACCTCTGCTGTATTCCATTATTTTAGTTTGGGATGTGTGTGTAAAGCGCCATCAAGTCGGCGACCCCTTTTTGGGGGTTTTCATGGCAAGAGACTAACAGAGGTGGTTTGTCAGTGCCTTCCTCTGCACAGCAACCCTGGTATTCCTTGGTGGTCTCCCATCCAAATACTAACCAAGACTGACACTGTTGAGCTTCTGAGATCTGACGTGATCAGGCTAGCATATTAGTTTTGTATCCCAAACAGTCTTGCAGCCAACTTCTTTCGTGCTACAGACCTCAGCGGGGAGCATGAGTATGCCCCAACCTGCATAGCTCCACCCTTGATTCCATTTTGGTGCAATGCTACAATGTGACAAAGAGACATAACCCAGAAAGTGACTTTTAAGACATATGAGTAGCTTAAAAGCATGTCAAATTTGATGGGAGGCTGGAAGGAGAGAGTTCCAGATTGCCTATTATGCTGCTCATGTAAATGCGCTACTTGCGTGAGCTGCAGAAGAAAGTGGGCAGCCAAGTGTAATGCACAAATTGGCTTTGTCTCTATTTATTTCTAAAAGCCACTGGGAGTCCTCTCTTCAGCAGGTTCTGGATCAGGGTGAGCGTGATTTGTTTTCCGAGCAACGGAAGGAGGGTTCTACCGAGGGACGTCCCTTGCTACTTTCCTTTGTACTGTCAAAGGGACCGTGTCTTAGACTGAGGCATTAGCTGATGGAAGAAGGGTGGCTTTCTCCAGGCTACGGAGTGTTTCTCATTACCAGGAGGGGAGCTTCATCTTCTGCTCTTGTGCCTGGAAGGGAGATCTTGGCAGCCACCGCATGCATGCTATCCAGCCCCAGCCCAAAACTTATGATCCCCAGCTTTGTTTTGTCTGATTTCCGTCTTGTCACTTGTTTTGCTTTATTACTTCTGCTGTGTTTTTATTCATTTCTCTTCTTTTACAAGCAGGTCCCTGAAAAGCTTTCCCTGGCCACGTCCTTCCTGCGCTCCTGAAGAATCAGTTACCAAATCCCAACTGGATCTCCTGCCAAACTGCTCTGAGTAGGAAAAAACTGCAAATCCCCCGCCCCACCTCCATGTGTCTTGTAGGCATCTCTGCTTTTCTTCCCGTCCCACAGCTGTTTTGCATTACTGCATGGTCCCGAACAGG
This sequence comes from Euleptes europaea, assembly GCF_029931775.1. NCBI lineage: Eukaryota > Metazoa > Chordata > Lepidosauria > Squamata > Sphaerodactylidae > Euleptes > Euleptes europaea. Next base: position 92,219,543 of record NC_079316.1, on the reverse strand, counting down.
AAAGCAGGGGACTGTGGAATATTTCGCTGGATTAAGTAATGCAGGTCAGACCTAAATTTGTGTAGGAGACAGATAAACTTATAAAAGACTTGCTTGTTGAAGACTTGATTTTGTGGGCTTCACAGCAGTTGTAAGGCTGATTTTTTTTTTAAAAAAAAATGGAAGGTTACTGCTGGCACTGGGATAAACTACACAACCAGACTTCTGTTGCCTTCAGTCTCATAATACGCAAGTTCAAATGACTCAGGGCTTCCTCACACATTAGGGTTGCCAACTATCCAAGAAAAAACAACCCAAAACAGGTTGACTACTTTCCTGGCCTCTGGGCCACTTGCCAAAATAATTTTTGGTTGAGCTGAAGTTTTCTGAGTCAAGCCAATATCATTGTTTGCACCTTATGCGCATTCTCACACAGTGCATCTAACCCAGGCATGCACGCCTGTTGAGTGAAGTATACCATTTCACATCCTGTTGCATGTGAGATTATCATTTGCATCAGGATTCCATGTGAAAGTATTTCCCAGAAAAGTAGGTCTCCAATATAGACCATGCAGAGACATTACCTCTTTTATTAGAAGACAGTAGCAGACCTATCACTCTTTCAGTTGCGAAATTTCATGCCCTTGTGATTGATTTTCACAGTGGTCTCATTTTTTTATAACACAGTGTAGAGGAAAAGCCAGTCACCTCCGTTCCTGGTTCCTCATTTGGGGCAAATTCACTCTCCCCTTGCAGAGTAGGCCCTCGCAAGGAGAAGCAAAGCAAAAGGGTTGGTAACGGACCACAGCTTATCAAGGCAATTGGATTTAGAGCTTGAAGCCAGAAAGCCAGGATTTAGCGCTTGAAGCCAGAAAGCCGACCAGTGCACCAAATTATATTCTAAAAGAGTTTATTCAGGAAAGCTTGTGCTCTTACAGACAACAAGAGGGTTTTCGTGAAGCAAGAGTAAACAAAATAAGAAGACTTATATAATCGCTGACTTTACAGTAGAGGTTTCTACAAAACAAACATTTGGCAAAAGGCTTAAACTCAGTTACCAGATTCCAGAAAGGTTTCAGCATACCGCCTCACCTCGCAAGGGGCATTCCAACAGATAAAGCAGGTTGTTTGATGGAGTCCCTCATACTGCCTAACTGCCACTGCCTGGGTCAGAAGGTCTGAACCAAAGATTTTCAGCAGCAAGGAATTGTAGGACCCACGATTTCCTTGACACACAATAATCTGCTTAAAAAGCTAAAGGCAGTCCCCTGTGCAAGCACCAGGTCATTCCTGACCCATGGGGTGACGTCACATCCCGACGTTTACTAGGCAGACTTTGTTTATGGGATGGTTTGCCAGTGCCTTCCCCAGCCATCTTCCCTTTACCCCCAGCAAGCTGGGTACTCATTTGACCGACCTTGGAAGGATGGAAGGCTGAGTCAACCTTGAGCCAGATACCTGAAACCAACTGATGTGGGAATTTTCTTTTCCCACCTTAAGTTCTTTGTGTTTGGATTTCTCTGCCTGCCTCCTTACCAAAGCAAAGCCAGAGAATGTAATAGGAAACACAGACCATGTACTTAGGACAGTCTCAGACCACACATACATAGCAGTAAAGCATATAGGTTTATTGAACTTACAAAGGTTGTAAAGCAAAGAGAAGAATAATACTTGACAGATTTAACAACACCCCACACAGAGACTGATACACTAACAGACAGATAATCAGAGCGCTCTGAGGTCGTTCTGAGGAAGAGACAGAGATGGTCTCTCCCTGAGAAGGACGAAGACTGGACAACTGGACTAGCCTTTTATAGCCTAAACCATGAGAGAGGGTCTCAAATGGCCACCTCCTTTCAAATTCTTCAGGAGATGAGTTTTCACAAATCATGGCTACAAGTTTGTTTGGAAATACCCTGTTCTCAAAATAAGTTACTCAGTTCCAGTGCCTCTGACAACTGCCTGTTTATCTGAGCCTGTGTACATAAACAAATCCTTCATTCGTAAGCAGAAATCTTGCAGCCGGTCCTAATGACTTTCCTATCCATGAACAGAATTTCAGGCACCTAATATTGCAGATAAGTAAAAACAGCTGGAAAGAGGATGAAGGTGGACGGACGTGTTGTCTAGATCGTTGTCCACGTTTCGCCAAGGCTTCATCAGCTGATCACTTTCTCAGTAAGAATTCTTATACATATACATGACCATAATAGGTACAATTCCAGCTGCCAAAGGGCTTCGTGATGAGTCCATGTGAGAATTCCCTTTGGCAGCTGGAATTGTACCTATTATGGTCATGTATATGTATAAGAATTCTTACTGAGAGAGTGGACAAGTTTACATCGGGACCACAAAACGCAGCATACAAACAAGGATAAAAGAACATGAAAGATACTGCAGACTTGGCCAACCAGAGAAAATCAGCAGTTGGCTGAACATGGACTGTCACAAACAGGACACAGGGTCTTATTCCAAGACACTGAAAGACTGGACAATTCTACCAACTATTTTGTTAGATTGCACAGAGAAACCATTGAAATTCATAAACATCAGCACAACTTTAACAGAAAAGAAGAGAGTTTAAGAATGAATAAGGCTTGGCTTCCTGTCCTGAAAACCTCCAGACTAACAAAGACTACAGTCAACAATAGCCATGCGGATTAGCTTTGGATTTCACACATTAACAGATCACTGCAGGATACAATGGTTCCATATTAACACACCACACCCTCATTAGCACATTATCTTGATACTTACAGGACAATGATTAGCACATTACCTTTGATACTTTTTGCAGGACAATGATTCAGCTCAAACCCAACCCCTTTCAGATTATATATTACTCTTCCTACACACTTGACACTGAGAGACACTGTCCTTCAGTGTTACTCCTCTGAAGATGCCTGCCACAGCTGCTGGCGAAACGTCAGGAAAGAAAATACCAAGACCACGGTCACACAGCCCGGATAACCTACAAGAACCAATGAACTCTGACCGTGAAAGGCTTTGACAATATTTTGAACTCTCTTATTGGCTTTGTGAAGAAACAACTAGACACAGTTATCAGCTATGCTTGGGCTTTTGGGTATGTCCTTGTTGGGCTGGACTTCATTTTGATAATCCTCACGTTTTAGAATTCTGAGGTATGAGAGGGAGATCTAGGATAAGAAAAACATGCTGGCGGAAGGGACCACTTTCCTTCCAGTATTTCACAAGGCCTTGACCCCAGTAACGATGCCATTATAGCTTGGTTTTTATCTTCAATGCACAAAATACACAGTATTAACTCAGAATTACAAAAATTCCTGGACTACTCATAGAAGTTTTTAAAAACCTTTTATGAATTCATGAAAAACACAAAACAAAAGACACAATCGAACCAAATATCAATAGGATAAAAACATGGAAGATGTTATAAACAGGGGCAGCGAATGATAGCTACCAACATAATGACATGCAGATAATACTATCTTTCCTTTCCCCCCCCCCCAATTTTTTTTCTCCACCTTATAAGGTGGTTGTATTAGATTTATCAAAACTGTATAATATCAATGTACTTATTCACATGTATATTTCCCCACCCTTTTTTCCCCTCTGTAATCATTATATAAATTAAAATCAATAAAAAACATTTATAAAAAAAATAAAAAATGAAAAGACAGGGATAGAGATAGGATCGTTTACATATGAATGGGGGCAGTCTTCATGATTTGTAGGCCCTAGCCAAAAGTCCAGGGTGGAGCCCTAGAATCACTGCCACCCACTGCCAGGGCCAAGCTGGTTTAGTAGTCAAACTGAAACAACTAGTGCCCCAATGGAATTGAGGAATCAACAATTGAGCACTTATGGCACAAAAAACAGCTGCTAAGCAAATTCAAAATATTCAATATTATTATATTCTCAAGCAGTTATATCATTCTGCAAGGACAAAAAGTTTCACTTGTCATTTACAGTATGCTCAAGGCATATACCAATCATACATTAATACTTCACAATGTTTTTATATGCTGACTTTCTCTACCATTTAAGTAAGAATCAAACCGGCTTACAATCACGTTCCCTTCCCCTCCCCACAACTGACACCCTGTGAGGTAGGTGGGGCGGAGAGCGTGTGACTGGCCCAAGGTCACCCAGCTGGCTTCGTGTGTAGGAGTGGGGAAACAAATCCGTCCACCAGATTAGCATCCACTCATGGGGAGGAGTGGGGAATCAAACCTGGTTCTCCAGATCAGAGTCCACTACTCCAAACCACCACTCTTAACCACTACACCATGCTGGCTCTCCTCGTCTACTGATAAACAGGGAGTCAGTTTTTCAATAGACTGTTTATCTATTTGTCAACCTATTCGTGGCTGTTCAACAGGTTGCTTCCAATATTCCTTCCTAACAGTACAGTATAACGCAATCAAATTTTTGCACATGTGCCTTCCCACACAGCCTGATGGAGCTCTACTAGCAATAATTCACTGGCATAGCAACCATTCATTTTTCTTGCCAGAATCTGAAGTAGAGAAAATAATACATCTGCATAGACTGCATGTAATAATATACTAAGACCAGAGAAGGGAGCTGATGTTGAACAATCTAGAAAAAGCTGTCTATGTGGATTTTTCTTTAAACAACACATCAGTAGCAATTTCTAATGAGTTTGTTTTGAATAGTGCTGAAGCCCCTGAAAGCACAGAGGTTTCTATTGATTCTTATTTATGCCATTAACTGAGCAATATTTTAACCTAATAATTTTAACTACTGATCGAAGCCACAAACAGTAGTGATAGAGGAAATAATCCCTTTCTCCTTCATTTTTGGTCCCTCCTTTTGCACCCACTGTTTGTGCATGTGTTGCTATTTCTTTTGTTACCCATGAGGGAAAATCTTATCTCTTAAATGCTAACTATCAGTTCTTCTGATTAATTCCAGCGTCATGAGCATGACAAGTAAGTCACTCTAAATTAAGAACTGCCACCAAATTTCACTTAATTCAGGCAAATTGAGAGGTTTCTGTTCAGGTAAATGTCTAAGGGATTCCACAGGAAACAAAAAGAGTTTAAGACTAAATAAACTTCTCAAGATAGATCACCAATTTCACATGAGGTGATATGCCTAGGCAAATTTGGAAGTTCTTGCTTGGAAAAAACATACAAGGAATTTTTGAGAGAAAAACAATTTTTAGATAAGACTGGAGAGAGACTCAGTAGGGTTTCACACGTTTCCTCTGAAATTTGATACAATTAAGGCAGGCCACTAACCCTGAGTGTTGAAAACCAGTCAAAACTCTTCATTTTAAATGTAACAGATTTTGTACATAGGTCTCTTGCACTAATCCTGTATGCCCAATCCAAAGAGGCTTCTCCTTCATCCACATCTTCAGGCTGTATAGTTGATGAATCGGCAAATGGTTTGTATAAAGCAGGGTTCCCCCACCTGGAGCTCTCCGGAGTAATTTTAATGGCATTACCGGCCATGGGTGAAAAGCTGTAAGTGAGCTCAAATTGTATATGACGATCTGAGCATGAAAAACCTTTGGCCAGTCACTTCTGGACTAGCAGATCCGTCTCACGGTAAAGGTCATTAATATAATGTTATTGCTGACACTGTGATCATTCATGTTTAATACTATTTCCAAACAGGTCCAAAATCGAGCAACACCTGGCCATTACTGAAGTCCCAGAACTGAGAAATTGCAAGGTGTGAACTTGTGAATTCCAGCCTGATTGTAGGAAAGGGACAAGGTCATCGACAGGCCAGTGAGGAGGGAGGAGTGTGGGTAGCTGTTTTTCCAAGAGATTGAAAGAAACTCTAGTCAGGTATGTTTACAGTATATACAACAAAATTACTTAAGAATTGGGGCTACGGCATTCTCCTTTTATAAGTCCTCAAGGAGTCATAAAAGGGCTCCACCAGCCCCAACTTCTAATATTATGAGTTTTCTGGACCATTCAAAAAATTATGGGCAATATAGGACTAAATTAAGGTCAAAGACAAGATTTACAAAAGGAACCTGCAAGTGAAGGAGGGGGGTGGATGGAGGAAAATCTTGGGATACCATCTGAAAGGCATTTAGTGCCACTAAAATCAAGCTTCCTACCTAGATATTTAATAGTTTGGGCAATTTCCATAGTTCATATTCACCTTTTAGTTTACCCCTGCTTAAGAGGTCCTCATTATTACCGATAGATACTGTAACTGTTCATCTTTCTAGCCTGTGTGTAAAATGGTTAAAATAGGTATATCTTCCTCTTCCTCAATAAGTAACATTAAGAATATGGGAATTCGCCCCCTCATTGACACAGCCACGCCCCCGGGTCTGTGGTGGCTGTGGAATCTGATCAAGTGGCTAGCCAATGGAACTGGAAGGGGGCCAAGCCCCCAAGGAAGCACTCAGTAGCACAGCAACCTCTCCCTCATAGGCACCGATCCCCCACACACACACCTTCCAACAGGCAAGGTGTGCATGGCTCAACATGATGCCTCTCCACTTGCCACTCTGGGGACTTAGCGTGAGCTGCATGTAACCCATGGTGGAGGCTATAGCACAGGAGAGCCCTGTGCAAAATAGGGCTTGTACTTTGCACAAAAACCCACCTAGGCGCGCAAAGTCCATATACGCTGGGCCTGTGCTCCAAAGTTCTATTACAGGTATAACAGAAGCCCAGGGCCAACAGACCAGACTCTCCATCATAGGTGAGCTGTCCGATCCCCCCGCCAGAGCCCCCACCCTTCCCCTGGGGTCAGTGGCAAATCTTGCCCTCCCCAGACCACAGCTGTGGACCCCACCTGATGCCATGGGCCACTGTTCTTTGCAATGAGGGGCTGCATTGCCCGGGGGTGATGGCAGAGGAAGAGAACGAGATGGGTGTCAAATCCATGAACATACCCGTCAGAGATGGACCGCCCCTGATGGCCCCGGGGTGGGGACAGTGGGGCGAGCAACAGCAGCCGAGCACCCAGAGGTCTGTGTCTCCCCTCAGAACACTCTTCCCTTTCATGTTTCAGAGGAGCATTGCCCAGATGGCGACAAGGACCCACACATGGATGCTGGAGTTGGAGGTCACACCATGGGAATGGCAGGGCTGGAGGGGGCGGAGCCCATGCTGCCAGTGGCACAGACCCCTCCACCCAAAAGCTCCCAACTGGTCAGGTCAACCAGCCTGGAGGATTCCCACCCCCCGTGCCCACCTGGAAGCCCCAGGCATCTTTATGTGGCAAGGCATGCATTTTCCCCCACAGATTGCTACAGGAGGCCATCCAACCAGTCAAAACCAGGAGACCGCCAACCCATCACTCCTCCTACAGGCTCACCCATTGACACCACCTCTGCTTGCAGAACTGCCGCCGCTGTCAAACACCCTTCCTTGGTGGAGTTCGGCCCCAGTGACAGGACACCACGGGAGTACGTGAAATGTGAGATTCCGGCAGACCCCGAGGTGGATACAGTCTTTATGCTCCCATGTGGCTGTCCCTCCCCTTCTATTCTAATAAAGTCTCATTTGCTTTGAGGACCATGTGTGTGAATCTCTGTAAGGGAAAATGGGTGGGTGAGAGGGGGATTGGGGTGATCCGGGACGGGATCTAAAGGACCCACCAAACACATGTGCTTCCTCTGCTAAACCTACTACATGGTTCCAGGACAGAATGCCCTCCCATGGATCATGAGCTCCAGGGGTCACCAGCCCCAGCACCAGTCATACCTGGAGGGGGCCCCCTGAAGGCTAAGGAGGGCAGTGGTAGATAGGAGCTACAGCAGTGCGCATGGCCATGCCACCCTTGGTCTGAGGAGGCCACGTGGGGCTTCAGAGCTTCCTAACCAGGTGACCTTTCTGCCCAACGCATGCGCCGCAAGTGGTTGTATCCCCACAGTGATGCTGCCTGATCCCCAGAGCCCCCTCCTCTCCCAGCAATCCCCTGGTGATTTGCATACAGTCAACAGTGGAACTGGGGGGCTGCCTGCCAGCCTTGATGGCATCTAGACCCTCCAGGGGAGGTGGACCCTGCCTCTTGTGCATCCCTGCCTCTTGCACCCATGCACTTCCAAACTGGATCCCTTTCTCCTCTTTAGGGGAGTCCCCAAACAGTGACTGGTCCTCCAAGAGAGCATTGGCATTCCATGCTGGGTCTGGCCCCCAGTGGATTGGCTTGCTGAGAAGGGATTCTCTAGCTCTCACTCTGTGTGGCCAACAGGACCTGGCTAGGGTATGGGCTCATCAAGGTAGCCAGATGTAAGTGCCGGGCAGAGGAAGCACACAGAGGGAGTGGACTGGGCAGGTGCAGGAACAAGAGAGCGCTGCACAAGGGAAGGTGCTGGAGTAATGGTTGGATGGTTGCCTCCTTATCTCCCCACCTCCTGGCCAGGCCAGACAGCATCATGCAGCTTCTCCTGTCTGCCTCCATAGTCACTGGCCGTGGGGTTGAGGTTCTTCCAGATGAGGCAGCGGTGGCACCCCTCACATACAGCCCTTTGGGGGCATTTGCCACCCCTCCCGGCACCACCTTATGGCCCTTTCCGTCATCCACAGGTGCGGTCTTTGGAGAGTATTCCTTTGTGGATTTGTTGTTGCAGGGGAGCGTGGCCGGGTCAGTGTCTCTTGACAGCCTTGACAGCCAGCAGCCCTCACCAAGTACCACCCTCTCTACGCACTGTGACCCAAGCCCCTCTCAGCCACACACCCCGGCTGTTCCCTTGAGAGACCAGCCCCAGCCACGGTATGAACCCATGGGTGTGGGTCCGAGGAGGTACCAGTGGAGGTGTCGCTCATCATCGTCCTGGGGAGCACCCCTGCAGCAGCCCCAGCAGCCCTAGCAGGTAGGCCCCGGGGAGGGCTCATGCTCCTCTGACGGGAATGGAAGGGGGGGTCCTCTGATGTCCATCTTCTGTCTTTCAGGTGCCATGCCTGTCGCCATCACCTTCGAGGTACCGCTCATCCAACAACTGCAGACACTGGGAACAGTGGAGTGAAGGGCAAGGGCCGCATCAGCTGTCCTCCAGTCACTTGGCATCTCCTCCTCTCCTGAGGTGGCTGGGGGAGGGGCTCAGTTGCTCCTTGCTGACTCAACCTCATCGGAAGGGGAGGTTGCGCAGGTCGCCCCCCAGGCTCAGGACCATGCCCCCCCAGAAAGCTCCTCATGGCCACAGCCATGTCAGCCAGGGACCAGTCCTCGTTTAGTAAAAACTTACTGTATGGACAATTCCTCAGACTGCATAGAAACTCAACACAGATCAAGGATTATGAAACAGCAGCAAGTAGGTTGAGTAAGGAACTAAAGGTACGAGGATACCCCAGCACAATCATTAATGACACATATACAAGAGCACGGGAAAAACCAAGAGCTGAGTTATTAAAATTAAGATCAAAACCAAAGTTTCAAGGAATTACATCTTCATTACAATATACAGCAGCCCTTTCTACAAAAATTAAAGGGATTATTTGTAAGCATTGGCATTTGGTGCAGGGAATACCGGAATGCAAAAACCCTCCGAGATTGAGATACAGAAGGACTAGCTCATAAGAAGATAAATTTAAACATACAGATATTACAGAGATTAGGAATGAGGAAAATGATTTCCTTAAGGGCCATTTCAAATGTGGACACTGTGGCATCTGCAATTTATCTTTGCAAGTGAAAGAATTTACCACAGACAAGGGATTTACTAATTTACTAATTGCATGTCTACCAAAGTGATTTACATTATCAAATGTCCCTGTAATTTTTTATACATTGGGAAGACTTCTAGAACATTAAAATATAGAATCATGGAACGTCGTTCTAAAATTCGAAATAAAGGAATGGATGCCCCAATTGTCCAGCATTTTGTCTCTGAGGGTCATACTGACAAGGACTTGACTTTTTTTGCCATATGGCAACTACAATCTAATCTGTATAATAAGGTCGATGTAGATCACACATTATTAAAACAAGAAGCTAAGTTCATTTATCTTTAGGACACTGTACAACCCAGAGGTTTAAATACAGCCCTAGATTTAGGATCTTATATTTAATTACATCAAGCATTGAAAATTATGGAGCTGGCCCTTTAACGGAACATAGGTGAGTTATGTCAAATACCTACAGGTGGTTAGTAACAGTGAGAACACACACACGCTCCACCAGTAAGATTGAAAGAAGCTTTGGAAAAATGGGAGTAGAACTCCAACTTCAAGATAAGTAAGTATAGTTTAATAAGGGCATTAATACACACAATTATTCAAGTAGAATAGATTTTTATTAAGCAGGTGTATTTGTGTTAATGTAGAGAGATCCTATCTTCTGAAGAAGAGTTTCTTCGAAACAGGAACAACAAACCGGCAGCCTGTAAAAGAAACAAGAAAAAGATAAGAAAAGTTAAATACTACATATGGAATCCAGCAAATAATATATTTTTACTTTGGACACTTACCTTGAGAAAAGAGAAGACAACCTGCCACGGACATTACCTACAATATACAGGGGCGCTTCCTCCACTGGGAGATGCATAGGGAATGAAAAAGTTTGTTTGTGGTATAATGTATAATTCATATTTGGTTGTTTAGATTAGTTTGCATATATATTTAGATATTGTAGAGTGTGTTACCTTGTAGGAATGTTGTAGGAACTTTATAGGAATGTTTAGTGATGATGAATAAGAAATAATTGGCATAAGCAAATATCAGGTTGTTTATTTTGTTTAATTGTAATCAGTGGGGAAACTGGCAATTTTTCCTGTTCTATGCTTCCCTCCTCTTTTTTTTACTAATTATTAATCCATAAAAAGGACATGACTACAATTTATTTTTGAAGCTGCTATAAAGCAGGTTGTCATGTAAGGGATGACTGATTGGCAAAGGAACCTTGAAATGGGTGGTAAGGCAGCTCTGCTGCTCCAAGCGTGTGTGGAAATATTGTGAACCTGATTTTTTCATGTGGCTGATGCCTTCTAGTAATGACTTGAAACATGTTGCGTGCCTGGTCAGGAATGGACCCTCATGGTATTTTTAAATGACCCGACTTCATCTCTAAAATGGTGATCTTGTCCACCTTTGGGTGCAGTAACAGTTCGTTTAGGAACGAGGATTCTGGTATCGACAGAGGGAAAGTTCTCTCTATCTACTTTAATCACTCCACGCATACTTTTATATACTCCTAACATGTTCCCCCCATAGGCATCTCCTCTCTATGCATATCTCCTAGCTCTAATCAAGATGGTTACATTTTGCATTGTGCCTCTGCATCCTGTATCCATCTGGCCCTTCTTTTAGGACTCCAGACCTCCCACTTTCTAATCTGGTTGTAAGGGATCGTCATTCTCATTTGTATCTGATGAAGTGAGCTTTGATTTATGAAAGATTATAGCCTGGGAAATTTTGTTGGTCCTTAAGGCATGACTGGGCTCAATTTTTGTTCGACTACATGGCTACTCATCAGAAACTATTATTTTTTGGGGGGTTAATCATGACATGAAGCTCATTTACCAAGTCAATGTGAAAGTAGCTGAAGTCACCCATTATTACACTACTTTCTCCTTTGGTTGCCTTTATTACTTCTTTCCCAGTTTCATGATCACTCCCGAGTACTGGTTAGGTTGACAATAGTATGTCCGAAGCAGTAAGCTACCTTTTCAGCATAGCATTTCCCTCATAGTGATTCTACAGGGCAGTTTCTGCCTCTTGCATATGAATAGTTTATATAAGAAATACAGGGAGCAACAGATGGGGGAGATTGTGTCAGAGACATCCCACTCCTAATATGTCCTTTCAATACAGATAATTCTGAGGGACAGCTATATCTCACTGATTTTCCTCATTCCATCTGGTTTCTAAAACACCCACTATGTCTGTTTGCATTTAACACCGAGCACCCCAGCTCTTCCATTTTAGCTAGGAGTCTTCTAGTATTTGCATATAAACACACTTTGCTTCTGATGTGGACTCCCTAATTACCTGAATATTCAATTAGGTAATAAAGGAAGGAGGTTGATTGAGCTTACAGCTGATTTAATGATCAATAGGCCAGTTGGGTGATCCAGAATGGAAGACGAGCAGCTCTGCACCCCGGTCACCCCGAGGGGGGGGGGTCAATACAAGAGGTTATATAGAGAATTGACATTCCAAATACCATCCGATGCTGCTTGTCACTGCCACGTCATTAGCTTATACTCCGCCTGTGTGAGCATGGCTACATTACATGAATAGACCTCTATTGTTTTCTGGCTAGGAGAAACAAAACTTAAAGAGGACGGGTAGGTGGGAGTGTGTGTGGGTCTGCTTGCTTGAGGATACAGAGAGAGGGGGGTTGAAGGCTATCGGAGTCTTCCATTAGCAGACAATGGAACCTGTGAGCATGTTTGGTTGCTATGCAAGAGGCACCAAAAGAGGGGCCATTGGGGAGCTGCTTCTGTAGGTATGCGTGTAGCCTGCGTGTCTGAACGTGGTTACTCAATCGTATCACTTCCTTCTCCACGTGGTTTTGGCCTACACATTTCTCCCTACAGCCCTTTAGTTTTCTTAAATGGCCTGTCATATCCTGACACCCTCTAGCTGTCAAGTTTCATGGACATAAATACACATAACATTCATTAAGTATACTGGGACAAAAGGGAAGAAATTTTGTCTTGTACCTGTAAGAAGGGAGGGAAGATTGATTAATGGCTACAGGCTTCACTCACCTCCCTAGATTACACAGTAAAAGCCCTTTCTTGCAGGCACAGAAACACAGGCTAATGGATTCAAAACAAGAAGTTAAGTCCGAGGCAAGAGAACGCAGAGTCATCTGTGGGCAACAAGGACCACTCCATGCATGTACAAAGCCCTGTCTTCAACTCTGAACGCTAACTTTTTCTGTTTGCACAGTTTAGCAACTAGGCTTTGAAACATTTTATATATAACCTGAAGGCATGTGACTGAGATTTTCAAGATGTCAGCAAATTAGCAAAGCTGGACAGCAGCACTAGGCCCCAAAAAATCCTTCTGCGCCAAGAATATTTGAGAGCTGCCAAAATGACTGCTTGCCTCAACAGGCTACTAGAGCTTTAGGCTTTTTGTTCTACGTGACCCAAGAAAAGCTATTCGTTTTCTCAGTCTGAGCTTCAGGTTCAGTGCAGGAGGTAGAATGGTTTTGGGAAGAAACCAGAGAGAATATTTGTGTGTGTTTAATGCGCAGCTGTGGGATTACTATGTTGAAAAGTAATCAATTTTCCTTCCTTTCCCCAGTTCTCTTTAGGTTTGTGCAAATAATAATAATAATCCGGTAAATTTCAGGTTTGGATTTATTGGGCCTGAATTTTTTTGGGGAAACCCAAAATAAGTCAAATTCCAATACTGGTAAATATGTGAATTTGGCTTATTTTTGGGTTTCCCAAAAAAATTCAGGCATTTGCACCTATGGGGATTTTTTAGAAGCTCCTGGGGGGCATTTTTTTAGGTAGAGTCCCCAAATTTGCAGTGTGGCTGCAAGGGACTCTCCTTGCATGAACCCCCGAGTTTGGTGAAGATTGGGTCTGGGAGTACGGTTTTATGGGGTCTGGAAGGGGTTGCCCCCATCCTCCTCCATAGAGAAAAATAGTGGTGGCTGCAGTCAGATTCTCTATTGTGAACTTTGCTATGCTTCTCTATGGAGGAGCCCAGCCAACTTTACCACCATTGAAAGCCATCCCAGACATTATTATCATGTTGGGCCTAAAGTGATTTCAACACATAGAAGGTTAGTAGAAAAGGGCAAGAGTCCAGTAGCTCCTTAAAGACTAACAAAAATATTTTCTGGTAGGGTATGAGCTTTCGTGAGCCACAGCTACTGCAGACAGACTAACACGGCTACCCACTGTGAATTATCTACATAGAAGGTTAGTTCACTCCTTTAGAGGCATCTCTTGCCAATCTGATAAAAGGGATTATTTAACAAATATGATGATCTGGTGAGGCTAATATCTTGATAGCATACTACATATTATGTTGCAACTACAAAGGAAGCCTTAACAGCCTCTTCTTCCTTAGGTTGGGGCCCTTTGTGCCAAAGAAGGGGTGGGAGAAGAGCATACTACCAACCTCAGGCTTGGAGTTCTCCCAGAATAACAACTGATTTCCAGACTACAGAGATCAGTTCCCCAGGAGGAAATTGTAGCTTCTGAGGGTAGACTCTGTGGCATCACATCCCTGCTGTACTTGCTCCTCTCCCCATACTCCACCACCTCCAGGCACTGCCCTTAAATCTCCAGGAATTTCTGAAGCCATAGTTACCAACTCCTGCCAGCTGCTCTACCCCTGAAATTACCTCCAACTCTTTCCACCCCAACTATGTTCAGGACCCATTTTTATGTCACAAACAATTCTGGGACTGTGCAAATGAAAGATCCTAGTGTAGTTGATCCCTGGGACATTCAGGTTTTGGCTTGGTCTATACCTGCAGCAGAACAAGGTGGAGATGAGGTGGTACAGTTGGAATCCTGAGGTTGTAGAATGAATTGTACCATTTTAGGCAACGGTTGGGGTAGAGGATAATATTTTTGAATGCTACATTGCACAAAAACTTTGCTACATAAACACAAAATATAACATCAAATAACAGACTGAGCTAGCATCCTTTCCTGATATGCTAGTTCTTTACATGTAGTTTGTTACCTACAGCCCCTGGAGCAACACCTTTAGCCTGAAGTGATATAGCTTACTCTACCATCTCAGAATTCTACTACCTCACTCTGCTGCTGGTATAGAACAGGCCTCAAAGATAGGTTGACATTAGGGTTGCCAACCTCCAGGTAGTAGCTGGAGATTTCCTGCTGTTACAACTGATCTCCAGCCGATAGAGATCAGTTCACCTGGAGAAAATGGCCACTTTGGCAATTGGACTCTATGGCTTTGAAGTCCTTCCCCTCCCCAAACCCCACCCTCTCAGGCTCTGCCCCCAAAACCTCCCACCGGTAGCAAAGAGGGACCTGGCAACCCTAGTTGACATACAAGCTTAGGTTCCAGTTCAAACCTTATATATTCATTAACAGTCAAGATGTTGAAGTTACTCCAGTGTGCTTGCTCTGCCAGTAACATCTGTATTGCAGTTAGCATGCGCAGAGCTCTTGATATGAAGGACCACATCCCCTCATACTGTCCACCCCACCAGCTAAGATCTTCCTCACAAGCCCTGCTTTCTGTGACCCACCCCCTTTCAGACCCACCACCCCCTTTCAGTTGGGTGGTGACCAGAGACAGGGCTTTTTCAGCACTAGCAACTTGCCTGTGGGATGCTCTTACTTGCGATTTGCTTGGCACCCTCCTTATTGTCTTTCAGGCACCAGGCCAAAAACATTTATTTTTACCCAGGCTTTTAATTACGGGTTAATATTTTAGCACCTCTTTCATTGTCTGCTTTTAGCCTGGGATTTATGAGATTCATTTTAAGCTGTTCAGTGTTTTGTGTTGTTAACAACTTTTATTGTGTCTTTAGTTTGTATGATGATATATTTTAAATGTTGTGTCAAGCAGATTCTCTAGAGAGGCAACAGAGAATTTTAGCCGCATTTAACCCACTGTGGAGAGATCCAAAAATGAACCCACTGTGGTGCAGTAATTTCTCAAAATCAATACAAATATTAAAGGAAATAGTGGTTTGTATTTGCATACACAATCATCCATAGCTTCCCAAGAAGACTCTAATAAAAGATAAGGAATGCCAGTAATCAATTATT
Source organism: Euleptes europaea (assembly GCF_029931775.1). Classification (NCBI taxonomy): domain Eukaryota; kingdom Metazoa; phylum Chordata; class Lepidosauria; order Squamata; family Sphaerodactylidae; genus Euleptes; species Euleptes europaea. The sequence goes on along the minus strand of NC_079316.1, from coordinate 92,203,915 downwards.
ATTTTAAGCTATTATTCCATGAGAAGAAATCTAACTCCATGACTTGACTATTTGGGCAATATGACTATAGACATATTTGGAACACATAAAATAAACTAAAGTCACATTGCCAGGCTGCCAAAAATACTTTGGAGCGGAGGGGCTACAACTGGTCCTTCTAGGAAATAATTGAATGTCTGGTTAGTCTGCTGTCTGTTCACTCTTGAAGACATTTAAGATAAAAACTTTTGAGAAAGGTGAAAAACCGTTGCCACCTAATTAATTCTTAAATTATTCCTAAATAAAGATATGAAGGACACTTGATGAAGATAAAAGAGCTTATTTCTGTAGAACCTATTTCTGTAGAAAGGCCATGTGTAAAATCTTCATCATCCTTCATTGTGCTGGATTATCATACCTGCAATTAGGACCCTACAAGGAAACTTAATACCCTAGAAAGTAATACCCTAGACACAGTAGAATTTGGATTGGCATTTGACTTTAAACTTTAATTTTACTACTTGGATACACAATCTTTAATTATCATTATATCTAATATCTATCTTGTCCTTGAGTGGATATCCAAAGCCTCTCCGTGGGGCCACCCACAGATAAAGCCCAGGGCTCTCTATAAACTTGGAAGACTCCCTAGCTATGCTGGAAAATATGATAATAAATTCACCAAAAAGCAAACCTATTTAATATGGTTTAATGGGGACTAAATATGCTCCAGAATGTTGAAAGCAGCTGCATGTTAGGGGGAAAGGGGAGGATAGGGGGGGAAATCAGTTTGATGAAACCCCTGAGAGTTCAGAGTATTTTGGAGGGGCAGGGGAGGGTGAGATTTACAAATTGTTGTTCTCTCTCTCATGATTCCTCACAGATCTGCTTGCCTGTGTTGATTATTTGTATATTTATTTATTGGGCATTATCAGTGCTCACAGAGAGACAGTCCAGCCCAACACTGCTAATCAAAAGTTCATGGTGTGGTTAATGTAACTCATATCAGCATGGTTTATTAAGGGCTAACACTGCTGGCTTCCCGGAAAAAAACAAGAAGAACAGCACAAGCTCCAATTTCAAATTACAATATATATATATTCACAACCAATGTTCAATAGTCAAAGGACTTGCACATCATATACACAAAATATACAACTGTACCATGGATATATAAAGAGTTCAAAACCAAAAGGTAAGTGGAAACATATCCAAATAGTCTAAATGGTTACAAAAATTCATACAGTCAATGGCTCATAGAAACCCCAAAGGTCTATTCCCAAAGATGGCAAGCACAAAGGAGAAGGCCTTTCCAGGATGGAACTCCAACAGTTGCAGGGGTAGATCATGCGCAGGAGAGGTGATAGAAGCAATTCCAATACCAGCAGTGCTACTCATGTGCAGTAACTGGTAGTGGTGCGCAATAGGAACTGCTAAAGGAACTCAATTGCCCATAGCAGTAAACTCATTAATGGAACTAATGTGTACATTGAGGAATCTTCAGTCATACATAAACATCAAACCACCATGGTGCAGAGGGGAGGCTCATGGGTATGTGGACTCCGGATTGTGTTCACGTTTCGTTTGAGGGCTTCATCAGCCAGTAGTTCACAATGTCATTCACCAGTGTCGAATTCTCTTAGACCCGCAGGTTCAGTATCAGTCATCAAGTAATTACTCGTTCAAAGCTCTTTTTAAAAATGCTATTTTAAAAATGCCTATTCACGGTCCCGACCCAAAAGGAGAAATTCCACCCACCCCCCACTCGCTTGTTCCTTTGTTCATTTGCATAGCCATTAGCATGTGCATAGCTAACACGCCACTGTTGTTTTGCATGGTTCCCTCTGGTTATTCTTCGCAGCAGCGGCGGAGCAAACACAAAAGGTCGTGTTAAGTGAGCTCTTTTGTAATGCGAAGCAGGTCTGCACTGGCTTCGCAGTCACTTCTGGAATGACGGTTCAGCCTGCAAAATTCATTTCAAGAATAGGGTTTGAAAGTTATGAAGACTTTGTCATAATAACTTATCCACAGAGAATATCACCATCATAAACTGCATGGTGTAGCTACCTAGCCCGAATAAGTACTTAAACTTTGGGTCTGGGGATGCTCAGCATCCACAGACTTCCCATAGCAGCTATCACAATAATGAAGCTCCTTGGAGTTCCAACAGGACTATTTCACAGCCTGGTTTCTGCAGTAATTTAGGTTTTATTACCTTGGGGACAGCCCTTCTGCAACTCAATGAAACACCCGCTGCAGTGGTAAAAGGTGTAAATTGAACTAACTTCGTGCAGTCCCCAAGAAGCAGCAGCGGACCCCTTCTGCGTTCCTTTCCACTGCTTAGTAGGAAAAAGAGACTTGAGGTGTTACTGTAAGAAAAACAATATTTTAAGAAAGTTGTGTGCTGTAAGCCAGAAACCATCCCCCATAGAGTACTCTGTGGATTGGTGTTTTCTGTTTATTGCACCTCACTCTGCTTAGGCCTGGTTTCCTGCTGGCTTCTTCCTTTCCCTGTCCTCATTTTATTTCATTTCATCCTCTACAATCGTTTCCAGTATTTGTCCATGCTTATTTCCTTCTCTTCTGCCCTCATATAATTCTGTCAATGTCTTTCCTTTTTTGGGAAAGCTCCAGCCAAATGTATCACCATTCCAGTTCCATTCAGAAAGTGCAGGCTAGGGCATGGAGGGTCCCCTAGCTCCTCAGTCTATTTACAACAAGGGTGGGGAACATCAGGCCAGGGGGCCATTTAAGGCCCGCGAAATCATTTGGTCTGGCCCTTCGTGGGTCCTGGTAGATCTCTAGCTCAGATCTTGTGATCTGCCCCCTCCCACGGACAAGAATAGCCTATTCAAGGCAGATGTGAGTTTGTTTTGCGGAGAAAAGGAACCTTTTTTCCCCCTTGCAGAAGAGTCGTTAGCTATGGAGCTGCTAGGACCACCCAAGAAACTGTGTTAACCCTTTCCCACCTGGGCCATGGAGAAACGTATTGGTCGGTTAATTTTTAAGTTGATAATTTTGTACGGCCCACGAATGATGTTATAAATATCCAAATGGCCCTTGGCGGGAAAAAGGTTCCTCATCCCTGATTTACAATAAGTTGTAAAATTCCAGTCTATTTACAATAAGTTGCAAAATTCTCCCTTGCAGAGTGGGGGCACAATCCAGTTGGCTATAGAGCTACAAGCAGAAAAGAAGGATGGGCAGAGAGGTGACAAAGCTCATGGAAAGTCAACTGACAGTGTGAGCACCTGATCACTTGGTCAATCTAGGAAACAACCTTCTGGATTTCATTTGTCTTGGTCTGCAGACATGATGCTGCAGGCAGCAATCAACATTTACCTCTTTGGCTCTTTACTGGGTGACACTTCCAGAACCGATGTACTAGGTATGATTTACTCTAATAGTAGTCAAAAAAGGCAAGAGTCCAGTAGCACCTTATCTGAAGAAGTGAGCTGTGGCTCACGAAAGCTCATACCCTACCAGAAAATATTTTTGTTAGTCTTTAAGGTGCTACTGGACTCTTGCCCTTTTTGACTACTACAAACAGACTAACACGGCTACCCACTGTGAATTACTCTAATAGTGTTATCCGATTTGTCCTTAAATCTGCCCATTTTTGTTTTAAGGCTTATGGTATGCATCGCTGTATTTTTATAATGCTGGTCAAATGATCGTAATAAATGAAATGAAATACTAGGTATGATTACAAAAGCTTCATAATAAGCCAGAAGAATATAAAATGATCATATGAAGTTACCTTCTACTGAGTCAGACCACTCACCTCTCCCACCTATGCCAGTATTATCTATTTGAGAGATAAGTGCTCTCCAAGCCCTGCCCTAGCCCTTGTTAAATGGAGTAACCAGGGATGTTGGGCCTTTTGCCTGCAAATCATGGGCCCTGCCATTGAGCTGTGGCCCTTTCCCAACAGTAGAGGTCCCTGCTGGCTCCCAGCATGGATTTGAATCCACAGCACCAGTGGCAAATGCAAGACAATTATTGCCACTTTGCACCACTCTGTCATGTGACACGCCATAGTTCTGTCAGCTCAGTGCTTCTGTATGGCCTTCTGCCCTCTGCTCTTTGCAGTTTCTAGTCTCCTGCTCAATGGTTATTCTGTTATATTATAACTGCCTCTTTGCATATAGTTCCCTGAATGCTTTGTGAACACACTTTTGTCTGTCTCCATCCTTCCTGCTTCTTCCACCTCCCTCCCTCCCACTCAGATCTTCTCAGATCCTGACCTAATTTGGAATCCTGACCATATACCCTTCTTGTAAATCTGTCAGCTAGTGCTGACTTACATTCTCTTTCACTGCTTAAGGCTTTCACACCAGGTCATGTTCTTGGCTAGATATGAGTAACAACAGCAGATTTCTGCCAGTTTTTATTGGCTGATGCTCGGGTTTAGGATGCAGTACAAATAGCAGTTTATATTCTTTCCCTCAAATATGTCGAAGAAGGGGCCAACTGAAGGCCATTCAGAAAGCTTGATTTCTGGAACTATTCTCCTCCTCAGATTAATGTTCTGTTTTTAGCCATATGTACGACAACTCAGTAGCAAATAGACTTTTCTGTTGGTACTACTTGTGGTAGAACAGACCTATATTGTCTATAGTTGTAAAGAATTGACCAACTAACTTGACTAGTCCTGTGTTTTCTGCACTTTTACCTACAAGCTCCCCATTATCAACAACGTATTTGCTGAGATGCATATTTGAATTCATAGTTCTCTCTCTGCTCAAGTAGTGCATTTTGCACGGCAGACTACATATGCCAGGTGAAATCATCCTTGTCTTACGGCTGCATCAAGTTCCAAAATGTGGTTTTCACACTCTTTCAGACTGGCTGACTTTTAAATTTTCTATTTCACTAGTTAATTCTGTCTGCCTAGTTTGCCATCCTGAAGGCAGATTTAAATAGGCATCAGTGCCATTGTCTAAGGATCTTCTGATGGTTAACAAGCATGGGGTACACTTCCCATGTCTCTGTTTTGGAGCCCACATGAGGCTAACTCCATCTTGGAAAATGGCCTGAGCAAATGCTTTATACAGCTCATGGAAGTTGTTTGCTGTGTCTGAATTAAAACTGGGCACCAGAGAGTGTAAGAAACATCTGTTTTCCTACTTTTGATGTCTTTTAAATTTTTCAGAAGTTTTCTGTGCAAGAAGGAGGGGTATTAATGCCATGCACATTTTGATTTCCTTAGAATTTTTTTTTTTTTACTTTTAATTAATTTTGACCTTATGGGATATTTTATACTCTCCTTACCCAGACCATCTTTTGCTAACATTTACCAGGTTAGTCACCAGAAAAAGTACTGCCATATTTTATCACAAAAATATTCAGATGTCTCCTAAAACTTGAACATTCTGGGTGGTGGTAGTTGTATCAAAGAGTTGTGGAGGCTTTTCAAGCTTGGTGGGGGAAAGGAAATAGGTTAGGTGTGCATAGCAGGAATTTAGGTGAGAAAGAGCTGGGCGTGATCATCGTTGTAACCATATTGTTTCAGTGGAATAATTTATAAATTACTGCCAAAGACTATTAATGCAGACCTTAATTTAACTGTCCTTAGGTACTACATAACCTGTACTTAGATACTATAGAAGAGTTGGTTTTTATATGCCAACTTTCTCTACCACTTAAGGAAGAATCAAACAGGCTTGAAACAGACTCAAGACACACAAAAGATAATACTTCTTTACTCAATGAGTAAACTGGAATTCACTGACAATGGATGTGGTGATGGCTGAAAGCATAGATGGCTTTAAAAAGAAGTTAGACACATTCATCGAGGATAGGTCCATCAATGGTTAATGGCCATAGTGACTAAAGAGAACCTCTATATTCAGAGGCAGAAATATCTGAATACCTGTTCTAGGAAGCAACATCAGGAGAAGCCCTTGGCCCCTGTGTATTATCCCTCTGGAATAAGTGGTTGGCTGTGTGGCTTTTTTTGCATGTGTGTGCGGTGGTACTCACTGGTACTAAGTGCCACCTCCTGGGAGGGGGGCTCTCCCAAGTCCTGTGGGGGGAATTGGTGAAAATCAGTGCAGCCTTATAAATGAGTACTGACACCTTTGTTTTTACAAAAAATAAAAACACTGGCTGTATGAAACAGTTTGTTGGACTAGATGGACCACTGGTCTGTTCCAGCAGTGTTCTTCTTGTGTTCTTACAACACTGAGGCAGTTTCTAGGGCCTTCAGGATATGTGGATCCCTGATAAGAAGCCGTTTGGGGCTGAACTATTTCTGAAGTGTAATCAATCAGTTCTGACAGCTGCCATCAAATGCCTGTGTTTAGAGAACAGGACCTTCAAAACACAAACTGAAAACAATGTCTGAAAAGTGGCAGATTATTCTGTTGCAAGGAATGATTTACCATGATGTAAATTTTACTGCACAGAAGTGGTAAGATTTGGGATTAAGAACCATTTGTTTCAATCAGATCACAAAATGAAAACAATTTAGACTCAAAGCGAGAATTATGGTTCTGGTTCTGGCTCTAGCTGCCATAGGGACTGCAAATTTGCTAACTTTTATGGGGTGTATGGGAGAACTTTGGCACTTTTTATGTTTCTTTGTTTCAAAATACTATAATCATACATTTATTTGATTCTCTTGGGCAAACTGGAACCCAAGTAGAATTTAGTTGGTTGTAAAGCATCTCTTGTATTCTCAGTCATATTGGTCCCTAGTGAATTTATTCCTCCACTAACAAAGTTTTTATAGCAAACGTCATAGATGTATTACTTAAACAGATCGACCTATCTCTTCTTATCAAGTAGACAGGTGCTTTGACATGTTATGTTATACCCATCTTCCAATACAGAAACCACACTGAAATCTTATTAGAATCTTTATAGGCTGTTGACTACAGCTTTTCATCTGATCAGTCTCTCGAGTAGAAACAGCCACAGCACAGGGATGGTCTTGGAAGAACAGGAAATAAACCAGTTTTCTCCTGATTCCATCCAGCTCCCTATAGTAAACTACAAATATTATATTTTCTGCAAAACCCATTGATTAAAATGACATGGCCACACACACAAAAGAAGCACAGCAGTTCATGAAAATCATACATAAGGCCTGAATAGGATGGATACTAGCCCTATTGGAAACTGTGCTGCTGCTTGGTAGCCCCTTTGATTTCCAGATAAATAAGTACATTTCTGTGATTTCCACTTGATCAGGGAAGGCTTCTGTACTCCAGGGAGCTATTCTTTTCTCCCTATAGCAGTTGGGGAGGTAGAAGAATATTTTTCCAAACTAACTGATCCACTATGATGGTAGCTGTCAACTAGCAGTAACTTGCTGATGTCATAACAGGTTGCATGTTGTTTCTAATATCTTTGGAGTTAACAAGGACTACATGGAAAGTGTTAGTAGCTGTGCGATGGTCTTAGTAGTAATAGTTGTTCAAGAGAACTGGGCTTTGCTAATATGGGCACAATAAGGAACATATTAATAAGGGATCGGGTCAAAGAAAATTTGGAAATGTTGAAAGGGTCCTTGGAAAGCAATTTTGATTGAACAACAAGGATTTAATGTAATAAACAAATAATAAAAGAAATGTATACTCTTGGGTATATTTAGTATTGCATTGCCAAACACCTCTGTCACTGAAGTACATTTATTATGGCTACTTTTTATGCTTATTCAAAAGTTTCATAAAAGTAAGGTTTCTATAGCTGTAAAATTTGTTGGCCTTATGAAAGCAAAGGAATTTGTTCATTTGCTAAGTAGGCAGTTTTTTTCCCTTTTTGCTGTCAAGTCATGTCTAATTTAGGTCGACTTCATAGGGTTTTCAAGGCAAGAAATATTCAGAGGTGGTTTGCCATTGGCTACCTCCGTGTAGCAACCCTGTACTTCGTTGGTGGGCTCCCATCCAAATACTTGCCAAGGCTGACCCTATTTAGCTCCCAAGATCTGACAAGATCAGGCTAGCCTGGGCTAACCAGGTCAGGGTGGGTACTATATAGAGTAATTTAATTGTTTTTTTTTACCAATAGTCATTCGTGGCACTGAACCAGGGAGTTTGCCAGATAAATAGGTTGTACACAGGATTTGGTTTAAATGGCTTAAATGCGCAACTCCCTCTCTAGGAACTCTGGTGTGGTTTTGTCCAGCTTAAAGAGTCACCAGAAAAACTAAAATAAACATCTCTGCTCCTAGCTAAATGTACATAAAAATGTGTTCCAAAATGAGACATTATGATGTTATACTTTGAATGCATGACAGTGTGTGCTCCTGTTCTATATGCCACACATCAGCATGAACAATGGAAGCCAAGATGGAATCAGTCTCAGCTGGTGGAAAATGCTTGATGAAGTAAGCTTTGGTAGGAAGATTAGTAGCAAATGGCAGGTACAAAGTCATAAGGTCAGCAGAACAATAAAATGCAAGAAATTTAAATGTTTTCGTTTGGACCCACAATTAGGAACTGAAAGAACATGTGCATCTATTTTAATCTATTCCCCCAGTCTTCTCAAAATTAATTCTCTTTCAAAATGAATATTCACTGTACCATATATAATCATAGAATCATAGAGTTGGAAGGGGCCATACAAGCCATCTAGTCCAACCCCCTGCTCAATGCAGGATCAGCCTACAGCATCCTTAACAAGTGATTGTCCAGCCTCTGCTTAAAAACTGCCAGTGAGGGGGAGCTCACCACCTCCCTAGGCAACCGATTCCATTACTGAACTACTCTTACTGTAAAAAACTGCAATTTAAACCCATTATTGAGAGTCCTATCCTCTGCTGCCAATAGGAACAGCTCCCTGCCCTCCAAATACTTAAGTGATAGCCCTTCAAATACGCAACGAGAGCTATCATCTCTCTCACCCCACCTCCTCTTCTCCAGACTAAACATTCCCAGCTCCCTCAGCCTTTCCTCATAGGGCTTGGTCTCCAGGCCCCTGATCATCCTCATCGCTCTCCTCTGCACCCACTCCATTCTGTCCACATCCTTTTTGAAGTGGGACCTCCAGAACTGCATACAATACTCCAGGTCTGACCAATGCTGTGTACAGTGGAACTATGACAGCTTGCGATTTGGATGTTATGCCTCTGTTGATGCACCCCAAGATCGCATTAGCTTTTTTTGTTGCTACGTCACACTGGCTGCTCATATTTAACTTACGGTCCACTCGTACCCCAAGATCTTGTTCACACACACTGCTACCCAGAAGTATATCTCCCATCCAGTATGCATACCCCTCATTTTTGTTACCCAGATGTAGAACTTGGCACTTATCTTTGTAAACTACCTGAAAAGGTGATTTAAAAAACACTACTATCCTGAAAGGGGGAATTATAGCAAACGGTGCAGCATAGATTGCAAAGTGATTCCTCTTTGGTACCTGCATGTGGAAGAGAGATATGGGTGATGAGAAGAACGATGCTGTCAAACATGGTTTGGAGGATATACCCTGGAAAACTGCTTTGTAATATTTTAAAAACACAGAATTTCTAGAATCTGAAAAAGAGATCTATTTCAGAGATTAGTGGACTGAAGGGAAAATCTGATGGCTTGCAAAACAACAACAACAGCATGCTAAATAATTAAGAGGATAGTAAAGAGTTTGGAGTACATGCAAATGTTGCATTTTGTTTTTCGAGTGTGCTTTGATTAGGACTGTGCCAAACAATTGCTATTTTGATTTTGACATCAACAATAGTAATTTCAGCAGGCAGGAATGGGAAAAAAGCTCCTTCTTGGCACCATTGTTTCCCCCAAGGGATGTCATTCGGTATCATTTCTACTCCGGTGAACAGAGTGCTGATTTGGAGTGGTGGACTCTGATCTGGGGAACAGGGATTGATTCCCCACTAGGGCTGTGCAAAAAAAAAAAATTTCCAGTAAATTTCTGGTTCAGGTTTCTTCAGCCCGATTTTTCCAGTAAACTTGAAATAAGCTGAATACCCATACCAGTAAATATGGGTATTCAGCTTATTTTAAGGTTTCCCAAAAAAATTCAGGCCCAAAAAATTCAGATTTTTTCAAAGCTCCTGGGGAGGCATTTTTGGAGGTAGAGTCCCCAAATTTGCAGCATGGTGCAAGGTAGGGCTGTCAATTCGGTTTGGTCCGAACTGAAAATCAACCGAATTTCCCCTGATTCGGTGATTTTCTGTTCGGACGGATCCGAACTCAAAAGTGGCGGGCAACCGGGGGGGCCGAATTCAGCGAGTTCGGGAGTTCGCGAATAAATTCGGCAAATTCGGCCCCCCTTCAGGGGCTCCGCTGGAGAGGCTCGGGCTGCCCTTTAAACTGATCTGAGCCTCCCAGCTGGGAGGCTCAGATCAGTTTAAAGGGCAGCCCGAGCCTCTCCAGTGGAGCCCGCTGAAGGGGGGCGGGCTGCCCTTTAAACTCATCTGAGCCTCCCAGCTGGGAGGCTCAGATCAGTTTAAAGGGCAGCCCGAGCCTCTCCAGCGGAGCCCGCTTAAGGGGGGCGGGCTGCCCTTTAAACTGATCTGCGCCTCCCAGCTGGGAGGCTCAGATCAGTTTAAAGGGCCCCCGCGCGCCTTCAGGGAATCCCTCTGAAAGCGCGCTGGGGCCGAATTTTCCCCCGAACTCCGGATCCCCCCGAATTACCGGGGATCCAAAGCGGGGGAGTTCGGACTTCGGCACGTACCGAACCCACAAGGGTCAAATTCGGCCGAATCCGAACTGTACCGAATTTTTTTTTTTGACAGCCCTAGTGCAAGGGACTCTCCTTCGACTGTCACCAAATTTTGGTGAACTTTGGGACAGGGGGTCCAATTTTATGGGCCCGCAAAGGGGCCCCCTCATCCCCCAGGCATTTGTGAGCCAAGCTGTCCATAAGGTTCAAAAGTTCAGTGTTGCCGAGGACTGGCAGAAAGAGGTGATTCCAGGCTGGTGCCTCAAAGTCTGGTGTCTGTCTTTGTTTCTGGGTCTCTTTGCAAGATGTCCATGCAAATGAGCTTTAAAAAGGAGGGAAAAGGCTTAAATGCAAGAGAAATAAGGCACAGAAAACATTCCTTTTGGTGGCAAATGACATCCTGTGAGCAGTCCTTTATTGTGTGGTCATGAAAAATCTAATTCAAAGAGATGGTCACTGTGTGGGGAAACAAAGCCTCTACTCAGGGCAACCTTCAGTTTCAGAGCAGGTTTTCAGGGTGGTGGTGGTGAGATCGGAGCCAGCCAAAGTCTTGACCATGGGGGCTGTCTGAAGGAGATTGCTCATCCACATGGATGAAGAAATCTCCTTCAGAAGCCTGGTGGTGTCAGCAGCTGTTGAAGCCGGCTCTTTTTATTTGGAGGGTATATCTTTCCGGACAGGACTGGGTGAGCCTCATCTTTTAATGACTCTTCTGCTTGCGGACTAGTTTTCTGTTAGGTGATATACCTGGAAAGTTGGTCAGACAGGGTTGGCTCTGATTACACAATCCCCATCTCAAAAGGGCCCCAACTATGGGGCCCTAACAAAACCAGTCAAAAAGAAAGAAAAAGGGGAGAAAGCACAGAGCCATGCCTCTGAGCAAAGGCGAATAGCCGAACCTGAAAAGCCAAATATCTATTTGGCTTTTTTGGGAATTGGCTATT